>NC_029786.2:64239810-64247504 GCF_000816755.2 Arachis ipaensis
TAAGGTATTACTTGGACGACCCAGTGCACTTGCTGGTTAGTTGTGCGAAGTTGTAAGAGAGTAATGTGAACATTGACATCAAAAACTTCATGCACCACTAAGTCTCAGGTTGCTGAGGTTTTGTCGGAAGGTCGGGTAAAGGAATGGAACATGATGTCGAAGATTGCAGCCCTAGAGAAAAACTTGGCTGAACTAAAATTAGGAAAAATAAGGTTGTATCTACTAATGCTGTCCATTCTCTTCGACTAAAAATGATTGAAAAGGCTCATGCTTCCAAACTTTCAGGTCGAGATGCTCTAGTCGAAGCAGTCACTCAAGCCACCGATGCCTAAGAAGCAACGCAAGAGTCCTCAAACCTTGGCCAACGTCAATAGGATCTGAAACTTATTTTTAAGAGCTTACTTTAGCCTTCTTATTTATACTTATTTTGTTTAGCCTTTTTGGCTTTATTTTAGTGATAATTATATTGATTTACGAGCATCTTACGTACTTTTCTTGGGTGTTTCTTAGGTGAACTTGATGAATTTTTGCTTAATTATCCTGTGCTTTTATATGATATTTTATTAGTACTTTGAGTCCTTTGATCTCTTATTAAATGTAAGAAAAGGATAGCAAATGAGAAGCAAAGCATAAGCAAAAGAAAGCAACCAGAAAAGCATCCTACAAGAGGCAGAGAACTGGCATTTTACACGCCAAACAGGGGGCGTGCAACATGCCCATACAAGACTAAAGCAGAGAACCTGGCATTTTACATGCCAGACAGGGACGTGGTATGCCAGGCCAAAGTTCCAGGAAGGCAAAGATGGCGGCGCAAGTGGTGGGTCACAAGCAAGCTCCTAGGTGTGCAACACGCCCAACAAATTCACTCCCAGGATGCCCATTGCTTTGACGTGTGACACGTCGAGAAACCGGCGTGCCACATGCCTAATAAAGAACCCTGCATGCAACACGCTGAGATGCGGCGTTGCATGCTGGGCCAACTTTTCAGAGGATCAGACCTAAGGCAATTTGAGAAAGAAATGGGCGTGTAACATGCCATGGAAATACAACTCCCAAGGACATGCATGCATGGTGTTTTACACACCAGGATGAGTGGGTGGTGCACGGAATTACACTTCGTACAACTGAATCATCAAGTGCACTAGGTCGTCCAAGTAATACCTGAGTGAGTCAGGGTCGATCCCACGAGGATTGTGATTTAAAGCAAGTTATGGTTATCTTATTGATCTTAGTCAGGCGGATAGAAAAGTTGGTTGGTTGTTTAAAGCGCATAAAAGTAAAATAAAGATAACATTACTCAATTGATGGTGAATGCAATGATAAGAAGATGATTAAGCCTTCAGAGATGCTTTATTCTTCTGGATCAATTCGGTTTTACTGTCTCCTCCAACTGTGAATGATTTCTTCTATGGCAGGTTGTATGTGATCAATGCCTTAATTGAGAGGTCACCGATTCTCCTCTAGAGCTGAACACCAGGGTTAGTGGGCATCCAGTTTGATTGAGGGCGAAGCTCCTGCAGTCCATTCCCCTTAGTGATCCTACTCAAAATGCCATAGACAAGGTCAAATCTTCCAGATGAGAGAATGCTATGCCTTTGGTTCTAACCTCTACCACAAAGACTCTAATCTCCCCATACCTCGGCTGAACTGGTGTCTCGAGAAGTCCCCAATAAAGTCGTGGATTAGCCATCTAAGAGATGTATAATCAAGCTAGTGGTTCATCATTATCCGATGAAAGACTCACTCTGAACCAATGTAGAATGGTATAACCTTGTGCCGGTTCAACACATTCATAATGATGAAGAACGAAGATACATCTTAGAATAGAGAAACAAACACGGATTGAAGATAGAACAGTAATACTTTTAATAATCCATAAAACTCAGCAGAGCTCCTCCCCTCAACCTAGGAGGTTTAGAGACTTAAACTGATAGAAAAATACAATGAAACGTGTAAAGTGTTCGAAGATAATGGTTCCTTCGTTGTGGGCACTGGACGCGAGAATAGGGCAAATGGCTGGCGTTGAACGCCAGTTTTAGGCCTTCAATTCTAAAGCAAGGTATGAATTATTATACATTGATAGAAAGTCCTGGATGTTAGCTTTCCATAGCCATTCAGAACACTCCATTTGAACTTCTATAGCTCCGAAAAAGCTCTTTCGAGTGTAAGGAAGTCAGATCCTAACAGCATCTACAGTGCTTTCTCTGCCTCTGAATCAGACTTTTGTTCCAGCTCCTCAATTTCAGCCAGAAAATACCACAAACTCAAAGTAGAATCTAAAAATATGAATTTTGCACTAAAACCTATGAAAAATTAATAAAACTTAAACAAAACATACTAAAAACTATATGAAAATGATGCCAAAAAAGCGTGTAAAATATCCGCTCATCACAACACCAAACTTAAACTGTTGCTTGTCCCCAAGCAACTAAAAACAAAGTAGGATAAAAAGAAGAATAAGATACAATAAATCTCAGAGTTTTCAATGAAGCTCAGTTTCAATTAGATGAGTGGGACTTAGTAGCTTTTTGCTTTTGAATAGTTTTGGCATCTCACTATCCATTGAAAATTAGAAGTGTTGGCATCCTTCGAAACTTAGAATTTAGATGATATTATTGACTCTCCTAGTTTAGTTCTTTTTTTATTCTTGAACACAGCTTTTTAGAGTCTTGGCCGTGACCCTAAGCACTTTGTTTTCCAGTATTACCACCAGATACATAAATGCCACAGACACTTAACTGGGTGAACCCCTTAGGATTGTGATTTAGCTTTGCTAGAATCCCCAGAAAGAGGTATCCAGAGTTCTTAAGCACACTCTTTGCTTTGGATCACGACTTTAACTGCTCAGTCTTTGGATCACGACTTTAGCTGCTCAGTCTCAAGCTTTTTACTTGATACCTTCACACCAGAAGCATATAGTTAGGGACACTTTTCATTTGAAGTGCTTAGGCCAAGATTTTGTTTCTTTTAGGCCCTCCTAACCATTGATGCTCAAAGCCTTGGATCCTTTTATCCTTGCCTTTTGGTTTAAAGGATTATTGGCTTTTTGCTCTTGCCTTTTGGTTTAAAGAGCTATTGGCTTTTTCTTCTTTTTATCTCTCTCTTTTTTTTTCGCAATCATATATATATATTTAAGAGATAGATGATCATGCAACAAGAACAAGAGAACAAACAATAAAACATGACAAAAAACAGAAAAATAACATAAGAAAAGGGGATTAAGAGAACGAATCCACCTTAGTGATGGCGGCTACTACTCCTCTTTGAGGATCCAATATAGTGCTTGATCTCTTCAATGTCACGCCCTTGTCTCTGTTGTTCTTCCCTCATAGCCCTTTGATCTTCTCTTATTTCATTGACGATGGTGGAATGCTCTTAATGCTCCATCCTCAACTGATTCATGTTAGAGCTTAATTCTCCAAGAGAATTATGCAATTGGTCCCAATAGCCTTGAGGAGGAAATTGCATCCCTTGAGGTATCCCAGGGATTTCTTGCTAAGGCGGGTGCACAGGCTCATGTGCATGCTCTATAGTTTGCTCCATCCTCTTCTTAGTGATGGGCTTGTCCTCCTCAATGAAGATATCTCATTCTATGACAATTCCAGCTGAATTGCATATGTGACAGATAAGATGAGAGAAAGCTAACCTTGCTTGGGTGGAGGGCTTGTCCGCCACTTTGTACAATTCTTGAGGTATCACCTCATGTACTTCCACCTCACTCCCAGTCAGGATGTAATGAATCATGATGGCTCTATCAGTGGTTACTTCTGACCGATTGCTAGGAGGGATGATAGAGCGTTGGATGAATTCCAACCATCCTCTAGATATGGGCTTGAGGTCAGGCCTTTTTAGTTGGACAGGCTTGCCTTGGGAATCCCTTTTCCACTGTGCTCCTTCCACACAGATGTCTGAGAGCACTTGATCCATTCTTTGATCAAAGTTGACTATTCTAGTGTAAGGATGTGGGTCTCCTTACATCAAAGGCAAGTTAAATGCTAACCTCACACTTTTCGGACTAAAGTCTAAGATTCTCCCTCGGACCATGGTGCTCCAATTCTTGGGATTTGGGTTCATACTAATGTCATGGTTTTTCGTGACCCATGCATTAGCATAGAACTCTTACACCATTAAGATACTAACCTCTTGGATGGGATTGGTTAGGACTTCCTAACCTCTTCTTCGGATCTCTCTTCGGATTTCCAGATACTCATTCTTCTTAAGCCTAAAAGGGACCTCAGGGATCACCTTTTTGTCTGCCACTACTTCATAGAAGTGGTCTTGGTGGGCTTTGGTGATGAATCTCTCCATCTCCCAAGATTCGGAAGTGGCGGCTACGGCTTTTCTTTCCTCTTTCTTGAGAGTTCTCCAACCTTGGGTGCCATAACTGGTAATGGAAAGCAAAAAGCAACGCTTTTCCCACATCAAACTTAAAAGTTTTGCTCGTCCTCTAGCAAAAATAAATAAAAGAGAAGAATGGAGTAGAAGAAGAAGAAAATAGATGGAGATGGAGGGAGAGAAGGAATTTGGCCAAGGGGAATTTAGAGTGTATGAAGTGTGTGTATGAAGGTTTAGTAAGATGGGGTATTTATAGGAGTGGGCTAGGTTAGGATTCGGTCACGGGTGGGATAAATGAGAGGGAAGAAGTGGGGTAGGTAAAGATGCTGTGGTCCTGAGGGACTAGGAAATTCAGATTCCCTGCCCTTCTTCATGGGCGTTGAACGCGCAGCACTATGCTCTTGGCTGGCGTTCAACGCTAGCTATACTGCCAATTGGGGCGTTGAACACCCAGGCTATGCATGTGGTTGGCGTTGAGGCGTTCAACACCAACAAGTCTGCCAATTTGGGCGTTGAACGCCCAGCCAGTGCTCTCTGGCCAGCAAGACACTCTATCCAGAGTGTTCTGATTTCATTGCTGAACTTTTCTGTCTCTGTTCTGACTGCTTCACATGATCATGAACCTAAAGAAATAACTAAAAGAACAAATTTAAGGAATTAAAAGAAATAAAAATAACTAAATAGGGTTGGGTTGTCTCCCAACAAGCACTTCTTTAACGTCACTAGTTTGACGATTAGCTCCTTACGGAGATTGATATGGGCTCAGAATTTCGCCCCTTATAGTGAAATTTCTTCCTGTCTTCTCATGAATGAGCTCCATATGCTCTAGAGATAAGACACAACTCACTGTATGTGGTATGACTGGTTTCTTGGTGAAGATAACTCTCATGCCAGGTGAGAGGCCTTCATTGGGGACTTTCTTGTCCTTCCATCCTTTAGGTTCTTTCTTCTTAGTACCTTTGGTCTCAGTGCTTGTTGATGACTGCGCAACACCAAATATAGAATTGATGTTTGGGGGCTCAGTAAATCTCTGCACTGAAAAAGATGGTTGGAACACTAAGTGTTGCACAGTTATCTCTCTTTTTTCAAAGGGAGAGTTGGGGTGAGGCATCTTGAACAGAATGTGATCCTCCCCTAGTTGTAAAATCAGTTCTCCCTTAGCTACATCAATGATAGCATTGGCAGTGGCTAGGAAAAGTCTTCCAAAGATGATGAATTCATCCTCATCTTCCTCAGTATCTAAGATTATAAAGTTTACAGAGATGTAAAGGTCTTCAATCTTTACCAATACATCCTCTACTAAGCCATATACTTTCTTCATTGAATTGTCTGCCATCTCTAGTGAGATATTTGTAGCTTGTACCTCAAAGATTTCCAACTTCTCCATTACAGAAAGTGGCATGAGATTTATAGTTGACCCTAGGTTACACAAAGCCTTCTTAAAGGTCATGGGGCATATGGTACAAGGAATTAGGAAGCATCCAGGATTTGGAAGCTTTTGAGGTAGCTTCTGCTGTACCAAAGCATTGAGTTCTTTGGGAAGCACTGGAGGTTCTACCTCCAAAGGTTTTGTACCAAATAACTTAGCATTCAGCTTCATGAGAGCTCCTAGGTACCGAGCAACTTGCTCTTCCTTAGTAGCCTCATCCTCATCAGAAGATGAGTATTCATCAGAACTCATGCACTGTAGGAGTGCATGCAGGAGAACCTCTATGGTCTCTACAATGAGCCTTGGTTTCCTTAATTCTTGGATAGAAATTTCTTTAGTAGGTGCTGAACACCCAGTAGATGTGCCTTTACTGGCGGTCAACACTAGTTCTGGTGGTTCTTTGGGCATTGAACGCCCATCATGCATCCCTTCACTGGTGTTCAACGCCAGTTTCTTTGCCAAGTTGGGCGTTGAACACCCAGTAAGACCTTCCTTACTGGCGTTCAACGCCAAATTTCCTGCCAGTTTGGGCGTTGAATGCCCAGTGAGGACTTTCTCACTAGCATTCAATGCCAACTTCTATGCCAGCTTGGGCGTTGAATGCCCAGTGAAGTTTTCCTCACTGGCGTTCAATGCCATCTGGGTTTCTCCAGATTCGGCCTCATCCTCAGTGGTGATGGCCTTGCATTCTTGTCCTGGGTTTACTTCAGTATTACTAGGAAGAGTGTCAGGAGGAGACTCAGGGATTCTCTTGCTTAGTTGACCAACTTGTACCTCCAAATTTCTAATGGAGGATCTTGTTTCAGTTATGAAACTATGAGTGGTCTTAGAGAGGTTGGAGACTATAGTTACTAAGTCAGAAAGGCTCTACTTAGAATTCTCTGTCTGTTGCTCAGAAGATGATGGAAAAGGCTTGCTATTGACAAACCTATTTCTCCCACCATTATTATTATTAAAGCAGTCCTATCCTGGCTATCCTTATCAATGATGATGAGAATTGAATCTTAATTTCGCTTTGTTAACCTTTACTAAGATAAAAGAAGGTCAAGGGATTAATTGGGTTGATCTTCGGATCCTATTTTATTTTCTAAGAAAAGATTGTGATTCTTGAAGCTCAATTCAATTAACAAAGATAACAATTATCAAGCATGTTTGAGTTTGATAACTCCTGAGTTACTGATTTCTTAACCAAAACCAAAAGGAGAAAAGTAAATCTACTGGAATAAGAATGTCTTCAGATTGGGAATAATTGTAACTAATAAATAAAAGAAAGCAATATTAACTGAAATAGCTCAAATAACATTAATCCAAAATAATAATCTGTAACATGGAAGAATTCATAAATTAAATTGCAAAAGTAAATAATCAACTAAAGTAGTGAATAAAAGTAGAAGAGAAGCTTGAAGTAAAGGAACATTAAATCTGGGATCGAGAGTTACTCCCGAATTAAGAGAAATCCAAAATCCTAATCCTAAGAGAGAGGAGAGAACCTCTCTCCAAACTAAATCTAACTCATCCAAACTAAACTAAAGTCGTCTCTCCATGAATGGATGCATTCCCTCACTTCATAACCTCTGGTCTATGCCTTCTGGACTTGGATTTTGGCCAAAAAGGGCTTCAGAAATCGTTGGGGGCGTTTTCTGCAATTTTTGGTGCGTGGCCTCTGTCACGCGTCCGCGTGGGTCACGCGGTCGCGTCATTCGGAGCTTTTCTTGTCACACGGTCGCGTCAGTCATGCGGCCGCGTCATATGTGTTTTGCTTAAGGCGCGGTCGCATCAGTCATGCGGCCGCGTCGCTGTTGATTCACGCTTGGCATGCGTCCGCGTCGCCCATGCGATCGCGTGGATACCAGTTTCTTTAGAAACTCCGTTTTGTGCTTTCCTTCCATTTTTGTATGTTTCCTTTCCATCCTTTAAGTCATTCCTGCCT
>NC_029786.2:64248742-64251157 GCF_000816755.2 Arachis ipaensis
AATTCAATTTATAAGCTTACTTAGCCATATATATCCTTACCCTTACCTTGACCCCATTACAACCTTGAAAAGACCTCATGATGTTTGCATTGGTATATTAAATGTTGTTGATTGGTTAAGAGAAGAACAAAAATTAGAAAGCATGATTAGAGAAGGATAGAGTGATGACCCTATACACTAGAGAGACTAGAGTGTACATACATTATCAGTGAGGGTTCCATGCTTGAATTTCTATGTTCCCTGCTTTCATGAGCTATCTTCTTGCATTTTTGTCTGTTCTTACTGTATAAGAATTGAGTTAGTGGAATTTGATTTGTAATTGTTTTGAAGATCTTATTTACTTTTGATCAAGTGGACAAAAGTCATATAGTTGCATTCATATATATAGATTGCATTGCATTTCATAGGTTTTACATGTTCTTACTCATTTATTTCATCTCCTTCAACTAAGCATGAGGACATGCTAATATTTAAGTGTGGGGAGGTTGATAAACCACTATTCTATGGTTTATTTTGTGTTTAATTGTGTGGTTTTATCATGATCTTTGCCCACTTATTCATTAAATTAGCATGCATTTACATTCCCTTCCTAAAATTATTGCATGATTGAAAACTGCTTTCTAGAGACTTTTTAATTACGTATTTTATTTCTCCTTTATCCCATTCGATGCCGTGATCTATATGTTAAGTGTTTCAGGCTTTATAGGGCATGGATGAGTTGGAAATTGGAAAGGAAGCTTGCAAAAATGGAAGGAACACAAGAAATTGAGGAGATGACCAACGAGAAGTGACGCGGCAGCATGGACGACGCGACCGCGCGGAGAAGAGCAAATCGCAGTGACGCGGCCACATGGATGACGCGACCGCGCAGCATGGAATAGCATGAGTGACGCAGCCGCATGGATGACGCGACCGCATGGCAAAGCAGAACGCCGAATGACTTTCGCTTTGAGTTTGGTTCTAATGTTATTGAAAGGAATGAAAGTTATAACAGGAATATGCATCAAGGTCAAACCAATCAAGGATGGATGGAGCCAAGAGGACCTAATCAACCTTTTAGGTAACAACACCCTCCAATATATCATGGACAAAGATTATTCTGCAATGCATACCCAGCTGAAAGATATGGTGGACAACCTTGTAACTACCAACAAGTCCTACCACGTGCCTATAGACCATCCTCTCAACATAACCTCGAACTACCACGCTCACAAGCTTCTTTTCACCATTCACCACCACATGATCCTCATTTACCCCAGCTCCAATCCAATCACTCCCAAACAACACCACTTCCCCCTGTACCACGTCCAAACCTATCACCCCGGGAATCAGAGATTCGCCTCAAGGAAACAGCAGATCAACTTCAAACAACTATTCATCAACTGGATCAAGCAATAAGTCAATTACTTGCCAGACGTTCGAACATTCAAGGACCTCCCACAACACCATGTGGACAATCTAATGAAGAGCGTAGCATGAAGAAGATACTAGAGACTCCAGTGGACATGACAGAGCCTGACTTCGTACTAGAACAAGTAGAGGAAGCTGTCACTGTACAAGAAGAAGAGTTGGTTGAAGACTTAGGAGACGACTTTAGTTTAGTTTTGATGAGTTAGATCTAGTTTGGAGAGAGGTTCTCTCCTCTCTCTTAGGATTAGGATTTAGGATTTCTCTTAATTCGGGAGTAACTCTCGATCCCAGGTTTAATGTTCCTTTACTTCAAGCTTCTCTTTTACTTTTATTCACTACTTTAGTTGATTATTTACTTTTGCAATTTAATTGATGAATTCTTCTATGTTACAGATTATTATTTTGGATTAATGTTATTTGAGGTATTTCAGTTAATATTGCTTTCTTTTATTTATTAGTTACAGTTATTCCCAATATGAAGACATTCTTATTCCAACAGATTTACTTTTCTCCTTTTGGTTTTGGTTAAGAAATCAGTAACTCAGGAGTTATCAAACTCAAACATGCTTGATAATTGTTATCTTTGTTAATTGAATTGAGCTTCAAGAATCTCAATCTTTTCTTAGAAAATAAAATAGGATCCGAAGATCAATCCAATTAATCCCTTGACCTTCCTTTATCTTAGTAAAGGTTAACAAAGCGGAATTAAGATTCAATTCTCATCATCATTGATAAGGATAGCCAGGATAGGACCTCTAGTTTCTCATACCTTGCCAAAAGCTTATTTACAGTCATTTATTTATTTTACTTTCCATTTAAATTGCTTGTTCTTCATTTACTTTATTCGCTAATTAAACTATTCACTCCTCATTCTCAAAACCCCAATTTACAATCTCCATAACCAATAATAAGAACATACTTCCATGCAGTTTTGAGAAGACGACCCGAGGTTTAAATACTCGGTTATCAATTTCAAAGGGGTTTGTTACTTGTGACAACCAAAAC
>NC_029786.2:64251376-64282995 GCF_000816755.2 Arachis ipaensis
GGTATGGGGGGGGGGGGGGGGGGGGGAGGGGGGGGGGGGGGGGGGGGGGGCGCGGCTGGGTTGGGCCGGCGGCGGTGGGTGGTGGTCGTGGAAGGGGGCAGTGGCGTTGGAGGGAGGGAGGAGAAGGAAGAAGAAGAAGGAAGGGGGAAGGAGGAAGGGGGGTGGGTGGCGGCGGGTTCTGGGTGGTCGGCGGTGGTCGGCGGTGGCGTGGTGGTGGCTGGGTGGTGATGGTTGGATTGGAGGAGAAGAGAGGGAGAAGAAAGGTTTGGGGGGGCGCGACTGGTAGGGTTCGCGTGGCTGAGGGGTTATAAATTTGAATCCACGCGGCCGCGTGGGGACGCAGTCGCGTGGCTGGAGTGAAAAATGGTGTGACGCGATCGCGTAAATGACGCGATCACGTGGAGGGCACAAAGAGTAAATGACGCGATTGCCCGGGGCATGCGATCGCGTCGCTGGAATTCGTGCTAAACGCACAAATCCAACGTCATTTCAGTGCAACTCTCTGTCTCCTTTTGGGGTGTGGTGCAATCCATGTGACGCGATCGCGTCGCTCACGCGATCGCGTGGGATTGGTATTGTGCAAGTGACGCGATCGCATGAGTGACGCGATCGCGTTGGTCAATTGTGCGAAACGCACAATGGCCGCACGATTCCAGCCTAACTTTCTGGACGTTGGATCTTTACGCCGATCTCCAGGTCATGCGGCTGCGTGGATGACGCGGTCGCGTGGGTAATGTTTTACGCCATTTGACGCGATCGCATGGATGATGCGGTCGCGTGGAGCACCTTCTCTCTCTCTCTCTTTTTTTATGCAGTACGCAATGATTAATATGAATGCGATGCAAAATTCCAGGTTCAATATTATAAAATAAAATAACATTTGAAAACAAACAAAATGAAATAAAAATTGAAAAATGAACGATCATACCATGGTGGGTTGTCTCCCACCTAGCACTTTTAGTTAAAGTCCTTAAGTTGGACATTGGAGGAGCTTCCTGTTATGGCGGCTTATGCTTAAATTCATCCAGAAATCTCCACCAATGCTTGGAATGCCAATAGCCTCCGGGGTCCCAAACTAGGCACGTGAAGCTTCTGGGCAGCTTCAAACAGATTCTCAGACTCCCGGGGTGACGAATGTTAGCATAGATTCCAGGATCCCAAACTTTGCTTTTAAATCCGCCTTCGTCTTGATCTATACTTTTCCATCTGGGCGGTTTAGAGATTAGATTCTCACCAGGATAACCAAACGTTTTCCGAGATCCATCCGGTTGATCATGATGCCAATCCGTGCACTTCAAGTTAAAGCGTGGAACCTTATTGAACCTTGTGCACCAGCTCTGAGTACGAGCCATTTCCCTTTTACTCTTAAAGCCACAGAGAGCTCTAAGCTGGCCATCTGTTTCAAGCAAACCATATTCAAGTGGAAAAATACAGTTAAAAGTTAAGGATTGTACCCACTTGAAGCTTGTATTGCGTGGTAATGGCCTTGGGGTAGGTGGTTCCAGTGGTTCTGTGAGTTCTACTCCCTTGTGCTCTTCTATGAAATTCTCCACTTCTTTGCAGAATTCTACAAATGTAACATCGTCCTGATCAAAGCCATCTATGTCTTCCTCATCACTTGAGTCATAAATGGGCGGTTTAGAGAAATCTACCTCCGCGTCATCTTCGTATTCATCTGGGGAAGAGTCTTCGATCTCAGAGAATTCACTTGCAGATGCAAGTTCATTATCATCATCAAGGAAACTTTCTTCTGGAATTATCCTGTCTAGTTCTTCATAAAAGCTTAGCTTTGGAGGTTGTGCACTATCCTCCTTAGCATCAATTGTAATATCCTTGACAGAATTCTCCACAACTCTGGATTCCCATGGGGTTCAGCGTCTCCTAAGTCTTCAACCAACTATTCTTCTTGTACAGTGACAGCTTCCTCTACTTGTTCTAGTATGAAGTCAGGCTCTGTCATGTCCACTGGAGTCTCTAGTATCTTCTTCATGCTATGCTCTTCATTAGATTGTCCACATGGTGTTGTGGAAGGTCCTTGAATGTTCGAACGTCTGGCAAGTAATTGACTTATTGCTTGCTCCAGTTGATGAATAGTTATTTGAAGTTGATCTGCTATTTCCTTGAGGCGAATCTCTGATTCCCGGGGTGATAGGTTTGGACGTGGTACAGGGGGAAGTGGTGGTGTTTGGGAGTGATTGGATTGGAGCTGGGGTAAATGAGGATCATGTGGTGGTGAATAGTGAAAAGAAGCTTGTGAGCGTGGTGGTTCGAGGTTATGTTGAGAGGATGGTCTATAGGCACGTGGTGGGGCTTGTTGGTAGTTACAAGGTTGTCCACCATATCTTTCAGCTGGGTATGCATTGCAGAATGGTCTTTGTCCATGATATCTTGGAGGGTGCTGTTGCCTAAAGGGTTGATTAGGTCCTCTCGGCTCCATCCATCCTTGATTGGTTTGACCTTGATGCATATTCCTGTTATAACTTTCATTCCTTTCAATAACATTAGAACCAAACTCAAAGCAAAAGGGGTGAGAATTCATAGTAGCTGATGAAAATAAAAGGGAAAAATAAAAACAAATAAACAAGTAAAAGAAGAATATTTACAATAACCAATAATAAGGCACACGATTGCAATTACTCGGCAACGGCGCCATTTTGACGTTGGGATTTTTGCCAGTAAAGAATTTTATAAAAACAGTCGCGTTGTAGATATAGTCTCTAAACCAACAGAAATCCCTTCGTACAAACGTTTTGGTTGTCACAAGTGACAAACCCCTAAATAAATTGATAACCGAAGTATTCAAACCTCGAGTCGTCTTCTCAAGGAACTGCAGGGAAGTATGTTCTTATTATTGGTTATGGAGATTGTAAATTGGGTTTTGAGAATGAGGAGTGAATAGTTTAATTAGCGAATAAGGTAAATGAAGAACAAGCAATTTAAATGGCAAGTAAAATAAATAAATGACTATAAATAAACTTTTGGCAAGGTATGAGAAACTAGAGGTCCTATCCTGGCTATCCTTATCAATGATGATGAGAATTGAATCTTAATTCCGCTTTGTTAACCTTTACTAAGATAAAGGAAGGTCAAGGGATTAATTGGATTGATCTTCGGATCCTATTTTATTTTCTAAGAAAAGATTGGAATTCTTGAAGCTCAATTCAATAAACAAAGATAACAATTATCAAGCATGTTTGAGTTTGATAACTCCTGAGTTACTGATTTCTTAACCAAAACCAAAAAGAGAAAAGTAAATCTACTGGAATAAGAATGTCTTCAGATTGGGAATAATTGTAACTAATAAATAAAAAAAGCAATATTAACTGAAATATCTCAAATAACATTAACCCAAAATAATAATCTGTAACATGGAAGAATTCATAAATTAAATTGCAAAAGTAAATAATCAACTAAAGTAGTGAATAAAAGTAGAAGAGAAGCTTGAAGTAAAGGAACATTAAACCTGGGATCGAGAGTTACTCCCGAATTAAGAGAAATCCTAAATCCTAATCCTAAGAGAGGGGAGAGAACCTCTCTCCAAACTAAATCTAACTCATCCAAACTAAACTAAAGTCGTCTCTCCATGAATGGATGCATTCCCTCACTTCATAACCTCTGGTCTATGCCTTCTGGACTTGGATTTGAGCCAAAAAGGGCTTCAGAAATCGCTGGGGGCATTTTCTGCAATTTCTGGTGCGTGGCTTCTGTCACCCGTCCGTGGGGTCACGCGGTCGCGTCATTCGGAGCTTTTCTTGTCACGCGGTCGCGTCAGTCATGCGGCCGCGTCATATGTGTTTTGCTTAAGGCGCGCGGTCGCGTCAGTCTTGCGGCCGCGTCGCTGTTGATTTGCGCTTGGCATGCGTCCGCGTCGCCCATGCGATCGCGTGGATGCCAGTTTCTTTAGAAACTCCGTTTTGTGCTTTTCTTCTTTTTTTGTATGTTTCCTTTCCATCCTTTAAGTCATTCCTGCCTTAGAAGATCTGAAACTACTCAACACACTAGTCACGACATCGAATGGAATTAAAGGTAATTAAAATAATTAGTTTTAAAGCATAGGAAACATGTTTTTCACATACATCACATAATGAGGACGAGAGAGTAAAACTACGCAATTAATATGAATAAGTGGGTGAAGAATTGAATAAATCACTCAAACTAAGCACAAAATATATCATAAAATATGGGTTTATCATAGGTATGGTGTAGTCACTAAGAACCTTTCTTGCATCTCCTCCATTATTAGCATTGTCTGCCATGTCTTCAGCTTCTTGTTCAAAATTTTCTGAGAGGTTTCTTCCGGAGTGTTGCACTTTAGCTTGTTGTAAACGCCTCTTTAAGCTCCTCTCAGGTTCAGGGTCAGGATTAAAGAGAGGTTCTTTATCTCTATTCCTGCTCATAAACAAGAAAAAAAAACAAAAAAGAAGAAGAATGGGAGCTCTATGTTCAAGAATAGAGGACTCCCTGTGAGATGTGAAGAGGAAAGAAGAATGATGATAGAGAGAAAGAAGAATTCGAAAAGAGAGGGATAGAAATTCAAAAATTAGAAGTAAAAAGTGAAAATATTTTTATTTTTATTTTAATTATTAATTAAATTTGAAAATAAAACTAATTAAAAAAAGATTTAAAAATTAAATAATGAATTTTCGAAAAAGAAGAAAGAGAAAGAGAGAGGATATTTTCGAAAATTAGAAGAGAGAAGAATTAATTAGGAAGTTTTGAAAAAGAAGAAAAAGAAAACAAGTAACTAATTAAGAAAGATTTGAAAATAAGATAAGATAGAAGATTAGAAAAGATTTGAATTTAAAAATTGAAATTTGAAAAGATAAGATAGAGAATGAAAATATTTGAAAAAGATTTTAAAAATTAAAATTTAAAAGAAGATAAGATAGAAAAAATTTTAAATTGAAAAGAAGATAAGGTAGGTAAGAAAGATAAGATAAGGAAGTTAAGAAAAGATAAGTTTTTAATTTAAAAAGATTTGAAATTTAAATTTTAAAAGAAAGATAAGATAAGAAAGAATCAAATTTTAAAGGAAAAGATTTTAAAATATTTTAAAAGATATGATTTTAACATTTAAATCTTGACTTGACTAACAAGAAAATACCTAATTTAAAAATTTTGAATTTAAATGTGCAAGATTTTTGAAAATTAATGCAAGATAAGAAAAGATATTTATTTATTTGTTATTTTTGAATTTAATGAAGAAAGAGAAAAACAACAAAAAGACACCAAACTTAAAATTTTTAGATCTAAAACACCTAGAATTCGAAAATTGCAAAGAAAAACACAAAGAGACACCAAACTTAAAAATTTTATGATCAAAACAAGAAGAAAAACAAAAACACTTTGAAGATCAAGAAGAACACCAAGAACAAAACTCAAAGAATTAAAAGAAAACAAAAACATGCAAAGGACACCAAACTTAAAAATTTTGAAAACCAAAGACACCAATTTCGAAAATTTTAAAAGAAAAGACACAAGAAGACACCAAACTTAAAGATTGACACAAGATTCAAACAAAAGCACTATTTTTGAAATTTTTTTTGAAAAAAGACTCAAGAAATTCGAAAAAGACTCAAACAAAAACAAGAACAAAGACTTAAACAAAAGATCAAGATTAATAAAGAAAAGAAAAGGTTTTTGAAAAAAGTTTGATTTTTTTTTCGAAAAAGAAGAAGAAAATAAAAGACTCTAACAAAATTAAAAATATTACCTAATCTAAGCAACAAGACAATCCGTTAGTTGTCCAAACTCGAACAATCCCCGGCAACGGCACCAAAAACTTGGTGCGCGGAATTACACTTCGCACAACTGAACCAGCAAGTGCACTGGGTCGTCCAAGTAATACCTGAGTGAGTCAGGGTCAATCCCATGAGGATTGTGATTTGAAGCAAGCTATGGTTATCTTGTAGATCTTAGTCAGGCGGATAGAAAAGTTAGCTGGTTGTTTAAAGCGCATAAAAGTAAAATAAAGATAACGTTACTCAGTTAATGGTGAATGCAATGATAAGAAGATGGTTTAGGCTTCGGAGATGCTTTATTCTTCTGGAACAATTCGGTTTTACTTTCTCCTCCAACTGTGAATGATTTCTTCTATGGCAGGCTGTATGTGATCAACACCTTTCTTGAGAGGTCGCCGATTCTCCTCCAGAGTTGAACACCAGGGTTAGTGCGTATCCAGTCTGATTGAGGGTGAAGCTCCTACAGTCCATTCCCCTTAGTGATCCTACTCAAAATGCCACAGAAAAGGTGGAATCTTCCGGATCAGAGAATGTTGTGCCTTTGGTTCTAGCCTCTACCACAAAGACTCTAATCTCCCCATATCTCGGCTGAACTGGTGTCTCAAGAAGTCCCCAACGAAGTCGTTGATTAGCCGTCTAAGAGATGTATAATCAAGCTAGTAGTTCATCATTGTCCGATGAAAGACTCACTCTGAACCAATATAGAATGAGATAACCTTGTGCCGGTTCAACGCATTCATAATGATGAAGAACGAAGATACATCTTAGAATAGAGAATCAAACACGGATTGAAGATAGAATAGTAATACTTTTATTAATCCATAAAACTCAGCAGAGCTCCTCCCCTCAACCTAGGAGGTTTAGAGACTCATACTGATAAAAAAATACAATGAAACATGTAAAGTGTTCGAAGATAATGGTCCCCTCTTTGTGGGTGCTGGACGCTAGAATAGGGTAGATGGCTGGCGTTGAACGCCAGTTTTGGGCCTTCAATTCTGAAGCAAGGTATAGAGTATTATACATTGCTGGAAAGCCCTAGATGTTAGCTTTTCATAGCCATTAGGAACTCTCCATTTGGACTTCTGTAGCTCTAGAAAAACTCTTTCATGTGCAAGAAGGTCAGATTTTAACAGCATCTGCAGTGCTTTCTCTGCCTCTGAATTAGACTTTTGCTACAGCTCCTCAATTTCTACCAGAAAATACCTGAAATTGTACAAAAACACACAAACTCAATATAGAATAAAATAATGTGAATTTTGAACTAAAACCTATGAAAACTTAATAAAACTTAAACAAAACATACTAAAAACTATATGAAAATGATGACAAAAAGCGTATAAAATATCCGCTCATCAATGGGCGTGTGAAATAGAAACGCCTTTGAAGTGGCACCCGTGCGTATGCATCACCTATGTGTACACATATCACCTGAAGATTGCTGAGTTGTGAGTACGCATCATTCATGCGTACACACAAAAATTAGGAAATTGAGGATTCATGCGTACGCATGCTCCATGCGTACGCACAAATGAAGATTTTTTGCATGGTCATGCGTACGCATCCCCCATGCATATGCATGACCCCCCAAGAATTGTTGGCGTTTTACAGACCAAAGATTATGGGCATGCAAAACTTACAAGCCTTCGAGGCTTCTTTTCGAGCATCTCTTGGGCGGTTTACACGCAACATATGGAGCATTTCACACGGTGAATAATAACACCTCCAGGGGAAGAAAAAGTGTGGTATTTTACACGCCATGAAGTGACGTTTCACATGCCAAAGGCCCAAGCCTCCACCAGTCATGTTGAAACAACACTCCAAACCCATAATTGGACCACTGAAGCCTTAAACAGAAGATATAATCAGAAGTTGAAGATTTAATACGGAAGATTTGATTTGATTTTTATCTAGAATTAAATGATTTGGTTTTATTTTTGGTTTAGTATATAAGGTTATTTGAAAAACTTGGAGAGGGATCTTCGGACCTTCAGAATTTTTGCCGTTTTTTATTCTAAGTTTTAGGTTTTCATTGAAGCATGAGTCACTAATCTCCTTGGTTAAGGTTAGGAGCTCTGTTCATCTTTTTATAGATTATTAATCTAAGTATTTATTTAATATGAGGTTTATGCTTTGATTTATTTCATGATTGAGTTTTCGTTCTTCATCCTTAAAGATTTAGAATTTTTGGGAAACATTCTAACTCCGTCTTGGATTCTAAATATTGTTTTAGAAAAAAAATTAATATTTGAATTAGTTTGAAAACTCTTTCTCACTACTTTTTTATTTTAGTAAGAATAGTTTCAAAGAGTGTGTGACACTTTGTGAGCTTCAATAGCTTAGGACTAGCTTAAATACGTGACATTAATTTCAACCTATAGAGTATTTTTGAATCTTACTTGAGATTGAATCAGAATTGTGCTTCAGCTCTTTTCCTTAAGAAATTGACTAAGGAATTAGCAGTTAATTAGGCTAAAGAGGAATTAAATTGCCAAAGAATTGAAATTTGATTATTTATGATTCGTCAGGATTGATCTTTGCATACCTCATCTAAATAAACACAAGGATTGTTTTCCTAAAGAGTGAACATCTCTGATACCTTAACTATCTTTATCATGTTATTTTCTTAACCAATTTTGGTTTGCTTTTGTTTAATTTTCTGTTTTCATGCTATTTACCATTGACTCTTTTGATTGTCTGACTAGAATAATCAATTGACCATTATTTGCTTAATCTATTAATCCTCGTGGAAACGATAACCCACTCCCGTGGTATTACTTAATATGATCTGGTGCACTTGCCAGTAGTTTATGGTTTGTAAAATTAGCATCATGTTTTTGGCACCATTTCTGGGGATTAATTGTGGTTAACAAACTACCAATTAGTTGATTACCTAATTTAGACCTTTTTAGTTTTTGGTCATTTATTGTTTTAGTTTATTCCCCCCGAGAGTTTCCTTCACCACTATGAAGGATGGTATTCCAATTTGATATTCTTGTTGTTTATGTTTATGCAGAATAACAGGGATAAAGAACCTCTTCACTACAATCCTAAGATTGAAAGAACTCTTTGGTGATAAAGAAAACAAGCTAGAGATCAAAGAGTTACAGAAGAGACTAAAGAGATAGTTGAAGAAGAGTTTGAATTCAACATGGCAGAGAATGCAAATAATAATGCTAATGCTCCTCAACCTAGGAGGACCTTTGGATCTTTCACTACTCCCAACCCAAGGAGTTGTGGAAGTAGCATTGTGACACCAACAGTGAAGGAATATCATTTCGAGCTGAAGCCTCAACTTGCTACATTGGTTCAACAAAATTGTCAGTTTAGTGGAAGTCTGGAGGAAGATCCCAACCTGTTCATCTCTAACTACCTACAAATTTGTGATACTGTTAAGACCAATAGCATCCCGGCTGAGGTTTATCGGTTGTTGCTATTCCCTTTTGCTGTAAGGGATTAGACTAAGCAGTGGTTGGACAATAAGCGCAAGGAGAGTACAACTACTTGGGAGGACTTGATCACTAAGTTCCTAACTAAGTTCTTTTCACCTGAAAGGTTGACAAAGCTCAGGACTAACATTCAGACTTTTTGATAACACAACGGAGAGACCCTTTATAAAGCTTGGAAGAAGTACAAAGAGATGCTAAAAAAGTTCCCTCCAGACATGTTTGCAGACTAGGTCCAACTCCAGATATTTTATGATGGGATCAACCCTACCTCACAGGTTTCATTGGATAATTCAACTGGAGAATCTCTGCATATGAAGAAGACCACTGATGAAGCACTATAATTGATTGAAATGGTAGCCAACAATCAGTACCGCTATTCTTCCAAAGGATCAATGAGGAAGAGAGTCATGGAATTACATGCTTTGGATGTTATTTTGGCTCAGAATAAAGTAATGTCCCAACAAATCAATGCAATCACTCAACACTTAGAAGGCATGCAAATTTCAACTATAAGTGCTCAAGAGAGTTCCTATAATATGAGTAGTAGATTACCTCAAAGTGAAGGTGTGGAGTATGGAGAATTTTCCCTGGAGCAAGTGAATTATATGGGTAATCCTTTAAAGCTACCTCAAAATGATCCCTTCTCTAAGACCTATAATCCTGGATGGAAAAATCACCCAGATTTTGGATGGAAAAATCAAGGTCCGAGGCCTAATAATTTTAACAACCATGCACAGAACCACTTCCATTCTCAATATAATACCTTCAACCCTCACCAACAACAACCACCCCTCATCTAACCATTTCAAGACTCTCAAAGGCTCTCCATTCTTGAACTTTTCTTGGAAAATTCTCCCAAGCCACACTCACATTCATAGAAGAGACAAGGACTAACTTTCAGAATCAAGGTGCTTCAATTAGAAATTCGGAGGTGCAAGTAGGCCAAATTGCTCAACAATTAGCCAAACCCATAAAAACATTCCCCAGTGACACAATTCCAAATCACAGGGAAGAATGTAAGGCTATTTATTTGAGAAGTGAAAAGGTGGTGGGAGAAGAAGCCAAGAAAGATGCCATCGACAAACAAAAGAAAGAGGTCCAAGGAGAAGCCAATCCTCAAGAGGAGCACAAGATCACAACCTCTCAGGAACACTCAATTCAAGCTTCAAAAGATCTACCAAAAGAGGGAGTCCCAGTGCCTGAGTACAAACCTAGGATTCCATATCCTCAAAGGCTTTAGGAAAAATTCTTGGAGATATTCAAGTCACTGCACATCAGCATTCCATTCATAGAATCACTTGAATAAATGCCCATGTATGCTAAATTCATAAAGGAATTTTTGTCCAAGAAGAGATCTTTAAAGGGAGGTCAAACTGTGGTAATGACCAAAGAGTGTAGTGCAATTATTCAAAGGAATTTGCCAACAAAGAAGAAAGATCCAGGGAGTTTTCAAATTTTCTACACCATTGGCAACACCACCTTTGAGAGAGCATTATGTGATTTGGGGACAAGTATTAATTTGATGCCTTTCTCTGTGATAAAAAAAAGTTTTAAATTCAAGAGATGAAATCCACACAAATAACTCTATAAATGGCAGACAAATCAATCAAGCATGCACATGAAGTGGTTGAAAATGTCTTGATCAAAGTGGGAAAGTTTTTTCTCCCAATGAATTTTGTTATTATTGACATGGAAGAAGATGAGAATGCCTCCATCATTCTAGAAAGACCTTTTTTAGCCACTGGGAGAGCCTTTATTGACGTTGAAAATGGTGAATTAATGTTAAGGGTGCATGATGAGCACTTGGTTTTTCATGTTTTTAAAATGATGAATCATTCAAGTGAGGAGGAGAATTGCATGTAGAGAAAACCAATTAATCCTAGCCTCCACCCCGAATGAAGTAATTGTGAAGGGTTCGATTCCATGCATGAAAGGAAGAGAAAAAGAAGGTGCAACAAGTTGAAAACACAAATAAGATAAACAAAAGTTTGTAACCAAAGCCTCCCTTTTGTAATCAACAAAGAACCCCCTGACATCGAACCTAGGTTTGGTATTGGATGTGCATCATCAAATAAGGCGGAGGCTCCTAAGAAGAAAGTGCCTAGAGGGTGGAGAAATAATAAAATTCCTACTGAAGACTTCTCACCAGGGGAGAAAGTGGAGTTATTCCACCATCCATTGTTGCTATATACAGTTCACAAAATCCTCTCTCTTGAGCATATTGAGCTAATATATGAATACACAAGGAGGAAAGTCATAGTGAGAGGGGATGAGTTAAAACATTATGATTGACCCCTGATGAGAGAACTTTTGCGTGGTCTAGAAATTTACGGATAAATTCTCGTTGCAAGTATAGTTACTAAACCTTCAAAAGTCCTTTCATACAAACGTTTTGGTTGTCACAAGTAACAAACCCCTTTGAAATTGATAACCGAGTATTCAAACCTCGGGTCGTCTTCTCAAGGAATTGCAGGGAAGTATGTTCTTATTATTGGTTATGAAGATTGTAAATTGGGGGTTTTGGAAGTAAGGAGGGAATATGTTATATGACAAGTAAAATAAAATAATAATAATAAAATCTCTTGGCAAGGTATAAGAAATTGGAAGTCCAGACTTAGTTATCCTTATCAATAATAATGAAAGTTGAATCTTAATTCCACCCTTCAGATGGGAAACAATAATCATGTAAATAAAAGAAAGCAATAATAACTGAAATACCTCAAATAATATTAATTCAAAGAAAATCATAACGTGAATATAGCGTAAGCCAAATAGGCAACATAACTAGTATAAGCATTAAAGTATCTGAAAATAAGAGATAAATATAAAGTAAAAGAACATTGAACCTGGGATTGAGAGTTACTCCTAAAACTAAGAGAAGTCTTAAATCCTAATCCTAAGAGAGAGGAGAGAACCTCTCTCTCTAAAAATTACATCTACTCCTAAAATTGTGAATGTGAAAGCCTGTTTATGAATGGATGTATTCTTCCACTTTATAGCCTCTAATCTGTGTTTTCTGGGCCACAAACTGGGTCGAAAACAGCCCAGAAATCGCTGGAGAAGAAATCTGCTACGCTGGTTTTTTGTCACTGCGACGCGGCTGCATGGAGCACGCGGTCGCGTAACCTAGCGTCAGAGAAACTATGACATATTATATATCAAATCGAAGCCCCGGACGTTAGCTTTCCAAAGCAACTAGAACCGCGTCGTTTGAACCTCTGTAGCTAAAGTTATAGCTGTTTGAGTGCGAAGAGGTCAGGCTGGACAGCTTAGTAATTTCTCCAACTTCTTGTATTCCTTCCACTTTTGCATGTTTCCTTTCTATCCTCTGAGCCATTCCTGCCCTATAATATCTGAAATCACTTAACACACATATCAAGACATCTAATGGTAATAAGAGAAGATTAATAATAAGCAAATATAAGATCAAAGAAGCATGTTTTCAATCATAGCACAAAATCAGGAAGGAAATATAAAACCATGCAAATATTATGAATAAGTGGGTAAAGAGTTGATAAAATCCACTCAATTGAGCACAAGATAAACCATAAAATAGTGGTTTATCAACCTCCCCACACTTAAACATTAGCATGTCCTCATGCTAAGCTCAAGAGAAACTATAAAGATGAAGAGGAATGATAGAGAGTATGCAATGCAACCTATCTATGTAAATGCAACTAAATGTGAAATGCTTCTACCTACTTAGTTAAAAGTAAACAAATCTTTCAAGAGGAAATATGAACTGGATTTCACTAATTCAAATCATGAAAATGAAGTACAAATAGACTTGCAAGAAGAAAATAGTTCATGAAAGCAGGGAACAAGGGATTGAGCATCGAACCCTCACTGGTAGTGTATACACTCTAATCACTCAAGTGTTTAAGGTTCGATTCTCTCAATTCTTTACTAACCTTGCTTTCAAAGGCTTGCTCTTCATCTAACAATCAACATAAATTTAATGCACAAATACACAAATCAAGAGGTCTTTTAAGGGTTGTAATGGAGTTAGGGTCAAGGTAGGATTGTATTTGGTCAAGTGGACTAAAATTTGAATCCTTAATTAGCTTAAACTTTCCACCTAACTTTAGACAATCCATGTAATCATAATACCACATCTAACTATTCATTAACCATGTTTTTCACATATTCATGCATTCTAAATTCAAGTACAGTACATATGCATTGCTTTTACCACTTACTTTGGGGCATTTTGTCTCCTTTCTGCTTAATTGCTTTTTTTTTATAATATATATATATATTTTTTTCTTTTATTTTTCTCAATGCATATGATTAAGTTATTGGATGCATGAATCATGTCCTAAACATTTTTTTTCACATATTCAGAAAATTCTAACATACTCAATTCTCAAACCAAATGTTTCCAAATTCACTTCCCCACACTTAATTCATGAGTACTCTCACTAGTCTAAGCTAACCAAGGATTCAAATTAAGGACATTATTATTTTCCGCTTAGAGTTAATGATGTGCTAAAGTAAAGAATAAAAGGGGTAAAATAGGCTCAACATTGGTTTGCAAAAGATAATGAAAGGTAAGGCCATATGGGTATGTAAGCTCAGTGAAACAAAGGCCTCAATCATGTAAGTATATGCATACATCAAATAATGGAAATATAGAATTAAGCAAGATAAAGATCACAATTTTAGAGAGAAAAATACACACACCAAAAATAAATTATTGGTTGATAAAATGCAACCAATTCAAATAGGCTCAAAAAATCTCACAGGTTTTGTGTGTTCGAGCTCTAAACCATGTTCTAGTATAATATTTCTTCAAACAAGTGTAATATTAAATTTTATTCAAATTAGTGAAATGCTTTAAAAGGTTTCTTGAAAAAGAAAATATTACTTTAACCAAGTGGTAAAATATGCAAAAAAAAAAAAATCAAACAAATATGCAATCAAACATGCAAACGCAACAATGAACAAACAAATAAAATAAAAAATTTGGTGTTGAGTCAAGAAATAACTAACCCATGGAGATCGGTATCGACCTCCCCACACTTAAAGATTGCACCGTCCTCGGTGCATGCTGAGATTTACAGGTGGACGGGTTGTTTCAACTGTTGCTTTTCTCTAAGGATTGTGCAGATGGACTTGTCTGTCTCCCCATGTAAAATGTCTTCTGCTTTCCTTTCGGGTGGCCATCCTGAAAGAAAAAGGGAAGAAAAGTAACCCAATAATAGAGATAAGAAAATAAATGAAGTATGGTTGTGTTAATGCCAAATGATAAGGGTCTCATTTACATGGAAGCTTCAACATGTACGTGAAAAAACAATAGAAGCCATGGCATACCAGTGGTGCAAAATTTGCAACAAAGGGGAGGTGTGTGGGTAATAAAAATATCAATATAAGTTCATGTCAATGCAAGTGAATGTGCAAGTATCATAAAAAAAAAATTAGCATTGATTTAAATAATGTTATCCAATCAGAATAAAACAAGTCATAAGCACTAAGATAATACCAGAAAAGATATAACAGTTGAATAAGAACATCTGAACACTGATGAGCGGATAATTTATACGCTTTTTGGCATTGTTTTTAGTATGTTTTTAGTAGAATCTAGTTACTTTTAGGGATGTTTTCATTAGTTTTTATGTTAAATTCACATTTCTGGACTTTACTATGAGTTTGTGTGTTTTTCTGTGATTTCAGATATTTTCAGACTGAAATTGAGGGACTTGAGCAAAAATCAGATTCAGAGGTTGAAGAAGGACTGCTGATGCTGTTGGATTCTGACCTCCCTGCACTCAAAGTAGATTTTCTGGAGCTACAGAACTCAAAATAGCGCGCTTCCAATTGCGTTGGAAAGTAGACATCCAGGGCTTTCCAGAAATTTATAATAGTCTATACTTTGGCCGAGTTTAGATGACGTAAAAGGGCGTTGAACGCCAGTTCTACGCTGCTGTCTGGAGTTAAACGCCAGAAATAAGTCACAAACCAGAGTTGAACGCCAGAAATACGTTACAACCTGGCGTTCAACTCCAGAAAGAGCCTCTGCACGTGTAACATTCAAGCTCAGCCCAAGCACACACCAAGTGGGCCCTGGAAGTGGATTTATGCATCAATTACTTACTTTTGTAAACCCTAGTAACTAGTTTAGTATAAATAGGACTTTTTACTATTGTATTAGACATCTTTTGATCATTTTTAGATCTCTAGACCTCCATGGGAGGCTGGCCTCTCGGCCATGCTTACCCTCTATTCACTTATGTATTTTTCAACGGTAGAATTTCTGCACTCCATAGATTAAGGTGTGGAGCTCTGCTGTTCCTCAAAGATTAATGCAAAGTACTACTGTTTTTCTATTCAATTCAACTTGTTCCGCTTCTAAGATATTTATTCGCACTTCAACCTGAATGTGATAAACGTGACAATCATCATCATTCCTTATGAACGCGTGCCTGACAACCACTTCCGTTCTACCTTCGATTGAATGAGTATCTCTTGGATCTCTTAATCAGAATCTTCGTGGTGTAAGCTAGATTGATGGCGGCATTCATGAGAATTCGGAAAGTCTAAACCTTGTCTGTGGTATTTCGAGTAGGATTCAGGGATTGAATGACTGTGACGAGCTTCAAACTCGCGAGTGCTGGGCGTAGTGACAGACGCAAAAGGAGGGTGAATCCTATTCCAGTATGATCGAGAACTTCAGATGATTAGCCGTGCTGTGACAGAGCATTTGGACCATTTTCACAAGAGGATGGGATGTAGCCATTGACAACGGTGATGCCCTTACATAAAGCCAGCCATGGAAAGGAGTAAGATTGATTGGATGAAGACAGCAGGAAAGCAGAGGTTCAGAGGAACGAATGCATCTCTATACGCTTATCTGAAATTCTAACCAATGAATTACATAAGTATTTCTATCCTTATTTTATGTTTACTTATTATTTAATTTCAAAAACTCCATAACCTTTTTATATCCGCCTGACTGAGATTTACAAGGTGACCATAGCTTGCTTCATACCAACAATCTCTGTGGGATCGACCCTTACTCACGTAAGGTTTATTACTTGGACGACCCAGTGCACTTGCTGGTTAGTGAAAGGATCACTGAAATCCCTCCTAGTACTCTCCTAAGCAATACAGAAGAGAATCCAAAAGGAGAGTGCAAGGCCATTGAATTAATTACCATGGCCGAACCTGTAAGGGAGGGAGAGGACGTGAATCCTAAGGAGGAAGACCTCCTGGGACGTCCAGTGATCAATAAGGAGCTTCCCTCTGAGGAACCAAAGGAATCTGAGGCTCACCTAGAGACCCTAGAGATTCCATTAAACCTCCTTATGCCATTCATGAGCTCTGATGAGTATTCCTCTTCTGAAGAGAATGAGGATGTTACTGAAGAGCAAGTTACCAAGTACCTTGGTACAATCATGAAGCTGAATGCCAAATTATTTGGTATTGAGACTTGGGAAGATGAACCTCCCTTGTTCACCAATGAACTAAGTGATCTGGATCAACTGACATTGCCTCAGAAGAGACAGGATCCTGGAAAGTTCCTAATACCTTGTACCATAGGCACCATGATCTTTGAAAAGGCTCTGTATGACCTTGGGTCAGGGATAAACCTCATGCCCCTCTTTGTAATAGAGAAACTGGGAATCTATGGGGTGCAAGCTGCTAAAATCTCATTAGAGATGGCAGACAATTCAAGAAAACAGGCTTATGGACAAGTAGAGGATGTGTTAGTAAAGGTTGAAGGCCTTTACATCCCTGCTGATTTCATAGTCTTGGATACTGGGAAGAATGAGGATGAATTCATCATCCTTGGAAGACCCTTCCTAGCCATAGCAAGAGCTGTGATTGATGTTGACAGAGGTGAATTAGTCCTTCAATTGAATGGGGACTCACTTGTGTTTACAACTCAAGGTTATCCTTCTGCAAACATGGAGAGGAAGCATAAAAAGCTTCTCTCAAAACAGAGTCAACCAGAGCCCCCACAGTCAAACTCTAAGTTTGGTGTTGAACTCTCATATCCAAACTCTAAGTTTGGTGTTGGGGAGTCTCAACAATGCTCTAAACATCTGTGAGGCTCCATGAGAGCCCACTGTCAAGCTATTGACATTAAAGAAGCACTTGTTAGGAGGCAACCCAATTTTTATCTAATTCTATTTTTATTGTTCTTTCATGTTTTATTAGGTTCATGATCATGTGGAGTCACCAAATAAATATAAAAATTGAAAACGGAATCAAAAACAGCAGAAGAAAAATCACACCCTGGAGGAAGACCTTACTGGCATTTAAACGCCAGTAAGAAGCATCTGGCTGGCGTTCAACGCCAGAACAGAGCATGGTTCTGGCGCTGAACGCCCAAAATGGGTAGCATCTGGGCGTTTGAACGCCAGAATTGTACCCTGGAGAAGAACTGGCGCTGAACGCCCAGAACAAGCATGGTTCTGGCGTTCAACGCCAGAAATGGGCAACAAATGGGCATTCAACGCCCAGAACAAGCACCAACCTGGCGCTGAATACCCAGAGTTCTGTGCAAGGGCTTTTTGCATGCCTAATTTGGTGCAAGGTTATAAATCCTTGAACACCTCAGGATCTGTGGACCCCACAAGATCACCTCAGGATGTGTGGACCCCACAGGATCCCCACCTACCTCCACTCACTTCTTCTCACCCCTCTTTCACACAATCCCATAAACACTCTTCCCAAAAACTCTTCACCAATCACCTCAATCTCTCTTCCCTATCACCACTTCACCACTCACATCCATCCACTCTTCCCCATAAACCTACCTCATAAACCCCACTTACCTTCAAAATTCAAAATCAATTTCCCACCCAAAACTACCCTTATGGCCGAACCTTACCCCCCTCCCTTCCCTATATAAAGCCCTCAATTCTTCTTCATTTTTCACACAAAACAACCCTCTCTTCCTCTCCTTGACCGAAACACATCTCCCTCTCCTCCATTTCTTCTTCTTCTTCATCTCTTCTTTCTTCTCTTGCTCGAGGGTGATGGGATATTTTTGCGGAAAAACGAATTTCTCCAAAATAGCCAAATCTAACCGGCAAGTGCACCGGGTCGCATCAAGTAATAAAAACTCACGGGAGTGAGGTCGATCCCACAGGGATTGAAGGATTGATCAATTTTAGCTTAGTGGTTAACTTAGTCAAGCGAATCAAGATTTAGTTGAGGGTTTTGTGATTTGCAGAAATTAAATTGCATGGAATTAAAGAGAACAGGAAATTAAATTGCTGAATCTTAAAGAACAAGAAATTAAATGGCAGAAACTTAGAGTGCAAGAAATGTAAATTGCGGAATCTTAAAGTGCAAGAAATGTAAATGGCTCGAAATGTAAAGGGGATTAGGAGTTGGATTTGCAGAAATTAAACAAAGAAAAGTAACTTGCATCAAACAAAAGAGTAAAAGAAGGTTTGGGTTGAATTAGTTTTCATGTGCCAACGTTAGCCTCAAAGTTAGGGGCTAACGTTGGCGCAAACTTTTGGTGCCCAAGGAGTGTTTTTCTCATGCCAACGTTGGCGCAAACTTTTGGTACCCAGGGAGTGATTTTCAAGTTCCAACGTTAGCCCAAAAGTTAGGGGCTAACGTTGGGGCTAACTTTTCACCCAAAAGTTTGTGCAAAAGTTTGACTTTTTGTTTTTCTTTCTAACCAAGGAATTTTTTTATTTAATTGAGATTCATAGACAGTAGGCCACTCTTTACTTAGAAGGAGATATCCTGGCTCTTTATTCACTAAAAGTGAGCTATTATACAATCACACACATACCACCACTTACTTTTATTCTACTTCTATCTAACAGAGACTATCTTGCTTCACATTCAAACATTTCTTTTATTGAACTTAAAGATACAGGGGACAAAACATACTTTTTGCTAAGTGAAAGTAAACACACAAGCACATACATAGACTAGCTTACTTAATTTAAAAGAAATTTGAATCTGTTTGAACTAAATGAACACTTTAACAAGACATCAATCAAAAGTATTTCTCAACAGCAAAGGTTAAGTATAGATACAACCTATTGGTTTGCATTTTTTTTGTTCTTCTTTCTGTTGTGCTCCTTTTTTTGAGTCTTGATGCATAGTATCTTCAATTGGTGGTTAACTCCCAGACTTAATTCCTTACTACTTCTTCTGATTCAACAGGTTAACTCTGGGCAAACTTTTGTGTCCTTGCTAAAGGTTATGAAATTGAGACTAAACAAAAATAGTCAAGTTGTTGAATAATCTGTTTGATTGCTTGGAACTAGCAATGTGCAGGAAGTTAGAATGTAGTTTTAAATGAAGTTTTGGTGGAACACCAAACTTAGCATCCTGCATTCTCCCTTAGATTGTTTTTGGTGTGCAACACCAAACTTAGCTCCTTGCAATACATAGCAGTTATCCAACACTCTTATTGAAAAAGTTATAAAAAGAAAACTACCTCAGGTTGGGTTGCCTCCCAACAAGCGCTCTTTTATTGTCACTAGCTTGACATCTTTCAATTCTTTTTAAGAGGGCTGTAGGTGTTGAACCTCTTTTTCCTTGTCCCATTGTCCTCCCAAGTACAGCTTTGCTCTGTGACCATTTGCTGTGAATTGATTCTTTGTTGCCTCATCTAGCAGTTCAATATTCCCATAGGGAAAAATCTTTGTCACCAAGTATGGGCCAGTCCACTTAGACTTTAGTTTGCCAGGGAAAATTTTAAGCCTCGAATTATACAGGAGCACTTGCTGTCCTGGCTTGAATTCCTTCTTTGTGATCTTCTTGTCATGCCACTTCTTAGCTCTCTCCTTGTATATCTTTAAGGTGTGGCTACTTTGTGAATTACTCCATATTTGTGGAGGAGTTTCTCCATCTGTTTGTTGCAAAAGTGACTACCACCATCACTAACAAGACCCTTGGGCACTCCATACCTACTGAAAATGTGCTTTTTCAGGAATTGGAGGACAATCTGTGCATCACAGGTGGTTGTGGCTATGGCTTCCACCCACTTTGAGACATACTCCACTGCTACCAAGATGTATCTAAAAGAATAAGAAGGAGGAAAAGGCCCCATGAAATCAATTCCCCATAGATCGAACAATTCTAATTCTAAAATAAAATTTTGAGGCATCTCGTTCCTTTTTGTTAATCCTCCTGCTTTCTGGCATTCATTACATTGGTGTACATATTCTCTGGCATCCTTGAAGATAGTTGGCCAATAGAAGCCACTCTGCAGTATTTTTGCGGCTGTTTTTTCTGGGCCAAAGTGTCCACCATAAGCTGAACCATGACAATGCCACAAGATGTCCCTCACTTCACTTTCAGGAACACACCTTCTGATTACTCCATTAGAGCATCTCTTGAACAAGAAGGGTTCATCCCATGAAAATTTCCTTGCTTCATTGATCAACTTCTTCACTTGTTGCTTAGAGAACTCTTGCGGTATCTTCCTTCCCACTTTGTAATTTGCTATGTCAGCAAACCAAGGTGCTTGCTGGATCTGCAGAAGGTGCTCATCTGGGAAGCTTTCCTTTATAGGCTGGGATGCTTTTTGACTTGTTTCATGTGGTAGCCTCGACAGATGATCAGCGACCTGATTTTCAGTGCCCTTCCTATCTCTTATCTCAATGTCAAATTCTTGTAGGAGCAGTATCCACCTAATGAGTCTTGGTTTAGCATCCTGCTTTGACATCAAATACTTAAGTGCAGCATGATCAGTGTAAACCACAACTTTGGATCCTATCAGATATGATCTAAACTTATCAAATGCATAGACTACAGCTAGCAACTCTTTCTCTGTTGTGGTGTAATTTCTTTGGGCCTCATTCAACACTTTACTTGCATAATATATGACATGATGCAAATTTCCCTTCTTTTGCCCAAGTACAGCACCAATTGCAAGGTCACTTGCATCACACATGAGTTCAAAAGGTAATTCCCAATCTAGAGGTGTGATGATTGGTGCTGTTGTGAGTCTATTTTTTAAAGTTTCAAAGGTATGCTGGCAGTTTTCATCAAAAACAAAAGGGCTATCAAGTATTAACAGATTACTCAAAGGTTTGGCTATTTTTGAAAAGTCAAGGTTTCAGTTCTTGTCTTGGTATATCTTCTTTCTTATCTTGCCTTTCATTTTGCTCAGTAGAGGTCTCGGCCACTTGTTCCTCTGTTGCCCCTTGATTTCCTTCTTGCTCTTGAAAATTTTCTTCCAATATTTCTTCCACCAAACTGTCTATCATATCCACTCTTACGTAATCCTCTTACTCAGGAACGTGTTGCATTGATTTGAACACATTTATGACCATTTGTTCATCATGGACTCTGAAGATCATTTCTCCTTTTTCTACATCAATGATGGCCCTTGCTGTGTGTAGAAATGGCCTTCCCAGAATGATTGAGTCATTTCCTTCTTCTTCAGTATCCAAAATTACAAAATCTGCTGGGAAAATAAACTCCCCAATCTTCACCAACAGATTCTCCACAATTCCACTGGGTGTCTTGATTGATCTGTCAGCCATGACTAGTGACATCCTGGTGGGTTTAAGCTATTCTATGGCAAGTTTTCTCATCATTGAGAGAGGCATTAAATTGATGCTGGCACCCAGGTCACAGAGAGCCTTGTTGAGAATTATCCTGCCAATAGTGCATGAGACTACAAAGCTTCCCGGATCCTTAAGTTTTGGTGGAATACCCCGTTGAATCACAGCACTGCATTCCTTTGTGAGTAATACGGTTTCCTTCTCAAGCCAACTTCTTTTCTTGTTGATAAGTTCCTTCAAAAACTTGGCATACAGAGGCATTTGCTCAAGTGCTTCAGCCAAGGGAATGTTGATTTCCAGCTTTTTGAAAGTTTCAAGGAACTTGTGAAAATGCTGGTCCTTGGTTTCTTTGTTGAACCTCTGGGGATATGGCAGTGGAGGTACAAAGGTTCTCTGTACTTGTTGCTTTTGATTCTTGGTTGGCTTTTCAACTGCTTCATTCCCTTTTTTTGGAATTTTTTATTGTTCCTCCTTTGCTTGAGTTTGCTTTGAAGCTTCCTTGCTTGCCATTGCATCATCATCATTGGCTTCCTCTGTGTGTGTTGGATGTTCCTCTTCTATTGGTCTTTTGCTGCTCTCTACTTGCTTCTTAGTAGTGTCATTGTTGCTCGTCAATGTTCTCCCATTCCTTAATTGTATTGCCTTGCATTCTTCCTTAGAATTTGGGATTGTGTCACTTGGCAGTGAGCTTGAAGGTCTCTCAAGAGAAATCTGCTTGGAGATTTGCCCCATCTGTCTCTCTAGGCTCTTCAGGGATGCTTCCTGATTCTTGGTTACAATTTCCTGGTGTTTCAACATTTTGTCTATCATAGCCTCCAAGTTAGTGATTCTCTGGGCTTCAGGTGATACTTGAGGTGGGTTATGAGATGTGGGTGGTGGATGATAGGCATTTTGGTTGGAGGGTTGGTTATTGGATTGGTACTGGTTGGGGTTGGGGTAGTTGTTTTGAGGTTTTCTGTAGGGGTTTTGGTTAGTCTACTGCTGGTTGTGGTTTTGGTTGCCTCTTGGGTTGTTTTGATTTGAGTTCCTCTGCCATGGTTGTTGGTTTTGGGTATGATTATCTCCCCATCTGAGGTTTGGGTGGTTCTTCCAGGATGGATTGTATGTATCACCATACACTTCATTTGGTCCTTGGTTGTGCATATACTGTACTTGCTCTTGTTGTTGTTCTTCTTGAGTTTCTTCACTCTGTCCCCATGTGGTTGATGGTTGGCTAGTGTTGATTGCTGCAACTTGGAGACTATCAATCCTCTTGGCCATTTGCTCAAATTGTTGTTAAATTTGCTGCTGCATCATCTTGTTTTGAGCCAAGATTGAATCCACTCCTTCTAGCTCCATTACTCCTCTTCTTTGTGATGGTTGGCGGCTTCTTTGATGAGCAAAGAAATATTGGTTGTTAGCCACCATATCAATAAGATTTTGAGCTTCCTCTGCAGTTTTCATGAGTTGCAAGGAACCTCCAGCTGAGTGGTCAAGTGATTCTTGAGCCTTTAGGGTGAGTCCTTCATAGAAGTTCTGTAGCTTGTCTCACTCAGTGAACATTTCTGGTGGACATTTCCTCAGCAGAGCCTTGTATCTCTCCCATGCTTCATACAGATTTTCAGCATCCAATTGTGTGAATGTTTGTACTTCGGTTTTCAGCCTGTTAACCCTTTGAGGTGGATAGAATTTGGCTAGAAATTTAGTCACCAAATCATCCCGGCTAGTGATGCTTCCTTGAGGAAAGGTTTCAAGCCACTGTGCGGCCTTGTCCCTTAATGAGAACGGGAACAGCAGAAGCTTGTAGGTCTCAGGATTCACGCCATTGGACTTGACAGTGTCACAAATCCTTAAGAAGGTAGATAAATGTTGATTTGGATCCTCCAATGGTCCTCCCCCAAACGAGCAGTTGTTTTGGACCAATGTAATGAGTTGTGGCTTCAATTCAAAGTTGTTTGCATTGACATTAGGGGTGAGAATGCTGCTTCCACAATGTCTAGCATTTGCAAAGGTATAGGAGGCCAAAACTCTCCTCTGGGGTGGGTTGTTGTTGTTGTTATCTGCTCCACCAGGTGGATTGGTTGAATGCTCCTCCATATCTTGGAATTCTTCTTCTGATTCCTCTTCTCCAACAATATTTTTCCTCTTTCAGCTCTTCTTAACCTCCTGAGAGTTCTCTCGTCTTGTTCATGAAAGGTGGGTGTGGTTCTTCTTGTACCTGACAGACAATCAAAACATAAGAAACACACAAACCAGTGACACTTCAATCTACTGCTAGAATGAAGTTTTAGTTAGCTTAAGCAAAAATTCAAATAGTTAGCGGGTTAATTGCAAATTAGAGAAACAGAAAATAGAAATGCTAGATCTAAATCACCACCTCACTTAGTCATTGTCAATCTAATCAATCCCCGGCAACGGCGCCAAAAACTTGATGGGATATTTTTGCGGAAAAACGAATTTCTCCAAAACACCCAAATATAACCGGCAAGTGCACCGGGTCGCATCAAGTAATAAAAACTCACGGGAGTGAGGTCGATCCCACAGGGATTGAAGGATTGATCAATTTTAGCTTAGTGGTTAACTTAGTCAAGCGAATCAAGATTTAGTTGAGGGTTTTGTGATTTGAAGAAATTAAATTGCATGGAATTAAAGAGAACAGGAAATTAAATTGCTGAATCTTAAAGAACAAGAAATTAAATGGCAGAAACTTAGAGTGCAAGAAATGTAAATTGCGGAATCTTAAAGTGCAAGAAATGTAAATGGCTCGAAATGTAAAGGGGATTAGGAGTTGGATTTGCAGAAATTAAACAAAGAAAAGTAACTTGCATCAAACAAAAGAGTAAAAGAAGGTTTGGGTTGAATCGGATCTTGAAGCAGTAAAGTAAATGAACATTAAAAGCAAGAAACAAAATGTAAATTAGGAATTCAGATCTCAGGGCCCAGAGACTAGAAAACCAAGTCTAGATCTCAATGCCTTCCTAGATCCAACAAGAACAATTGCAAGGGAATTTTAAATTGCAAGGAAAGTATATGAGAAGCAAGTAACAGAAACGGAAATTCAATTGCAGTAAATAAACAGAGAGATCCAAGGATGAGATTGAAATAGAATTCCTTCAACTCTTCAACCTAAGATCCAAGACAATTGTAATTGAAATTGAAAGCAATAAAACTAAGAGGAAGAGAAGTGAATTCTCCTTCCTCAAGACTAAGGATGACTTGTCATCAGAGGGCAAGCAATATTCTAAGTTTGGTGTGGTAAAAGCATAAGCTTTTTGTTTTCACATTACCATTGATGGCACCCAAGACCGGAGAATCCTCTAGAAAAGGGAAAGGGAAGACAAAAGCTTCCACCTCCGAGTCATGGGAGATGGAAAGATTCATCTCCAAAGCCCATCAAGACCACTTCTATAATGTTGTGGCCAAGAAGAAGGTGATCCCCGAGGTCCCTTTCAAGCTCAAGAAGAATGAGTATCCGGAGATCCGACATGAAATCCAAAGAAGAGGTTGGGAAGTTCTAACAAAACCCATCCAACAAGTCGGCATCCTAATGGTTCAAGAGTTCTACGCCAATGCATGGATCACTAGGAACCATGATCAAAGTAAGAACCCAAACCCAAAGAATTATATTACAATGGTTCGGGGGAAATACTTAGATTTTAGTCCGAAAAATGTGAGGTTGGCGTTCAACTTGCCTATAATGCAAGGAGATGCACGTCCCTACACTAGAAGGGTCAACTTTAATCAAAGGTTGGACCAAGTCCTCATGGACATATATGTGGAAGGAGCTCAATGGAAGATTGACTCCAAAGGCAAGCCGGTTCAATTAAGTAGACTGGACCTCAAGCCTGTGGCTAGAGGATGGTTAGAGTTCATCCAACACTCCATCATCCCCACTAGCAACCGATCTGAAGTTACTGTGGATCGGGCCATCATAATTCATAGCATCATGATTGGAGAGGAAGTAGAAGTTCATGAAGTCATCTCCCTTGAACTCTACAAAATAACCGAAAAGTCCTCCCCCATGGCAAGGCTAGCTTTTCCTCATCTTATTTGCCATCTATGTTACTCAGTTGAAGCTTTCATAGAAGGAGACATTCCCATTGAGGAAGAAAAGCCCATCACTAAGAAAAGGATGGAGCAAGCAAGAGAGCCCATTCATGGATTGGTTCCTCAAGAAGGAAACGCCACCATCACTAAGGTGGACTCATTCCTTGTTCTTACATTCTCTGTTTTTCATTTTCTCTATGTTAAGTGTTTATCTATGTTTGTGTCTTATTACATGATCATTAGTAGTTAGTAACTTTGTCTTAAAGTTATGAATGTCCTATGAATCCATCACCTCTCTTAAATGAAAAATGTTTTAATTCAAAAGAACAAGAAGTACATGAGTTTCAAAATTATCCTTGAACTTAGTTTAATTATATTGATGTGGTGACAATGCTTCTTGTTTTCTGAATGAACTTAGTTTAATTATATTGATGTGGTGACAATGCTTCTTGTTTCAAAATTATCCTTGAACAGTGCATATGTCTTTTGAAGTTGTTGTTTAAGAATGTTAAATATATTGGCTCTTGAAAGAATGATGACAAGGAGACATTTTATTTGATAATCTGAAAAATCATAAAAATGATTTTTGAAGCAAGAAAAAGCAGCAAAGAACAAAGCTTGCAGAAAAAAAAAGGGCGAAAAAAAAAAAGAAAAAGCAAGCAGAAAAAGCCAAAAGCTCTTAAAACCAAGAGGCAAGAGCAAAAAGCCAGTAACCCTTAACCCAATTATGTGTCTGTGGCATTTATGTATCCGGTGGTAATACTGGAAAACAAAGTGCTTAGGGCCACGGCCAAGACTCATAAAATAGCTGTGTTCAAGAATCATCATACTGAACTAGGAGAATCAATAACACTATTTGAACTCTGAGTTCCTATAGATGCCAATCATTTTGAACATCAATGGATAAAGTGAGATGCCAAAACTATTCAAGAGGCAAAAAGCTACAAGTCCCGCTCATTTAATTGGAGCTATGTTTCTTTGATAGTTTGGAATTTATAGTATATTCTCTTCTTTTTATCCTATTTGATTTTCAGTTGCTTGGGGACAAGCAACAATTTAAGTTTGGTGTTGTGATGAGAGGATAATTTATACGCTTTTTGGCATTATTTTTAGTATGTTTTTAGTAGAATCTAGTTACTTTTAGGGATATTTTCATTAGTTTTTATGTTAAATTCACATTTCTGGACTTTACTATGAGTTTGTGTGTTTTTCTGTGATTTCAGGTATTTTCTGACTGAAATTGAGGGACTTGAGCAAAAATCAGATTCAGAGGTTGAAGAAGGACTGCTGATGCTGTTGGATTCTGACCTCCCTGCACTCAAAGTGGATTTTCTGGTACTACAGAACTCAAAATGGTGCGCTTCCAATTGCTTTGGAAAGTAGACATCCAGGGATTTCCAGAAATGTATAATAGTCTATAATTTGGCCGAGTTTAGACGATGTAAAAGGGCGTTGAACGCCAGTTCTACGCTGCTGTCTGGAGTTAAACGTCAGAAACAAGTCACAAACCAGAGTTGAACGCCAGAAATACGTTACAACCTGGCGTTCAACTCCAGAAAGAGCCTCTGCACGTGTAACATTCAAGCTCAGCCCAAGCACACACCAAGTAGGCCCCGGAAGTGGATTTATGCATCAATTACTTACTTCTGTAAACCCTAGTAACTAGTTTAGTATAAATAGGACTTTTTACTATTGTATTAGACATCTTTTGATCATTTTTAGATCTCTAGACCTCCATGGGAGGCTGGCCTCTCGGCCATGCTTACCTTCTATTCACTTATGTATTTTTCAACGGTAGAGTTTCTGCACTCCATAGATTAAGGTGTGGAGCTCTGCTGTTCCTCAAAGATTAATGCAAAGTACTACTGTTTTTCTATTCAATTCAACTTGTTCTGCTTCTAAGATATTCATTCGCACTTCAACCTGAATGTGATGAACGTGACAATCATCATCATTCCCTATGAACGCGTGCCTGACAACCACTTCCGTTCTACCTTCGATTGAATGAGTATCTCTTGGATCTCTTAATCAGAATCTTCGTGGTGTAAGCTAGATTGATGGCGGCATTCATGAGAATCCGGAAAGTCTAAACCTTGTTTGTGGTATTCCGAGTAGGATTCAGGGATTGAATGACTGTGACGAGCTTCAAACTCGCGAGTGCTAGGCATAGTGACAGATGCAAAAGGAGGGTGAATCCTATTCCAGTATGATCGAGAACCTCAGATGATTAGCCGTGCTGTGACAGAGCATTTGGACCATTTTCACAAGAGGATGGGATGTAGCCATTGACAACGGTGATGCCCTTACATAAAGCCAGCCATGGAAAGGAGTAAGATTGATTGGATGAAGACAACAGGAAAGCAGAGGTTCAGAGGAACGAATGCATCTCTATACGCTTATCTGAAATTCTAACCAATAAATTACATAAGTATTTCTATCCTTATTTTATGTTTACTTATTATTTAATTTCAAAAACTCCATAACCTTTTTATATCCACCTGACTGAGATTTACAAGGTGACCATAGCTTGCTTCATACCAACAATCTCCGTGGGATCGACCCTTACTCACGTAAGGTTTATTACTTGGACGACCCAGTACACTTGCTGGTTAGTTGTATCGAAGTTGTGAATGAAAAACGATTTATTAAGACGTGCGTACAGAGTTTCTGGCACCGTTTCCTGAGATCACAATTTCGTACACCAAACACCAATGGTAAAATAATAAATAAGAATATGCAACGAATGAAAGTATGTAAATAAATTAAATAAAATAGAATGAGAGTGAAAAAGGGTGAGAAGAGGAAAAAGAAAGTGAGAAAGGAGAGAGAGGGAAGAAATTAGGATTAGAAAAGAAAAGATAAGAAAATTGGCACTAATTTGGATAGGTTGTACGATGCTGGCGACGCGGTCGCGTGGGTGACGCGGTCGCGTGGTGCGCGATAAGGTTGGGTGACGCGGACGCGTGAGGCACGCGATCACGTGACTCGATTTGTGCTAGTGGCGCGAGTGCAGCCTCACAGTCGCACAACTCTCTGTTCGAAACTTGGTAATGCCAAAATCCAGGGTGACGCGGTCGCGTGGTCGACGCGATCGCATGAGTGGCCATCATGGGGATATGACGCGGATGCGTGAGCCATGCGTCCGCGTGGTAAGGCGTGTGCGGTCAGCACCAGTCCAGCACCACTCTCGCACAACTTTTGGTTGTGCACCCTTCGTACGTCGATTTCCAGGTCACGCGACCGCGTGAGTGACGCGGTCGCGTGGGAGCCATTTTTCCCACATGACGCGGACGTGTCAGCGACACTGCCGCGTCGCGTGCATGCTTCTCTTCTCTTTTTTTTTTATGCATGAAAAATGCAAAATGCAGTGTTAATATGAATGTGATGCAAAACTCCAGGTTCAATAAAATAAAATAAAACTCGAAAACAAATAAAACTAACAAAAAATGAAAAAGGAACGATCATACCATGGTGGGTTGTCTCCCACCTAGCACTTTTAGTTAAAGTCCTTAAGTTGGACATTTGATGAGCTTCCTGTTATGGTGGCTTGTGTTTGAACTCATCCAGGAATCTCTACCAATGTTTGTAATTCCAATAGCCTCCGGGATCCCAAACTAGGCGCGTAAAGCCTTTGAGCAGCTTCAAACAGATTCTTAGGCTCCCAGGGTGTTGGATGTCAGAACAGATTCCAGGATCCCAAATCTTGCTTTTACACCCATTTTTGTCGGGATCTGTATTTTTCCAGCTGGGTGATAAGTAATTTGAATTCTCACTGCAGCTACCAAACAGCTTCCTAGACCCATTCAATTGAGCTTTACACCAACCGTTGCGTTTAAACTTAAAGCTTCCAACCATAATGAACCTTGCAGGACAATTCTTACCACTGACGATCTTCCTCGTACTCTTTATGCCACAAAGAGCTCTAAGTTGACCATCCGTCTCCAGTAGCCCATATTCAAGTGGAATTAGAAAGCTAAGGGATATGAATTTTAGCCACTTGAATGTTGTGAAGGATGATGGCAACTTAGGGGGAGGGGTCTCCAATAACTTTGGCAAGGTGATTTCAAGCTCCACTCCCTTGTGCTCTTTGACAACTTCCACCTCTTTGCAAGCTTCTTTAATATCACCCTCTTCCTCTTGGTAGCTTTCTTCTAATTCAATCTCCTCTTCATTGCTTTCCAAGGGCATGGGAGGTTGTGCTTCTTCTTCTTGAATCTCCATCTCTTGATCAACCTCTTCCAAGTCTTCAACTGTGATATGCCTTGGAGGTTGTACACCCTCCTCAGCATCAATTTCAAACGTCTTGGAAGGAGGTTCTATGACTGGACTTTCCCATGGAGGTTCTGCATCTCCTAAGTCTTCAACCACTTCTTCTTCTTCAATAATTCTGGCTTCCTCCATTTGTTCCAGTACAAAGTCATGCTCCGTACTGTTGACTGGAGTTTCTAGTATCTCTTTCATGCTACGTTCTTCATTAGATTGTCCACATGAAGCCATGGGGTTCCTTGAGTGTCTGAACGTCGGGAAGCTAATTGATTTATCGCTTGCTCCAATTGATGAATGGTTGCCTGAAATCGATCCACTGTTTCCTTGAAACGATCCTTTGTCTCTTGATGCACTCGACTTTCATAAATAGGATCATAGTGCTATTGAATTGATGGATATGGAGATGGTGAATATTGAAGTGGTGGTTCTTGTGAGTAATTGGGTTGGAATTGGGGTGGTTCTATATATAGTTCATATGACTCATAAGGTGGTTGGTATGGTGGTTGAGGGTTAGGGTCATATGGAGGTGAATGGCGGAAAGGGGCTTGTGAGTTTGGTGGTCCAAAGTTATGTTGAGAAGAGGGTTCATAGGCATATGGTGGTGGTTGTTGATAATCAAAAGAGCGCTCACCATAGCCATTGCCTTGATATGCATCACAGAATGGTTGTTGATAGTCCATTGGAGGTGGTTGTTGCCATGAGGGTTGATTAAATCCCTGTGGCTCCTCCCATCTTTGATTCTTCCAACCTTGATGCCAGTTCTCATTATAGTTTCCATTCCTAACAACAACATTGGAATCAAACTTGAAGCGAGAGGGGTGAGAATTCATAGTAGCTAATAAAAAATTAAAAACAAAAATAAAAATAATTTAAACTAAAAGGTTATTGAAATTTAAATTTTTGAATTTGAAAATTAAATTTTAAATTTTGAAAATTGAAATTTGAATTTTGAAATTTAAAAATTGAAAATTTTTAAATTCGAATTTTTTTTTTTAAATTTTGAAATTTGAATTTTGAAAAAATCAACAATATAAGATAAGAATTTGAAAAAGATTTAAATTTTGAAAAGGTTTGATTTTTAAAATTTTAAATTTGATATTTTGAAATAAGATAAGATAAGATTTTGAAAAAGAATGATTTTTGAAAAATATTTGAATTTTGAAATTTAAATTTTGAAATTTTAAATTTTGAAAGTTGAAATTTGAATTTTAAATTTTTTTATTTTGAATTTTGAAAATTGAAATTTGAAATTTGAAATTTGAGTTTTAAATTTTGAATTTTTGAATTTAATGAGAAAAAATAAAAATAATAAAATGACACTAAACTTAAAATTTTTTAGATCAAAATGAAGAATACAACTAAGAACAACTTGAAGGTCAAGATGAACACGAAGAACAACTTGAAGATCAAGATGAACACCAAGAAAATTTTTTTTTTTGAAAAAATTTTTAATAACTAAATAAAAACCAATAACCTCTTAATTTATGAAAAAGCAAAAATAAAAAATAAAAACAAATAAACAAGTAAAAAGAAAATATTTACAATAACCAATAATAAGGCACACGATTGCAATTCCCCGGCAACGGCGCCATTTTGATGAGAGAACTTTTGCGTGGTCTAGAAATTTGCGGATAAATCCTTGTTGCATG
>NC_029786.2:64286104-64296106 GCF_000816755.2 Arachis ipaensis
GATTGGGATTATTGAAGTTCAACTCAATTGGCAAGATAACAATTATCAATTATGTTGTTGAATTGGATAACTCCTGAGTTACTGATTTCTTAACCAAAATCAAAAGGGGAAAAGTAAATCTACTGGAATAAAAATGCCTTCAGATGGGAAGCAATAATCATGTAAATAAAAGAAAGCAATAATAACTGAAATACCTCAAATAATATTAATTCAAAGAAAATCATAACGTGAATGTAGCATAAGCCAAATAGGCAACATAACTAGTATAAGCATTAAAGTATCTGAAAATAAGAGATAAATATAAAGTAAAAGAACATTGAACCTGGGATTGAGAGTTACTCCTAAAACTAAGAGAAGTCCTAAATCCTAATCCTAAGAGAGAGGAGAGAACCTCTCTCTCTAAAAACTACATCTACTCCTAAAATTGTGAATGTGAAAGCCTGTTTATAAATGGATGCATTCTCTCACTTTATAGCCTCTAATCTGTGTTTTCTGGGCCGCAAACTGGGTCGAAAATAGCCCAGAAATCGCTGGAGAAGAAATCTGCCACGCTGGTTTTTCGTGACTGCGACGCGGCCGCATTGAGCACACAGTCGCGTCATCTAGCGTCAGACAAACTATGGCATATTATATATCAAATCGAAGCCCCGGACGTTAGCTTTCCAACGCAACTGGAACCGCATCGTTTGGACCTCTATAGCTATAGTTATAGCTGTTTGAGTGCGAAGAGGTCAGGCTGGACAGCTTAGTAATTTCTCCAACTTCTTGTATTCCTTCCACTTTTGCATGTTTCCTTTCTATCCTCTGAGCCATTCCTGTCCTATAATATCTGAAATCACTTAACACACATATCAAGGCATCTAATGGTAATAAGAGATGATTAATAATAAGCAAATATAAGATCAAAGAAGCATGTTTTCAATCATAGCACAAAATCAGGAAGGAAATATAAAACCATGCAAATATTATGAATAAGTGGGTAAAGAGTTGATAAAATCCACTCAATTGAGCACAAGATAAACCATAAAATAGTGATTTATCAACCTCCCCACACTTAAACATTAGCATGTCCTCATGCTAAGCTCAAGAGAAGCTATAAAGGAATGAAGAGGAATGATAGAGAGTATGCAATGCAACCTATCTATGTAAATACAACTAAATGTGAAATGCTTCTACCTACTTAGTTAAAAGTAAACAAATCTTTCAAGAGAAAATATGAACTGGATTTCACTAATTCAAATCATGAAAATGAAGTACAAATAGACTTGCAAGAAGAAAATAGCTCATGAAAGCAGGGAACAAGGGATTGAGCATCGAACCCTCACTGGTAGTGTATACACTCTAATCACTCAAGTGTTTAAGGTTCGATTCTCTCAATTCTTCACTAACCTTTCTTTCAAAGGATTTCTCTTCATCTAACAATCAACATAAATTTAATGCACAAATACACAAATCAAGAGGTCTTTTAAGGGTTGTAATGGGGTTAGGGTCAAGGTAGGATTGTATTTGGTCAAGTGGACCAGTACATATGCATTCCTTTCACCACTTACTTTGGGGCATTTTGTCCCCTTTCTGCTTAATTGCTTTTTTTTAATAATATATATATATATATATATATATATATATATATTTTTTTTTTTCTTTTATTTTTCTCAATGCATATGATTAAGTTATTGGATGCATGAATAACTTAAGTGTTTCTATACCAACAGGATACTTGCATTTCACTGGTTACTTGGCCTAGTTTTACATTGATTGTGTCACACTAAGTTTGGTGTTCTCACACCAAGTTTGGTGTTGCCACACTTCACCCATGCAAGGTCCAACCCCATGCAAACACATTAGCAACTGATTTATGTTACATTGTTTTGGCTTTACTTTTGTTTAGTTCTTAATTTTGTTTATTTTACTTGGATAAGCTTTTGCATTACTCAATTACTTTTACTAGATAATCATGATTATTCTTTATTCCATCACCACTATTTTTCTTTGCTACTTGAGGACAAAAAACCATTCTAAATTTGGTGTTAGAGGCTATGCTATACATAGCTTAAAAGGTGATAAAGAGGAGGATGAGGAAGATGAGGAAGAGGATGCTAATGATAACTAAGGTCATTGAATTCTATTTGTCCCCTTTCTTTTTAATTATGTACATATATATTATCCGGTTCTATCTTATATAATGCATTTGTGATTCATTAAAAGTACCTATCATGACTTGTTCATCACAATCTACAATTATAATTGTGCTTGCTTCATAAAGCAAGCAAGGATCATGTGTTAAGAAAGAAACAAAAAGAAACAAGGTGTTGACTATATAGAGCATGACAATGTAAGTTTGGAAGGTCAAACTAACTGAAATATTCAACACTTACTGAGCCAAATTGCTTGAGGCCTTAATTTAGAGGACTATTATAGGATCCTTATCATTAAGAAAACCTTGGAGAAGCAAAATATAATGAATAATAATTAACAAAAAGGGGTTGAAAGAGAAGCCAAAGGCTCTGAGTACCTTTGACCAAGGAAACTGAAAGAAAAATAAGCTCAAATAGCCCTCCTAAGTCAAGTGCTTGTGGTGTTTATCTATCAACCAAAAAGCTTGAAAAAAAATATTTAGAGTCATAGCTAAGCTCAAAGGTTCAAAGGATCCCCCAAGAAAGAGAAGTCAAAGGCTTTGAGCACCAATGATGGGTGATGTCAAAAGAATATTGTAAGCCCAAAGAGGTCCTTAATCAAGTGCTTGTGGTGTTTCTGTATCGAGCAAAGCTTGAGACAAAACATTTAGAGTCACGGCTTGGCTCAAGGTGTAAAGCACCCAACAAAAATAAAATGTGAAAAGAAAGTAAATAAGCTTGCTTCAAGGTGATGAATCAAGGAAGGGTTCATAATCTAACCCGGATAGAGGCTTTGAAAGATTATGACTATTTGTGTTGAATTGTGCATAAGTGAAACGGCTAACTAAGACCACATGAATTGTTACCATTCACCCTTGCATTTTAAGCTTCAAGATTTTGATGATTAAGACATGATTCTTTGCTTGCTTGAGGACAAGCAAGAGCTTAGGTTTGGTGATGTGATGTACAAGCATCTTATGTACTTTTCCTGGGTGTGTCTTAGGTGAAATTGATTACATTTCAATTATCATGTACTTTTATATGATATTTTATTCTTACTTTGAGTCCTTTGATCTCTTTTTAAATGTAGGAAAAGGATAGCAAATGAGATGAAAAGCACAAGCAAAAGAAAGCAACCAAAAAAACATCCTACAGGTGGCAAAGAACTAGCATTTTTTACACGCCAAAAAAGGGGTGTGCAACAAGCCCATACAAGTCTAAAACAGAGAACCTGGCATTTTACATGCCTGACAGGGGCGAGGCCAAAGTTTTAGGAAGGCAAAGATAGAGGCGCAAGTGGCGCGTCATAGGCCAGCTCCCAGGTGTGCAACATGCCCAACAAATTCACTCCCAGGATGCCCATTGCTTTGGTGTGTGACACGCCGAGAAACCGGCATACCACATGCCCAATAAAGAACTCGGTGTGTAACAAGCCAAGACACATCGTTGTAACCTAGGCCAAGTTTCTAGAGGATCAGACCCAAGGTAACTTAAGCAAGAAATGGGCGTGCAACATGACAAGGAAGTGCCGTGTCACACGTCATAGAAATACAACTCCCAGGGACGTGGATGCATAGCGTTTAACATGCCAGGATGAGTGGGCATGTGAAATTGAAATGCCTTCGAAGTGGCACCCGTGCATACGCACAACATCTGAAGATTGCTGAGTTGTGCGTATGCATCACCCATGCATACACACAAAAACTGGGAAATTGAGGATTCATGCGTACGCATGCTCCATGCGTATGCACAAATGAAGATTTTTTGCATGGTCATGCGTACGCATGACCCCCCCAGGAATAGTTGGCATTTTACACACTAAAGATTATGGGCGTGCAAAACTTACACGCCTTGAAGGCTTCTTTAAGAGCATTTTCTTGGGCGTTTTACATGCCACATATGAGGCATTTCACATGCCAAATAATAACACCCTCAGGAAAAGAAAAAGTGTGGCATTTTACATTCCATGAAGTAGTGTTTCACACACCAAAGGTCCATGCATCCACCAGTCATGTTGCAACAACACTCCAAGCCCATAATTGGACCACTGAAGCCTTAAACGAAAGACAATTGGAAGTTGAAGATTTAATGCGGAAGATTTAATTTGATTTTTTTATTTGGAATTAAATGATTAAGTTTTGTTTTAGGTTTGATATATGAGGTTATTTTAAAAAACTTGGAGAGGGATCTTCGGACCTTCAGACTTTTTGCCTTCTTTCATTCTAAGTTTTAGGTTTTCATTGAAGCATGAGTCACTAATCTCCTTGGTTAAGGTTAAGAGCTCTGTTCATCTTTTTATGGATTATTAATCTAAGTTTTTATTTTATATGAGGTTTATGCTTTGATTTATTTCATGATTAAGTTTTCGTTCTTCATCCCTAAAGATTTAGAATTGTTAGAAAACATTCTAACTCCGTCTTGGATTCTAAATATTATTTTGGAAAATATTAATATTTGAATTAGTTTGAAAACTCTTTCTCACTACTTTTTTATTTCATTAAGAATAGTTTCAAAGAGTGTGTGACACTTTGTGAACTTCAATTGTTTAGGACTAGCTTGAATAGTGACATATAATTCAACCTACGGACTATTTTTGAATCTTACTTGAGATTGAATCGGAATTGTGCTTCACCTCTTTTTCTTAAGTAATTGACTAAGGAATTAGTGGTTAATTAAACTAAAGAGAATTAAATTACCAAGGAATTGAAATTTGGTCATTTATGATTTGTCGTGATTGATCTTTTCATACCTCATCTAAATAAACACAAGGATTGTTTTCCTAAAGAGTGAACATCTCTGACAGCTTAACTATCTTTATCATATTATTCTTTTAACCAATTTCAGTTTGCTTTTGTTTAATTTCCCATTTTCAAGCTATTTACCATTGAAACTCTTATTTTTTATTGTTTGACTAGAATAATCAGTTGACCGTTGTTTGCTTAATCCGTTAATCCTTTTGGGAACGATAACCCACTCCATTAGTATTACTTGATATGATCTGATGCAGTTGCTAGTAGTTTGTGGTTTGTAAAATCAGCATTATATATCTTTTGAGACACCTACCTTTTATATGCATGATTTGAATCGGCTATTTTATATCTCTTATTATGTACGTATTGCTACCAACAATTTTCTTGACTTCAAAGGACATTAAAATCTTTTCCGACTTCAAAAATTCCTAATATTGCCCTTTGAAACATTGTTCCAAATTAATTTTACCAAATCACGTGCTCCTCACATGTTTCTTTTAAATTTTCAAAATTTGATAAATGGTTATCAAAAGATGAAATGGTTCGCGCATTTCTGGGAATGTTAACGTTTCTAATGGGCTTTAATGGGCCTTTCATTGATTCAAACACTTGTTAAATTCCCAAGTCCTCATTATTATTCATTACTTTCATCAAACACTTTCCAGAAATTCATCTTTCTCAAGATGTTCCTACTTTCTTTCAAACCCTTCTTCATTTGAAAATTTCATTCCCTGGCTACTCAATTTGGCCTTCATTTTAGTAGCACACCAGTCGTTACGGTTGCCTCATCTTCATCCACTACTATAGCTGCAACCACTACCACCAACATCCCCATTACTACCTCTACTACAGGGGAAACCATGGCATCTGCTTCTGTCTTTATCGCAAGAGCTACTACTACTACTCCAGGTGGAGTCTCTGCTACTCCTGATTCTTTGTCCCAAGAGGGTGATGACGACGTTCACATCGTAGGTCCTCCACCTCTTGTGACCAGTGCATCACAATTTTATAATGATGATGAGACTCTAAAAGCGCCTAATGCTAACGTCGAGATTACCACCTTATGGCGTAACCAGATATTAATTCCATTTTAGGTCTTCAATGTCACTTATTTATTCTTAGGTCCAATCTACACTTTAGGACAACTCGAGTCAATTTTTTTTCTTATCCTCTAGAACACCCTTCTTTATTGTTTTGTAAGAACCCTAAAGCTACCTACTTTGCCAGTTGAGTCTTTAGGACTACTCCCCCAAAAGAGTCAAGCTCATTTTTTTCGAGCTAGCTGTCGAGACTTTCTCCCACTTACAAATCTTTATGGAAGTCTTTAGGTATAGTATCTGCCCTTCGACTTTCTACTCATGACCTCTTTTACACTGCCCTTTTACTTGGAGCTAGTTTATACTTTTGGTGTCTGGCCACAAATGATTTCATTTTTCTTATAGGATGATGGGTCTGACCCTAATGGAAATTTCAGCTCTGAGTGGTTTATCTCCTAACGGAGAAGATGTCTACTGTACAACCCCAGGTCTTGAAGATGTTGATGACATTAATTTTGACTCAACCTCCGTGTCGGGCTTCATTCAAAATAGCATGGGTTCTGAAAGTGACCCTGTTACAGATAGCGAACATGTATCATTCCTCTTCTTGTGGCTTAATGCTTTTGTCTTTTGTCCAAAATCAATCTAAATTAAAAAAAAGGTAACTACCTTCCTTTAGCCATCATGCTTCACCATAAAAAATACATTAACCTTCCTCTATTATTCTAGGTCAATTATATGAAACATTTTCTCTAGTAGCTAGTGAGATTTGACGAGGGGAATCTTCAATTAATCCATCCAATCCTCTTTGGATTCTCAATCTATGGCTTAAATCAATGCTCGAACCTCAATTCACTGCCCCTTCTGAGTTTCCAAAATTCCTCTTGAAGGTATTTGACTATCCACTCTTTCATAGTCAAAGCCAAAGGGCATGTCTTCTGTTAATGCCTTTTGTCATTTTATTAAGCAACTCCTTAACATAAAAGACAACAATGATTCTTAATAATATCATCCTAACCCATTATCATGTCGAAAGAGTGATGTGGGTTACATTCATTCTCTCACCAGCCTCAAATGGAAAACCAAGAAACCCTTGATGAGCTATGGTCAAAAACTCTAACTCCTCAAGTCCTTTACGTCGGACTACCTCATGAGTCGACCATGACTCTAAAAAAGAAACTCGTCACTTATTCCCCACAATATGTGTCGAGGAAATTTGGTTTCGCACAAGCATTACCTTTTCCTCTTTCTCCTGAAATTGGAGCCTAAATGGTTTACTACGTAGTGTTGGATTCGGAAGAATTCAACCAAATTTTGGATTTGAACCATCAAAGAGTAACTACCCAATACCAACGATATGACCTCAAATTCTATTTTTTCTCAACCCCTGACTTTCACAAATGGTGGTCGAACTATTATGAATCTTATTACCCCTCAGTTAAGCAAGCACTTTCTAACCTGGTTCTTCCCCCTGCACAGACTACTGCTACATCAAAGAAAACCAAAGGGTGAGCATATCGACGAAATCATTGCCTTTAAAAAGTATTATAAGGTAAAATGTCACTTCAGAAATGTAAGGTACATTTTTATCGAGGCCTCAGAGGTGCGGGCAAAGAAAAAAGAGGCACATTTTCATAAATGTCTTTATCATTACTTCAAAACTTTATCGAGTGATCTTTTTGTTTACAAAAAAATATTTTATGAAAATATTTAACTTTTCTCCTTTTTCCAATGCCCCTTTTGGTCTCGCTGATAGACTACCCAATCCTCCTAAAGGAGCTTTGGGAGTAGATTATCGACTCCGAAAGAAAGATCCTCGTACCTTAGGTATAAACACAACTGGTGCCATTTATTACCAGGCGCCAGGGATAAAATTCATGGTCGGATGAGGATTGCTGGATATCCTCTAGGTACCATGTTTTTCCAAAATGTTCAATCTTTTTAAGTCCTCATTTCTCTTATAATTTCTTTATATTCCAGTTGCTCGACCAACAACTGATGCCAGGGCATTTTGGCCAGTTTCACTGACCTTTTCTTTATGATTTTAAGGTAGTTTCATGCATTTTCTTAGGAAATAAGAAAGTTTTAGGTAAATAATCACTTACATCTTGATGCAAGCAAACATTGTGAATTTTACATGATTTCATGAGAATTATGCATGAATTAAAGGACAAATTGAATGATGCATGTCTAATAACTTGGATCAGAGCTTTGATGCACTTTATTGCTTGATTTCAGGATAAAGAAAGCAAGGAAGAACTACGTTAGCAGCCACGTTAGTCTAGCTAACGTGACCACTAACGTGGAATGAAGGCTAGCTTGCAATGTTAATGAGAAAAGTGATTGCCAATAATGCCTTCGTGAGCCATCATAGCCCACATTAGTTGCCACGTTAACTATGTTAATGTGGAAGCTAACGTGGAAGAGAAGTAGAACTCCGACGTTAGTGGTAAAAGTAAGTGCCACTAACGTTCACGTTAAGAGCCACGTTAACTTAGTTAACGTGAGCTCTAACGTGGAAGAAGAAGATGATGCCAACGTTAGTGACACTCACCTTTGTCAATAACATTGGATTGAGCCCATATTGGCTACATTAAAAGCCACGTTAACCTAGTTAATGTGGACTCTAACGTGGAGGGAGCAAGAATCACCAACGTTAGTGACACTCACCTTTGTCACTAACGTTGGATTGTTAGTGGTCACGTTAGTGCCACTAACGTTGAAGTTAACGTGGACCACTTTGGGTTAGGAACGTTAGTGAAAAAGGTGATTGTCACTAACGTTCTCAACCCCACATTTTCACTTAACGTTAACACCACTAACGCCCTAAGCTAAAGTCCCTGCCTAGTTGACACTTTCTCTGCAAGTAAAGCTGAGCCCACTGAAGAAGATAACTGCTTCAACTCAAGATCCAAAGGCCCATATCCAAGACTTGAAGAGCCAACTAGAAGATCAGAAGAATAGTATAAATAGGGAGAACTTTGAACTAGAAAAGGAGCTTTTGGCATGATTAGAATTACTCTCTGTATTTTACTTTCTCTGCACTTCTAGTTTAACTTTCAGAATGTACTATCCATCTTTGCTTTCATTTCCCAGAGCTATGAACAACTAAACCCCTTTCATTGGGTTAGGGAGCTCTGTTGTAGTTTGATGGATCAATAATAGTTTTTATTATTCTTCTTCTTTCTTTTCTCTTGATTTTACTAGAAAGCTTTCAATCTTCATCCAATTGAGTAGTTATCTTGAAAAAGAAGCTATTCATACTTGGATCTTTTCTGAACCTTGGAAAAAGGATGAAGAGATCATGCTAGAAATGTTTTCTCATGTTGGACCGAATTGGGGTTTGGGCAGATATGGTGACATATAATTCTCCCAATACTTTGATTTGGAAATACATGTGGTATAATCAGTGACCACACTTCATCTCTTCTCATGAGCAATTAGACCAAGGAATTGGCTATTGATCTGATTTGAGAGATTGAATTACCAAGGAATTAGAATTTAATCACTTAAGATTGCCAAGGAGATCAATGAATGCATTGATTGAGGAAGAGATGAAAATGAACTTGATCCCGAGAATGCAACACCTCCTAAGCCCAATGAATTCCCCATTTCTGATCTTACCCATTCTCTTTACTTTATGCCATTTACTTTCATGCTAAACTTCCCTTCTCCATTTAAGATTCTGCAATTTATTTCCCATCATTTATTTTCTGCTATTTACTTTCCCACCATTTAATTTCTTGCAATTCTCAACTCACTTTCTGCTTAGCTCAACTAGAACATTCTTCCAATTAAAGTTGCTTGACCAATCAATCCCTGTGGGATTCGACCTCACTCTTTTTCAATCCTTGGCTGAAATAGCATCAGAAATGAGTTGGGTTGGGCCCAAAGTGCTTCAGAATTCGCTGGGGGCGAATTCACTTTAGTGGGCCATGGCAGAATCGGCACGCGCGCGCAAAGTGCGCGTGCGCGCCCCTCAGCGCGAAGTAACATATGGCAAATTTTATATCATTTTGAAGCCCCGGATGTTAGCTTTCCAACACAACTAGAACCACCTCATTTGGACCTCTGTAGCTCAAGTTATGGTCGATTGAGTGC
>NC_029786.2:64296383-64310469 GCF_000816755.2 Arachis ipaensis
AATTATTGAAAGATTTTACAAACTTGCAAGAAAAGATGATCATGGGTGGAAACATGTAATTGAGCGATCGAACTCTCGCCGGATGTGTATCCGCTCTAGGCACTCAAGTGTATGGGGTTGATTCACTCAAGTCTTCCCTAATCATGCTCTCTAAGATTTGTTTTTCATCTAACAATCAACAATTACTTTATGCATGCATACAAATATCATGAGGACTTTCCCATGGGTTGTAATGGGACTAGGGTCAAGGTAGGGGGCATATGGTCAAGTGAGCTTGAGATTTGAATCTTTGATTAACTTAAACTTCCCACCTAACCTATGACAACCTATACAATTATAAACAACTTAGCTATCGATTCTTCATTTTTCTACACACTCATGCATTCTCTTTTGATCACCATACATATGCTTTGATTATTATTGAACTTCACCTTGGGGCATTTTTGTCCCTTTTTTATTGCAATTCTTTTTCTTTCTTTTATCATTAATTTTTCTTTTTAAACTAAAATATGTACAAGAGCATCAATGCATATGGTTTACACATGATTAATATATGAGTGTGTACCCAATTCCCAAGATTTTCAACCCAACTACAAAACATGCTTTCATCTCTTACCCAATGTACCCAACTTTCCCAAAATCTAGTAATGAACACTCTCATTAGCCTAAGCTAATCAAAGATCCAAACAGGGGACATTTATTGTTTTTTACTTAGTCTTGTAATGTGCTACAATTATGAACAAATGGGTTAAGCATAGGCTCAAGATTGGTTAACAATAGAAGATAAAAGGTTGGCTATTTGGGTAAGTGAGCTATTTGAACAATGGCCTCAATCATATAAATGCATGTATACATAAAATAATGGACATATAGAATTAAACAAATCAAAGATTACAATCATAGGAAGAGAATAATGCACACAAGAATGAAAGTAAGTGGTTATGTATGATGTAACCACACAATTAGGCTCAAATCTCACATGCTTGTGTTCTTAGCTCAAAAATCATGTTCCACAAAGTATATAATTCAAGCAAGTTCTAAATTTTTTTTTTCAATCAATTGGGGTGCCCTATAGACAAAATCTTTGGAAATTATCATGATTTTGACTAAGCTTAATATATACATATGCAATGCAACCAAAAATCCTAAAAGACCTAAAAATGAAATGCAAAAGTGTTGGGATTAGAAACTTGTCACCCAAAAAATGCCGAGCGGTCGGACGACCTCCCCACACTTAAAAGTTTGCACCGTCCTCGGTGCACTCAAAGATGAACAAGGGGGTACGGCGACTTTCCAAATTGCTACCTTCAGCTGGTAGGTCAACCGGTTGCTGCGTGTTCTTCCTTCCACTTCCATTTTTGCTTATGGTGCATTGATCATGAAAAACAAAATAAACACCGTAAGATGAGAAAATACAAGAGCAAGGAAGCGTGAATTGTTGGAACGAGGTGAATCACTAGAATGGAGTGAGTGAATTAGTGTGACATTGATGAAAAATAGGTGTGTGGGTTCTAAAATTGTGCGCGGTTTAGAACACACACACACACGCTAGTATAAAAAGCTATGTCACATTTACACAAAAGGAAGCATACACTTCACTCATTCTAGTGTGCTTGAAATACTTTAAAAGACTTGTAGGGTAAGGGCAACCAAACAAGTAGTGAAGAAGCATAAAAGCATTCAAACAAAAATCAAGCAATTGTGAAATTGGATAATGCATGGACATTAATTGATGTGTAAGTAAACTTAATGAACATAATGGTATATAAAACTCACACAACAATCAATGACACATATTGAAATTGTTGCAACACCTAAGTGGCATAGAGGTGAAACACATGGATGCTATGGAACTTAGGGCAAAGAAGATAGAAGTGGAAATCAATCACATAGCAAGAATGGCCCACAAAGCTTTACAAAGCTCAAAAATATGTCACTAGGTAAGCTTTCGATCCAATTTCATGATTCCACAAACTCAATGCATGAAATAGGTGATGTGAATAAGGGTAGACCATAAACAAGCATCACCTAAAAAAAATGCAATGATAATATGCAATTGCCTAACGATGGATGATGAATGCATGGTGGCCAAAACATGCAATTCAAAAGAGTTAAGAAGCTTAAAGGCAATGTAACATTCACTTGGTGCTCACAAATGTTCAACATGAAAATTCAAAACCAAGTAATAAATTGCAACCTCAATAAAGGAATCCAACAATGACAATAACAACAATGATGTTAAACTAACATCCTATCAATAAGCAGCAGCAGCAGTAAACAGTAAATAAGATTAGTAATCCAACACTTATAATGAAAAACAAAAATTAAACTAGCTAACTAACTAGAAGAATTGGTATTACATGATGTTTGGTAGTGTGGATGATGATTGGAGGGTGGAAGGAAAAGAAGAGAAGAGAAAAGAAGGGAAGAAATGGAAAGAGGAGAAGAAAAGAAGGTGGGTGAAACAGGACAATCCACGCGTGCGCGTTATGTGCGCGTAAGCGTGGATAGATGAAATGGAAGCGGCGCGGACGCGTACGGCACGCATGCGCGACGGTGGGTTATTTTGAGAGTGGCGCGTATGCGCAAAGTACGCGTGCGCGTGCCTTTGGACACAAAGTTGGCACACTCCAGGCACAACTCTCGGGAAAATGTATGGAGGGTGGAAAAAATCAATCCATGCGTACGCGTACATGGTGCGGGCGCGTGGATGGTCGGAATTGCTTGGGCACGCGTACGCGTGGAATGCGCGCGCGCGTGGGTGGTGCTCTATTTTTCAAATTTTTCTATGTTTTTGCACCAAACCAAGCATTCCAAACCTCCAAACAACTACCGAAACATCATAAAACCTTATTTAACCTACTAGACTCCCAATTAAACTCAACTAATCAAACAAAACATGAAATCAAATCTAAATTACCAATATTTACAAAGAGGAAAAGGGAAAGATGTTACCATGGTGGGTTGTCTCCCACCTAGCACTTTTGTTTATTGTCCTTAAGTTGGACTTATGGGGAGCTCTTCATCAAGGTGGCTTGTGCTTGAATCCATCCTTGAACATCCACCAATGCTTGGACTTCTATTGTGCTTCATCATTCAAAGTTAATAACTCCAAGCTTTGATGGAGTTCTTCAAAAACCATAGGCTCCCAAAGTTTATCTTCCTTGTGCAATCCGGGATCCCACACTTTGTTTTCACACCCGTCCTTGAGTTGATCATAGTGATTTCCACCGGGTGGCAAGAGAGATGAATTCTCATGGGAGCACCAATCTATTCTCCTAGACCCACCCAATTGAGCACTAGTCCAACCCTTGCTCTTTGAAGCTTCAACCATAATGAGCCTAGACTTACAACGCCAACCACGAAACATCTTTCTTTTACGCTTCATCCCACAAAGCATCCTAAGTTGACCATCCGTTTCAAGCAAGCCATATTCAAGTGGGATAATAAAGATAATAGAAATGAGTTTCATCCACTCAAATGAAGGTGTAAATGGCAACCTAGGCAAAGGTGATTCCAAGGGTCTTGACAAGGCGTATTCAATTCCCATCCTCCTTTTTCTAAGGATCTTCACCTCCTCACAAGATCTCTTAATTTTAATCCTTTGTTCAACAATTTTATCTAAACCTTTTCCCTTACTCAAATCACAAATGGGAGGACAAGAGAGATTTACCTCCACATTGCTTTCCATCTCCTTGGGAGAAGGTTCTTCATGCTCAAAGGATTCTTCACCACTAAGACTTGATGCTTGATCTTCATCACCAAGGGGACTCAATTCTTGCTCTATCCCACCCAATTCTTCATAAGAGATATGCCTTGGAGGTTGTGCACATTCCTTCTTAGCATCAAATTCAATAATTTTGGAGTGGTTTCCTTCAATCTTAGACTTCCAAGATGGTTCCGCATCTCCTAAGTCTTCAACCACTTCTTCCTCTTGTTCAATAATCTCTACCTCATCCTCTTGTTGCATTATTTGCTTTAACTCCTCTTCTTCACCTTGGAGCTTCAAGTTCACTCCCTTGCTAAGCTCCTTAGTTGCTTCTCCACATTCCACAATGGAAGTGCCTTGATCGCATAGGCTTAGGCGGGATGAGACTATGTTGCTAATGGCTTTTACCATGATAGCCGTTTTTAATCTTAACTCCTCAAATTTCTTTTCATCCTCCTCGTGTCGCCTTAAGAGATGAGATTCAAGATCTCTCAATTCTAGCACGAGGGCTTCATCGGGAGGTGATGGTGGAAAAGAGGGTTCATTGTTTGAGGGAGAGGTATTGTAGTTGGAAGGTGGTTCTTCTTGGTAGGGTTGTGGTGGTTCAATATTTCCCATTCTTTCCATTTGTTGCACAAAACACTCCATGGTTGCTTGAAATTGATCCAATGTCTCCTTGAAACGATCCCTTGACTCTTGTTCTTCTTGGATATCATGAGTAGGATCATATGACTCTTGGATTGAAGGACATGAGTATTCTTCCATGGGAGGTTGTGGTGGAAAGTGGTATTCATCTTGTGGTTGGAAATTTTCATACATTTCATACATTGCATCTTGGTAATAATATGGAGGGGGTGGCTCTTGAAAATGTTGATGTTGGAATGGTGGTGGTTCTATGTGTGGTTCATATGGCTCATATGATTGTTGGTAGGATGGATATGGATTAGGGTCATATGAAGATGGTTGGTAAGAAGGGGCTTGTGAGTACGGTTGAGGGCTATGTTGAGGATATGGCTCATAGGCATATGGTGGTGGTTCTTGAAAGTCACAAGGGAATTCACCATAGCCATTGGATTGGCATGCATCATAGAATGGCTCTTCTTCATAGTTCATTGGTGGAGGTTGTTGCCATGAGGATTGATCATATGCATATGGCTCCTCCCACCTTTGGTTATCCCATCCTTGATGCACATCTTCATTGAGGTTTTCATTTCCTACAACATAGTTAGAACCAAACTCATAGCCAAAGTGAGAATTCATAGTGAAAAGTGAAAATAGGAAATAAAAGCTAACAAGAAATAATAAAACAAAGTCCTAAAACTAGCAAAAACTAACAAGCAATCCAAAAATCAAGCTATTCACAATATTCACATATATACAATAACCAATAACATAACACCATTGCAACTCCCTGGCAATGGCGCCATTTTGATGAACGAGCTTTGCTTGATGGTCTAGAATTTCTTCTTATAGAAGGAATAATTTTGTTGTAAGCATAGTTCCAAACCAACAAACAATTCCCACATCAAAAATTTGGTTTTGTCACAATTAACAAACCCCAAATGAAAATTAACCGGAGTATTTAGACTCCGGGTCGTCTCACGAAGAGTTACAATGAAGTGTTTAATTATTGGCTATGAAGATGCTAAGGGGGGTTGAATTGATATTTGACAAGAAAACATAAATGACAAGAAAGTAAAACAACAAGAACTAATAAAAGAAATAGTAAGAACTCTTGGCTAGACATAGGTAATTGAGATCACCATCCTTGTCTACATACTAAATATTGATAATTATGAGAGGCCAACCCATTAAGTCTACTTCCAAAGCCTTATTTGAACAATGGCCGCAATTTATTTCCCATCATTTATTTTCTGCTATTTACTTTCCCACCATTTAATTTCTTGCAATTCTCAACTCACTTTCTGCTTAGCTCAACTAGAACATTCTTCCAATTAAAGTTGCTTGACCAATCAATTTCTGTGAGATTCGACCTCACTCTACTGTGAGTTTTTACTTGACGACAATTTGGTATACTTGCCGAAGGAAATTTGTTGAGAGATAAGTTTCCGTGCATCAAGTTTATGACGCCGTTGCCAGGAATTGATTTTGTATCAACAATGATTAAATTGGTGGATAACTAGATTGAGCATTTTTTTTTTATTTTGTTTGATTTAAGTTCATTTGAGTAATTTACTTTCTGTTTAGCTATTTTCTTCCCTTTCCCCTACCCATTTTCTTAGTTGTTTACAATTCAGTCACTAACTGATGAACGAACTTTGCTTGATGGTCTAGAATTTCTTCTTATAGAAGGAATAATTTCGTTGTAAGCATAGTTCCAAACCAACAAACAATTCCCACATTAAAAATTTGGTTTTGTCACAATTAACAAACCCCAAATGAAAATTAACCGGAGTATTTGGACTTCGGGTCGTCTCATGAAGAGTTGCAATGAAGTGTTTAATTATTGGCTATGAAGATGCTAAGGGGGGGTTGAATTGATATTTGACAAGAAAACATAAATGACAAGAAAGTAAAACAACAAGAACTAATAAAAGAAATAGTAAGAACTCTTGGCTAGACATAGGTAATTGAGATCACCATCTCCAACAATGTTCATCAACATAAAAGAGAGTAAAATAAGGGAAATTAACAAGAGAAACTAAGAAGATTAAGACAATAGAACACTAAAACATAAAGAGAATTGAAATCAAAACAAGAATTAAAAGAGAAATTTGAGAGTGATTAACCTAATTTGATCCTAATTGCTATCCTAAATTTAGAGAGAGGAGAGAGTCTCTCTCTCTAGAATTCTACCCTAAAACATGCTTGAATAACTAAATTATGACTAAGTGTGTTGACTCTCCTTCAATCTTTGGCTGAAATAGCATCAGAAATGAGTTGGGTTGGGCCCAAAGTGCTTCAGAATTCGCTGGGGGCGAATTCACTTTAGTGGGCCATGGCAGAATCGGCACGCGCGCGCAAAGTGCATGTGCGCGCCCCTCAGCGCGAATTAACATATGGCAAATTTTATATCATTTTGAAGTTCCGGATGTCAGCTTTCCAACGCAACTGGAACCGCCTCATTTGGACCTCTGTAGCTCAAGTTATGGTCAATTGAGTGCGAAGAGGTCGGCTTGACAGCTTTACGGTTCCTCCATTTCTTCATGAGTTCTCCCGCTTGCATGCTTTTCTCCTCACTTCTTCCATCCAATACTTGCCCTATGAACCTGAAATCACTTAACAAATATATCAAGGCATCGAATGGAATTAAAGTAAATTAAAATTACCAATTTTAGGGTCTAAAAAGTATGTTTTCACATTTAAGCACAATTCAAGGGAGAATTACAAAACCATGCTATTTTTATTGAATAAATGTGAGAAAAGGTGATAAAATCCCCCAAAATAAGCACAAGATAAACCACAAAATCGGGGTTTATCACTAACCCACTAACTGTTTGATATATTGCATCACTCACACTAACAGCATTTCTGTAGAAATTACTGCCTGCATCTATCTTTCTTGCTTTTGCCTTGTTGGTTGTATGACAGGTAGAAGAAGCGGGGCTTCAACTTCCTTTGATTCTGAACCTGAGAGGACCTTCCTTAGATCAAGGAGGGAAGCAAGAAGAAAGAGAGTAGTTGGTGCTGAGGAAGAGGAAGAGTACTTTGAACCAGACATGGAGGAGAATATGGAGAACCATCATAAAGAAGAGGCTCATAACCATGGCAGAGAAGGTCCAGCGCATCAGGCTGGACAAGAGAGAAGAGTTCTGGGTTCTTACATTAACCCAAACCCAGGAAACTGTGGAAGTAGCATCCAAAGGCCAACCATACATGCCAACAACTAAAGCCACAGCTCATCACCCTTGTTCAGAACAATTGTTCATTCGGAGAAAGTGTCCAAGAAGACCCCAATCAACATCTAACCACCTTCCTGAGGATATGCGATACTGTGAAGTCTAATGGTATTCATCCTGACACCTATAGACTACTTCTGTTTCCCTTCTCACTCAAGGATAAAGCATCTAAATGGCTGGAATCCTTTCCAAAGGAGAGTTTAGCAACCTGGAAAGATGTGGTGAACAACTTCTTGGCAAGATTCTATCCTCCTCAACGGATCAACAAGTTGAGAGCTGAGGTACAAACATTCAGGCAGCAGGATGGTGAGACTCTATATAAAGCATGGGAGAGGTTTAAAGACTTGACAAGAAGATGCCCGCCAGATATGTTCAATGAATGGGTGCAGTTGCACATTTTCTATGAAGGCCTTTCGTATGAATCAAAGAAGGCAGTAGACCACTCATCTGGGGGATCTCTAAACAAGAAGAAGACCATTGAAGAAGCCATAGATGTCGTTGAGACTGTAGCAGAGAATGACTACTTCTATGCTTCTGAAAGAGGCAATACTAGAGGAGTGATGGAGCTGAACAATGTGGATGCACTGCTAGCTCAAAACAAGATGATTACCAAGCAATTAGCTGACCTCACCAAGAAGATGGAGAGGAATCAAGTAGCAGCAATCACCACTTCAGCAGCAACCCAAGAAGGAGTGAATGAAGAAGCAGAGGGTGATCAGGAACAAGCCAACTACATTTGAAATTCACCTAGGCAAAATCATGACCCATACTCTAAAACGTATAATCCTGGTTGGAGGAACCACCCAAACTTTGGGTGAGGAAATCAACAAGACCAAGGCCAAGATCAGAGACGCCATAACCCCAACAATAATGCAACTCACCAACACTCCACACAGAGGTCATACCAACACCCACCCAACAACACTTCTCAACATCCATACCAAAGTTAAAATGGCCCTTCTCATCCTTCCAATCTCAACTCTCCATCATCGAAAGAAAGACTATCAAGGATTGAGACTCTACTTGAAGGCATATGCAAGGAGATTCAAGATAACAAGGTGTTCAAAGAGGAGGTGCGAGCCAATATCAAGAATCAGGGAGACACCATCAAGAGGTTGGAATTTCAAGTGGGTTACCTATCTGAGAAGATTCCCAAACCTACTGATAGCTTCCCAGGTGACACAGAGAAAAATCCGAGAGGTGAAGCAAAGAAAGTCAGATGGGAAGATTGTAAGATGGTTACTATAAGTTATAAGGAGACTGAGGAAGAGCCGAACAAACCATCAGAACAACCTGAAGATACATCAGTAGGAAAGCAGGAAGAAAATCATCAAGAAACCACAATTACACAGAAGGAGCTGCTGAGACTCTATGCACCCTTTCCCCAATTACTCAATGGTGGTGTAGAGAAGAGAATATACTCAAGGTTTTTTGACATATTTGCATCTCTCCATGTAAACATACCATTCATCAAGGCCCTCCAACAAATGTCCTCATACATTAAGTAAATAAAGGAGCTGCTGACCAGAAAAAGCTCACTCAATGGAGGACAAACCATAGTGATGAATAAGGAGTGCAGTGTTCTCATTCAACCAGAGCTGCCTACAAAAAAGAAGGACCTAGGGAGTTTTCACATCCCCTGTGCCATAGGAGAAACAATGTTTGATAAAGGACTCTGTGATCTGGGAGCCAGCATCAACTTAATGCCTTTATCCCTTATGAAGAGGCTGCAAATCAATGAGCTGATACCCACAGACGTAGTCATCAGGCTGGCGGACAAAACTCAAAAACAAGCAATAGGAGTGGTTGGAAACGTGCTGGTGAAGGTTGGGAACTACTTCCTTCCCACAGACATTGTCATACTGGAAATGGAAGAAAGTCATCTTCACCCAATCATATTGGGAAGACCATTCTTAGCTACAGCCAGAGCGTTCATAGATGTGGAGCAAGGAGAGCTAATACTGAGGGTACATGATGAACAACTCACCTTCAATGTCTTCAAACCCTCACAAGAAGCAAGTCAGGAAGGCAAGGAACTAAGGACAGAGCATGACAGAGCAATAGTGGGAGAAACAAGCATTGAGGCACAAGCTGTACACTCAGGAATTCCTTTGGGTGATGAACAAAATAATCAGCAGCTGTCATAGCTAAAGGAAACTCGAGTGGAGCCAAAACCACCAGAATCATATGGGACCAACAACAAAATCCCCCTAGGAAAAGAGACCACAAAGAGCAGGATAACAGCAAAAGAAACAAAGAAGAAGATATACTAAGGAGATGGAGGAACAAAAAGATCCCTACAGAAGATTTCTCTCCAGGGGATAAAGTGATCTCAGCTTACTTCCTAGATATCCCACCTCATCTCCCCACCATCCCATCTCAGTTACCTAAGATTTTCACCATCAACAAAGTTCTCTCCCTAGAACATGTAGAGATCATTGATGAAGCCAATGGATATAGGTTTACTGCAAGAGGGGAAAATCTGAAGCATTACCAACCACCATGACAAAGGAAGAACGTCAAGCTAGTGACGCTAAAGAAGCGCTTCATGGGAGGCAACTCATATTTTACATGCTTTTAAAGTAGTTAATAAAGCAAGGTTCATGGATCGCAAATCAACTTTGACATATCCTTGATTAAATCCTTTTATGCAACATATAGTGAAGAACAAGTTTGGAGTTCAAGGCACACTAAGAGGACATGAATGCAACTCATAGCATGTCACTCTTAGCACCTTGAACAAATCATCTTACACCACATTGCCACAAACTAAGTTTGGTGTCACCAAGGTTGCATATATGGAAATTTAATTAGTCAGTTGGTTTGCATTTGTGAATAGCATTTAGTAGTTAACAACAAAATTTTTAAAAAGTAGTTACTCTTTCTTGTCTTTTAAAGTTTGCCGCCACTTCCCATAATTTTATTTTTTTTCTTTTATTTTGTAGGAGGATTAATGGGACAATTGAAGGGTTCGGCTATCACAAAAGGAGAGTACTGTACACGTGTCTCTAAGGAGATTGCATTGGGAATTGTTGCCATGCAACATTAGAAGAAGAACAAGCTTGGAAACTGAACCAACACCATCATAAAGTTGATGATCCTTGTGCTCATCCGATGCTAAACCCCATCCGTCCATCACACAACCACCCCATCAATTCACACCTTTCATTCACTCATCACTTTCCTATATAAGTGATTCCTAGTCCGTACTTTCCTTCACATTTCAGCAACCATTTCTTCAAACTTCTCACTCTCGAAGTACAACTCTCCAAGCTACACCCTATCCAAACCCAACCGAATTCCACCAATCATCACTCACCTCAACACCTTCACTTTTCAAAAATCATTCATGACATCATCAAGCTCCTAGAGGCAAAACAGAAAGGAACCGGTTGAGAGTAGCCCTTTTGATGAAGGGAAGTTCAAAACTGCATTCCATGAACGTGAATTTGAACGGATAAAGCTCAATAAGATATTGCCTGAGTTAACATTCCAATTCAACAAAGATGAATGCCCACAGATTCGAGAGAAGATCGAACAAAGGGGTTGGCAAAGGCTCACGAACCCAGAAGCAAAGATAAATACAAACCTCATCAAATAATTCTATGCAAATATGGTCAGAGAAGACAAAACCAAGGCCCCCACCTTCAAAAGTTACGTGAGAGGAACAGAGGTGGACTTTAGCCCCAATGCCATAACAAGGGTTCTTCAGCTGAAATCACCACATTTTGATGAGCCCAGTTATCACGTGAGAATAAGTAATGGCCCCGACAATGATGAACTTGAAGAAATTATGAATGATATGTGTGTTATAGTATCTGACTGGGAAAGGTATTCAGATAGAAGACCTCGGTTCATCAGGAGAGGAGACCTCATCCCAGAAGCCAAGGGATGATTTGAACTTGTGAGGAGATCTATCCTCCCAGCTGCAAACAATTCTGAGGTCAACGTTACTCGAGCTACTATGGTACACTGCTTAGTAAAGGGTGGAAGCATCAATGTGAACAAAATTATAGCTGAGGAGATTCAAGAATCAGCCGAGAAGAATGATCCAGGTGCTAGACTTTGGTTCTCCAGCACCATCCTTAGGCTGTGTACGAAAGCCAAGGTAGTCTTCGAGGACAGCAACCCAACTTGGGTAAACCCTGGAAGGATGGTTACACTCCAGCGTATAACGTATGTGACACCCACCCAACAACAAAAAAGGCCTCAAATAGGAAGAAGAACACCACAAGAAGAACCTCACCAAGAAGAACCTCAATAGAAAAAATATCAGCAAGAAGAGTATTATGATCCAACCAACATCAACTTGAATCACATTCATGGAGCCATTGAGGAGCTAGTGAGGAGTTATATGGAGGGACAAGAACAACAACTGCACATTCAAGCCCAAAGGATGGATCATCAAGAAGAACTCCTTTCTAATTGGATGAATCAACAAGGGGAGTGACAGAAACAGCAAATGGAACATTATTCCCAGCTCACTCAAGCCATCAATCAAGTGACTGAAAGGCAAGAGCGTCAAGATAAATGCCTTCAAGAACTCAACCAACGCCAGCTAGCTCAGACGAAGGCATTCAATGAGTTCAGTGTACTTAATGAAGGACGGCAATTACATAGGGAGGAGTTCAACATAAACACTCAAGCCAAGTTGAACTATATGTCTAGTCATATGCATAATCTACACTCTGTAATCCCTAGGTATGATGAGGTCCAAAAAGATCTCATAGAACAAAAGGAAAGGAAGGTGAAACAGCAGAAGGAAACATTGAAAAAGAAGATGGAAGATGCTGGCTTCTAGAAGAAGTTGATTGGAAAAAGCAAAGGAAGTGGGAGTGCAAGCACTCAAGAAAAACACAAAGAGGACAAACAAGAAGGAGAGCGCGAACAACCCCATGAGTAAAAGGTGGTGGAGTTCCCTCATTGTTCCATTTTTTTCAAGTCTTTTAAATAAGGAAAATCATGTATGAAATAGAACATGCTTCCATGGTAGTTTAGGAATTTCAATTCTGTCTTTAGTATTCTCCTTACTTAGGTCTATGCTTGCTAGTCAAATTGCCTATTTTCATTTTCATCTTGCTTATTGTATGCTTGTTCTTTTAAGCTAAATAAAAAAAGAGATGTTATGAAAGACCAGAGTAATGTTCAAGTTGTGGAGTAGGTTCTTAAATTTGTGGTGTAGTAATCACTTAGCTAAGTTGGTTCACCAATAAGGTGGGAAGGCAACTATCTGTCCTGAATCATATACTTGAAACACACCCCATGAGACTAGCTAAATAATAAGATCCTAATAAGAAAAACGAAAAGAACAATAAGAGTTAAAAAAGAAAGAAAAGTTAATAAAGAATAAGGCTAGGCACCAAAGGCTTGAAACTTGAGGGATGTGTCTGTGGTGCTCTTGTACCAAGGATCTGCTTGGATGAATAAGTTCTTAGGAGTGCTTCATCACTTGGTAACTTGGGTTAACTAATCCGGGATTATCAACTGAAAATCTACTATCAAGAGCAACCTTGCTACAGAACATTTAGTAACCCAAAGAGGTGCTGGACACCAAGACCTCAAGGAAAGAAAATAACAAGCCATGTGCCTGTGGTGTGCCTGTATGGGGGAGAGAGACTTGAGGGAGTAAGTCCTTAGGGGTATTTCAACACCCAGCACCTTGAACAAACTGGTTCGGGAATATTGGCTGAAAGCTTATCTTAAAGAGTCGCCCCCTCACAGAACACTTAGCCTAAGGATGAAATAAACCTTGGAAAGACAAAGGGATCAATAAATAAAAGTCTCAAAAGGGTGCAATCAAGTGAGTATTCCAAGGCATGATAAAGGTCTGAAAGCCAGTAAAGAAATGAACCTAAGTTGCTATGCATGAAACCCCATAAAACTAAGAACATAACTTCCACAATAATGATTCATTCATCTTGTCATTTCATTCATCATTCTCTTGTTCCAGTACTTGCTTAGGGACAAGCAAGCTTTAAGTTTGGTGTTGTGATGCCAGGGCATTTTGGCCAGTTTCAGTGACCTTTTCTTTATGATTTTAAGGTAGTTTCATGCATTTTCTTAGGAAATAAGCAAGTTTTGGGTAAATAATCACTTACATCTTGATTCAAGCAAACATTGTGAATTTTACATGATTTCATGAGAATTATGCATGAATTAAAGGACAAATTGAATGATGCATGTCTCATAACTTGGATCAGAGCTTTGATGCACTTTATTGCTTGATTTCAGGATAAAGTTTGGCAAGCCTACGTTAAGAGCCACATTAACTATTCTAACATGAACTCTAACATAGGGAGAAAGGGGTACTCTTAACGTTATTGAAAAAGGTAAACCCCAGTAACGTTTGCGAAGGACCAAGGGTCAACGTTAGTGGCCACGTTAGTGCCACTAACGTTGAAGTTAACGTGGACCACTTTGGGTTAGGAACATTAGTGAAAAAGGTGATTGTCACTAACGTTCTCAACCCCACATTTTCACTTAACGTTAACACCACTAACACCCTAAGCTAAAGTCC
>NC_029786.2:64310656-64361419 GCF_000816755.2 Arachis ipaensis
TGAGCCACGTTAGTTGCCACGTTAATTATATTAACGTGGAAGCTAACGTGGAGAAGAGGGATGATGCGCCAACGTTAGTGACACTCACCTTTGTCACGTACGTTGGAGATGGCTATCAATACCACGTTAGAAGTCACGTTAACCTAGTTAACGTGAACTCTAATGTGGGAAGTAGGGGCGTTCTGAAGCGTTAGTGACAAAGGTAAGTGTCACTAACGCTCTCGAAGATTTGGCAAGCCTACGTTAAAGGCCACGTTAACTATTCTAACATGAACTCTAATGTAGGGAGAAAGGGGTACTCTTAACGTTATTGAAAAAGGTAAACCCCAGTAACGTTTGCGAAGGGCCAAGGGTCAACGTTAGTGGTCACGTTAGTGCCACTAACGTTGAAGTTAACGTGGACCACTTTGGGTTAGGAACGTTAGTGAAAAAGGTGATTGTCACTAACGTTCTCAACCCCACATTTTCACTTAACGTTAACACCACTAACGCTCTAAGCTAAAGTCCCTGGCTACTTCACACTTTCTCTGTAAGTAAAGCTGAGCCCACTGAATAAGATAACTGCTTCAACTCAAGATCCAAAGGCCCATATCCAAGACTTAAAGAATCAACTAGAAGATCAGAAGAGTAGAATAAATAGGGAGAACTTTGAACTAGAAAAGGAGCTTTTGGCATTATTAGAATTACTCTCTGTATTTTACTTTCTCTGCACTTCTAGTTTAACTTTCAGAATGTACTCTCCATCTTTGCTTTCATTTCCCAGAGCTATGAACAACTAAACTCCTTTCATCTGGTTAGGGAGCTCTGTTGTAATTTGATGGATCAATAATAGTTTTCATTATTCTTCTTCTTTCTTTTCTCTTGATTTTACTAGAAAGCTTTCAATCTTCATCCAATTGAGTAGTTATCTTGGAAAAGAAGCTATTCATACTTGGATCTCTTCTGAACCTTGAAAAAGGGATGAAGAGATCATGCTAGAAATGTTTTCTCATGTTGGACCAAATTGGGGTTTGGGCGGATATGGTGACATATAATTCTCCCAATACTTTGATTTAGAAATACATGTAGTATAATCAGTGACCATACTTCATCTCTTCTCATGAGTAATTAAACCAAAGAATTGGCTATTGATATGATTTGAGAGATTGAATTACCAAGGAATTAGAATTTAATCACTTAAGATTGCCAAGGAGATCAATGAATGCATTGATTGAGGAAGAGATGAAAATGAACTTGATCCGGAGAATGCAACACCTCCTAAGCCCAATGAATTCCCCATTTCTGATCTTACCCATTCTCTTTACTTTATGCCATTTACTTTCATGCTAAACTTCCCTTCCCCATTTAAGATTCTGTAATTTATTTTCCGTCATTTATTTTCTGCTATTTACTTTCTCGCTATTTAATTTCCTGCAATTCTCAACTCACTTTCTGCTTAGCTCAATTAGAACATTCTTCCAATTAAAGTTGCTTGACCAATCAATCCCTGTGGGATTCGACCTCACTCTATTGTGAGTTTTTACTTGACGACAATTCGGTATACTTGCCGAAGGAAATTTGTTGAGAGACAAGTTTCCGTGCATCAACAACCCTAGTGAGCATTGCTCCTGACCCTAAACCTCTTCAGAAAAACTAGGAATCGGATGAAGAAACTGCCTCTAAGAAAACAAAGTCCAAAAGGGGTCGAGGTTGAGGACAATCGAGTGAGGCTACTGTACCATCGAAAAAACGGGGAGCTGCCGATATTCTCCTGGAAGCTAAACCAAGAAAATACAAAAATCTGATCTAATTCCTCCCATCAATGTACTTTTTGCACCTTTCATCTTTGATATTCGACTTAATTTTTTGCATACTGTAATGATCTACTTCTTCTTTTAGTCGAAACCTGTCACACGTAGCTTGAAGTCTCAAGCTGAAACACAAAGCTACATGCCTCTTCCGACTGATGCTGAAACTCAGTAAGAATCTGGTCTCGTCTCGACATCAGCCATAGTAACTTCAACTATTTTTCATACTGAAAATCCACCTGATGTTGAACAGGACGAATCTCCTATCAATGTTCCTACTCTAGAGGCTGAGGATTTGAATTTTGATGACTTCAATTTTGATATAGCCAATATTCTTTCTGAAGCTCGACAAGTGTATTCTTTTGAAGGAACAAAAGTTTTCTCTTTTGGTCAAGAACCTGAAATCCCTTCAATGCAAGTCACAGAAAAAGTCATTCCGACCCGTGAAGAAGAAGTCACCTCTTCTGAGCCGCAACTTCTACCAGGGCCCGACCTTTTAGTTGTCGAAAGGGTCAACATTGTTCTTAAATGTCTCAATCATCACTTGGAGGAGATCAATAATAATGCTAACTTGAAAGATCAATTATTAACCACCTTTGACTTTCTGAACCATAAACTTTCGACTGATACTTTGTTAGCCTTGAAATCTTTCATAAAAAATATTTACAATCACATTTCCAAAGTTGACTCTGTCGAGAAAAAACTTTAACAAAGCAACTGAGACTTTAGATATCCATGATAGACAATTAAAGCAATGTGAAATAGCTAAGTCTCAAATTGAAGATGTTTTATCAAAAGGTCGAGTCAAAGAGAGGACTATAACCACTAAACTTGAACTTGAAAAAGAATTAAATGAGCTAAAGACAAGCAAAGCAAAAATCCCTTGTGGAAAATGTCAATCAAACCATCAAGGCCAAAGAGAAAACAGTCGAAAAAGCTGCTGCCTTGGGTCAAAAGCAAGAAGATCTCAAGCTTAAGTTTAGATCTTTATATTGATTTATTGTATCTATTGAAGCTTGAACTATAAACTTCTTTTGCATGCACTTTCCATCTTTCAACCAATGACAATGATATATCTTTAAATATTTACCATTTATATACCCTATCTGTCGAGTAGTCGTTATATCTTTCAAGTCATAAGCATTGCCATCAAATATTTTTTCGACTTTAAAAGGTCCTTCCCATAAGGGGGACCACTTTCCTTTAACTTGTTTAGTTGGGAGAACTAATTTTAACACCAAATTACCAACCATAAACTTCTTCTTTTTTACTCTCTTGTTGTATGATTTGGCAACACTATCTTTTTGTCTTGTCATTCGATCAAGAGTCATTAGTCAAGATTGGTCTAATTGATCTACTTCCTTAATCATGCTTGACCAGTATTGTTGAACTGGTAAGTCATTTTGCTTTGCCATTCTAACCGTTTGTAAATTAATTTGAAGTGGCAGTACTGCTTTATGACTATATACCAACTCATAGGGAGTCGAACCTGTAGCTTCCCGAGGGGAGCACCTGTATGCCCATAACACTTGATTTAAAGTATGAAGCCAATTTCGAGACTGTCTTCCTATGTGTTTCGTAATTAAACCAATTAAGGTTTTATTAACAGTTTTGACTTGTCTATTTTCTTGGGCATAATATGGAGTTGAATGTATAAGTTTAATTCCTCTCAACTCGGTATTTCCTTTTACTTGTCGACCTATGAACATAGTTTCTTGGTCTATAGTTACAGTTTGAGGAATGTCAAATCTATGAATAATTGACTCCTCAATAAAGTCAATTATTTTGGTTTGGGTAGCTTTTTTCATGGGCACAGCTTCCACCCACTTTATAAAATAATCGGTTGCCACTAAGATAAATTTACGCCCCTTTGTTGAAGGAGGATGGATCATTCCTATTAGGTTAAGAGCCCAACTTCTAAATGGCCAAGGCCTTATTACAGCATGTAAATCAGCGGCAGAAACTCTCTGAATTGGTGCATGCCTTTGGCATTGATCACAGTATCGAACGAAATTGATACTATCATTCATCATTGAAAGCCAATATAGTTCTTGTCAACGTAAGATCCAATGGATTTTTCGACCCGCTTGATGAGCTCCACAAATACCTTCATGCACCTCTGCCATAGCTAAATATGCATCTTGCACACTTAAGCATTGGAATAAAGAACCATTGATACGTTTCTTGAATAGGTCTCCTCCAATCATTACAAAGCTCAATGCTAAATATTTAATTTTTTGATATGTTCTTTGAATGGGGTTTTTAAGGAAGTAGATGATCTTATATCTCCAATCATTTGGATTGAGAGAGTTTGCGCAGCAAATCCCTCTTATTTCTAAAGGAGTTAAATTAGTATCAATTTCACTAAACTCCTTTATTAACTTGGGAGATATTTTATAACTAGAAGCCATTTGAGCTAGCTCATTAGCATCCTAACTCAATTCTCTAAATATGAGTTTAATAAAAACGGAGTCGAACTCCGCCAATAATCGCATGGCTACCACAAAATACTTGACCAAATTCTGACTATTAATCCGATAGTTTCTAGCTAACTGTTGAATTTCTAATTGTGAATCCCCCAATATTTTGACTGTCTTTGCTTCTTTTTCAATTAAAAGTTCTAGGCCAATGATCAAAGCCTCATATTCTGCTTCATTAATTAACAAACCTAACTCTAATCGAAACATAAATTTGGTTAGAATATCATCAGGGGCGATCAAGACTATTTTGACTCCTAACCTGTTTTGGTGTTTCGACCCGTCAGAAAACAACTTCCAAGGTTTAAGTTCTAAATACCCAATTTCGAGTTGCTCATGAACCTCGACACAGGAATGATCTGCTAAGAAATCAGGAATACTTGCCCTTTGACAGCCCTGGCTCAGACATAAAACAAAGAGTATTTGATTAACCCTAACATCCACTTGCTAATTCTTCCTCTTAGTATTGGATAGGAGAGCATATATTTAATAACATCAAACTTCGACACTACATAAACATTCTTTCCAATTAAGTAGCTTTTGATTTTAGTACAAGAGAAGTAAAGGGCTAAACAAAGTTTTTTAACTGTACTATATCTAGTTTCTACATCAGTCAACATTCGACTTAGATAGTAAACTACTTTTTCATTTCCATCTTCGTCTTCTTGGGCCAACATGCTCCCTAAAGTTGTATCTGATGCAGCAATATATAATTTAAGTGGTCGACTTTGTTTGAATGGTGTCAAGATTGGTGGTGAAGTTAAATATTTCTTTATTTGGTCAAAATCCTTTCGATAGTCCTCTTCCTATTTGAATTCTTCTCCCTACTTCAATTTCAAAAGAGGTGTAAATACTTTCGTTTTCCCAGATAAATTTAAGATAAAGTGTCGAAGAAAATTTACTTTACCTAAGAAAGACTGTAGTTCTTTCTTATTTCTAGGAGAAAATGAGTCGAAAATTGCTTGGCATTTATGGTGTCGATAGCTGCCCCTTTTTCTGCACAATAAATCCCAAAAAATTTCCTGTAGAAATACCTAAAGCACATTTTAATGGGATCATTTTGAGTCGATGAAACCTTATCCATTGAAAAGGCATATCTGAATTACACAAATGAGCTTGTTTCGACTCTGACTTTACTACCACATCATCTATGTAAATTTCCATAAATTTTCTAATAAAATCATGGAAGATCGAATTCATAACTCTCTGGTAAGTAGCTCCAGTATTTTTCAACCCAAATGGCATAACTAACCACTTGTAGGTGCCAACGACTCTAGGGCATTGAAAGGTTGACTTTGACACATCTTCTTGGAATATGAATATTTGATTTTATCCTCAATATATCCATCCATGAAACTCAGAAGTTTGCTTCCCGCAATAGATTCGATTAACAGTTTTGCGATTGGCATGTGATATTCATCCTTTGCCGTAACTTTATTCAAATCCCTGAAATTAATACACATTCTTAATTTCCCATTTTTCATAATAACAGGAACAATATTAGCAGTCCATTCGACATACCTGGCTATGCGGATAAAACTAGCCTTTAATAATCGTTTGGCCTCCTCCTTGATCTTCACCATAATTTTTGGAGCAAATCGTCTAGGAGCTTGCTTAATTGGTTGAGCATTCTCAAAAAGAACAAGCTTATGTTCGATTAGAGATCTGTCCAAACCAGGCATCTCTTCATACTGCCAAGTAAAACAATCTTGATATTACATCAAGACCTCTATTAAATCTTTCTTGAATTTGGGATCTAGGTGATGAGCGGATATTTTATACGCTTTTTGCCATCATTTTCATATAGTTTTTAATATATTTTGTTTAAGTTTTATTAAGTTTTCATAGGTTTTAGTGAAAAATTCACATTTTTGGAATCTAATTTTGAGTTTGTGTAATTTTATGTAATTTTAGGTATTTTCTGGCTGAAATTAAGGAGATGGAGCAAAAGTCTGATTCAGAGACAGAGAAAGCACTGTAGATGTTGTCCAGATCTGACCTCCTTGCACTCAAAAGAGCTTTTCTGGAGCTACAGAAGTCCAAATAGAGCGTTCTTAATAGCTATGGAAAGATAACATCCAGAACTTTCTAGCAATGTATAATAGTTTATACTTTGCTTCAGAATTAAAGGCCCAAAACTGGCATTCAACGCCAGCTTCCTGCCCTATTCTAGCGTCCAATGCCCAAAGGAGAAGAGACCAGCGTCCAACGCACAAGAAGGACCCCCTAGCCAACGTTCAACAGCTCAGAGGCCTCCTAGCACGTGGATCTCAATCAAGCTCAGCCCAAACAATCACCAAGTGGGCTCCAGAAGTGGATTTTAGCACTAAAATACTGTTTTACCTTTCTTATGCAATCCTTAGTCATTCGTCCAGTATTTATTTGAGAACTTTTACATCTTTAGAGACCTCGAGCATATTTTTGAATTCCATATTGTATTTTCTATCAGTATGTGTTTCTAAACCTCCTAGGTTGAAGGGAGGAGCTCTGCTGAGTTTTATGGATTAATAAAGTACTACTGTTCTATCTCAATACGTGTTTCATTCTCTATTCTAATAGCTATATTCGTTCTTCATCATTATGAACGCATTAAATCGACACAAGGTTATCTCATTCTACATGGGTTTAGAGTGAGTTCCTCATCGGACAATGACGAACCAGTAGCTTGATTATACATCTCTTAGACGGCTAATCCACGACTTCATTGGGAACTTCTCGAGACACCAGTTCAGCCGAGGTACGGGGAGATTATAGTCTTTGTGGTAGAGGCTAGAACCAAAGGTGCAGCATTCTCTAATCCGGAAGATTCGACCTTGTCTGTGACGTTTTGAGTAGGATCCTTAAAGAGAATGAACTGCAGGAGCTTCACCCTCAATCAGACTGGATCCGCACTAACCCTGGGGTTCAGATCTGGAGGAGCATTAGCAATCCCTTAAGAAAGGCGTTGCTCACATACAGCCTGCCATAGAAGAAATCATTCATAGTTGGAGTAGACAGTAAGACCGGATTAATCCAGAAGAACAAAGCATCTCCAAGCCTTAACCATCTACATATCATTGCTTTCACCATCAATTGAATAGCGTTTTATTTATTTTACTTTTATGCGCTCTAAACAAACAATCAACTTTTCTATCCGCCTGACTAAGATCTACAAGATAACTATAGCTTGCTTCAAATCACAATCCTCGTGAGATCGACCCTGACTCACTCAGGTATTACTTGGACGACTTAGTGCACTTGCCGGTTGACGATCGGATTCTGCCAGTAAAGAATTTTATAGAATTAATCGTGTTGTAAGTATAGCTTCTAAACCAACAAAAAATCTTTTTCGTACAAAAACTTGTTTGTCACAAGTAACAAAACCCAATAAAATTTATAACCGAAGTATTTAAACCTCGGGTCGTCTTCTCAAGGAATTACAGGGAAGTATGATTTATTATTGGTTATAGAAAACAGTATTTTTGGGTTTTTGAAAAAGGTTTGAATGAGAAAAATAGATTGCAGGAATTAATAAATCAATAGCTAATAAAACTCTTGGCACGGTATGAAAATTGGAAGTCCTATCCTAGTTATCCTTATCAATGGTGATGAGAATTATATTTTGCTCCCACTAAGTCAACCTCTAACTATGAAGGTAAGTCAAGTGGATAAATCAATTTAACACCTAAAGTCCTAGTCAACTCCTAAGGAAAGACTAGAGTTATAGGAATTTAAATCAATCAGCAAAGATAACAATTATCAATCACGATGAGTTTGACAACTCAAGAGTCACCAATTAATCAACCAAAGCCAAAAGGGAAAAATCTAAATTATTTATATAAATAAAGAAAAGCAATCATAATTCTGAAATACCTCAAATTGCATTAATAAAAGAAAATCAATCCAAACATAAAGAGTTCATAAACTAAATTGAGAAAATAAAAAAAAGGAATATTAAACCTAGAAATTAAGAAGAGGAAATCTAATTTCTTTAAGAGGAATCCTAATCCTAAATCCTAAGAGAGAGGAGAGAACCTCTCTCTCTAAAAACTATATCTAAATTATGAAAAGTGAATAATGGAAGACATCTTAATGAATGGATGCATTTCCCCACTTTATAACCTCTAATCTGTGTTTTCTGGAGCAAAAACTGGGTCAAAAATAGCCCAGAAATTACCCTCAATAATTTCTAGTACGTACAGGTCGCGGGAAAGTGACGCAGAAGCGTCGTCCATGCGTTAGCGTGGATTGGGTATTTGCCAGGTCACGCGTCCGTGTGATCTACGCATTCGCGTTGCTTGACTTTGGGGCAGCTATGGTAAATTATATATCATTTCGAAGCCCCAGATGTTATCTTTCCAACGCAACTAGAACCGTGTCATTTGGACCTTTGTAGCTCAAGTTATGACCGTTTGAGTGCGAGGAGGTCAAGCTGGACAGCTTAGCAATTTCTTCAACTTCTTGTATTCCTTCCACTTTTGCATGCTTCCTTTCCATCCCTTGAGCCATTCCTGCCCTGTAATCTCTGAAATCACTTAACACACATATCAAGGCATCAAATGGTAATAAGAGAGGATTAATATTAGCAAGTTTAAAGGCCAAAGAAGCATGTTTTCAATCATAGCACAAAATCCGGAAGGAAAACGTAAAACATGCGAATAGTATGAATAAGTGGCTAAAGAGTTGATAAAAACCACTCAATTGAGCATAAGATAAACCATGAAATAGTGGTTTATCAACCTCCCCACACTTAAACATTATCATGTCCTCATGCTAAGCTCAAGAAAAGCTATAAAGGAGTGGAGAGGAATGATAGAATGTATGAAATGCAACCTATCTATATGAATGCAACTACATGCAGAATGTTTCTACCTACTTGGTTAAAAGTAAATAAATCTTTCAAGAGCATACATGAACTAGATTTCACTAATTCAAATCATAAAAATGAAGTACAAATAGACTTGCAAGAAGAAGATAGCTCATGAAAGCCGGGAACAAGGAATCGAGCATCGAACCCTCACTGGAAGTGTATACACTCTAGTCACTCATGTGTTTAAGGTTCGATTCTCTCAATTCTCTACTAACCTTGCTTTCTAAGGCTTGCTTTTCTTCTACCAATCAACAAAAATTTAATGCATAAATACACAAATCAAGAGGTCTTTTAAGGGTTGTAATGGGGTTAGGGTCAAGGTAGGATTGTATTTGGCCAAGTGGACTAAAATCTGAATCCTTAATTAACCTAAACTTTCCACCTAACTTAGGATAATCCATGTAATCATAATATCACATCTAACTATCTATTAACCATGTTTTCCACATATTCATGAATCCTAATTTCAAGTACAGTACATATCCATTGCTTTCACCACTTACTTTGGGGGCATTTTGTCCCCTTTTACTTAGTTGCTCTTTTTCTTTTCTTTTTTTTCTTTTTCTCCTTTATTTTTTTTCTCTTTTCTTTTTTTTTATTTTCTTTTGTTTTTCTCAATGCATATGATTAAATTATTGAATGCATGAACATATTCTCAACATTCTTTCACATTTTCAGAAAATTCTAACATACTCAATTCTCAAACCAAATGTTTCCAAACCCACTTTCTCTACACTTAAATCATGAGCACTCTCATTAGTCTAAGCTAACCAAGGATTCAAATTAAGGACATTATTGTTTTCCGCTTAGAGTTAATGATGTGCTAAAGTAAAGAATAAAAGGGGTAAAATAGGCTCAAATTGGTTTGCAAAGGATAATGAAAGGTTAAGGCCATACGGGTATGTAAGCTTAGTGAAACAAAGGCCTCAATCATATAAGTGCATGCATACATCAAACCATGGAAATATAGAATTAAGCAAGACAAAGATCACAATTTTAGAGAGAAAAACACACACCAAAAATAAATTATTGGTTGATAAAATACAACCAATCAAATAGGCTCAAAATCTCACAGGTTTTGTGTGTTCGAGCTCTAAACCATGTTCCAGTATAATATTTCTTCAAACAAGTTTAACAAAAAGTTTTAATTTAAATTAGTAAAATACTCTAAAAATTTTCTTGAAAAAGAAAATATTACTTCAACCAAGTGGTGGTAAAATATGCACAAAATCAAACATGCAAATACAACAACTAACTACAAAGAAAATTTAAACATTGGTGTTGAGACAGGAAAGTACTAACCCATGGAGATCGGTATCGACCTCCCCACACTTAAAGATTGCATCGTCCTGGTGCATGCTGAGATGTGCAGGTGGATGGGCTACTACAACTGATGCTTTTCCAAAGAATGTGCAGATGGACTTGTCTGTTGCCCATATAGAAGTTTTCTGTTTCCCTTCCTCAGTGGCTATTCTAAAAGAAGAGAAAAAAGAAGAAAAAGTAACCCAAAAATAAAGATAAGAAAATAAATAAAGTCTGGGTGGGTTAATGCCAAATAATGGGGTCTCAATTACATGGTAGCTACAACATGCAAGTGAGAAAACAGTAGAAGCACATGGCAAATCAAGGGTGCAAAAATTTGCAACAATGGGAAAGAGAGTGTGGGTAATGAAAGATAGTGTAAGTTCATATCAATACAAGAGGAGTACAAGTATCATAAAATATTAGTATTGATTTAAATAATACTACCCAATCAGAATAAAACAAGTCATGAAGCACCAAATTAATATCAGAAAAGATACAACAGTTGAAAAAGAAAATTTAACACCAATGGAAAAATAATAAATTTAGAAAAAAAATAAAAATATGCACAAAATTAAAATATAATGAATGAAAGTATACAAATGAATTAAATAAAATAGGATGAAAGTGAAAAAGGATGAGAAGTCAAAGAGATAAAGTAAGAAAGAAAGAAGAAAGAAGGAAAGATAGAAGAAATAAGGATTAAAAAAGAAAACATAAGATAATTGGCGCTGATTTGGATAAGTTGTGCGGCGCAGGCAACGCGGACGCGTGAGTGATGCGGACGCGTGGGTCACGCGATCGCATGGCCTGATTTGTGCGATTGGCGCGAGTGCAGCCTCACGTTCGTGCAACTCTCTGTTTGAAACTCTTTTTGCCATTTTTTTTGGGTGACGCGGTCGCGTGGTTGACGCGATCGCGTGGATGGCCATTTTGGAAAACAACGCGGCCGCGTGGGGAACGCGTTCGCGTGGAAGGGCTTGGGCTTCCAGCACGAGTCCAGCCCCATTCCAGCCCAACATACTGCCATACACCCCTTTACATCGATTTTACAGAGCCACGTGTTCGCGTGGGTGACGCGGACGCGTGAGAGGCATATTTTCAAAATGACGTGGCTGCATCAGCGAAGCGGTCGCGTGGGGCACATTTGCGACTAAGGCACGCCTCTAGCACGGCTTTTGCGTGACTTTCTGTTCAACTTTCTTTTCTTCATAACGCACATGTGACGCAGACGCGTCGACGACGCTGTCGCGACACGTGCCTTTTTTATATATGCAAAATGTAGAATGCAGTATGCAGATGCTGATGCAGATGTTATGAATAATTTCAGGTTCAATAAATTAAAATAAAACTCAAAAACAAACAAAACTAAATAAGATTGAAAATGGAACAATCATACCACGGTGGGTTATCTCCCACCTAGCACTTTTAGTTAAAGTCCTTAAGTTGGACATTTGGTGAGCTCCCTGTTATGGTGGCTTGTGCTTGAATTCATCCAAAAATCTCCACCAATGTTTGGAGTTCTAGTAGCCTCCAGGATCCCAAACTAGGCACAGAAAGCCTTCAAGCAAGTTAAAGCAAGTGACAAGGCCCCAAGAGTGATGACTGTTGGAATAAATTCCGAGGTCCCAAACCTTGCTTTTACACTCGTCTTCTTGTTGAGCAATATTGTTCCATCCGGGTGGCAAGCAGTCTGAATTCTCACTGAAGCGGCCAAACAACATCCTAGACCTATTGAATTGAGCTCTACACCAACCTTTGCATATAAACTTTGAGCACACAACCATGTTGAACCTTGCTTGACAACTCCAACCACTAACCATCTTCCTCTTACTCTTAATGCCACAAAGAGCTCTAAGTTGACCATCTGTTTCAAGCAAAGCATATTCAAGTGAGCTAATTAAGCTTAGAGATGAGAGATTTACCCACTTGAATGGAGGGATGGATGGTAATGGCTTTAGGGAAGAGGTCTTCAGCAACTTTGGCAAGGTGATTTTCAGCTCCATTTCCTTGAGCTCTTCCTTGACAACTTCCTTGACAACTGTCCACCGGAGTTTTTAGTGTCTCCTTCATGCTACGTTCTTCATTAGATTGTCCACATGGAGCTATGGGAGTTCCTTGAGTGTCTGAACGTCTGGAAGATAATTGATTTATTGCTTGCTCCAATTGATGAAGGGTTGCATGAAATTGATCTACTATTTCCTTGAGGCGAGCCTGTGATTCTTGAGGTGATGGATACGGACATGGTACATAGGGAAGTGGTGGTTCTTGGGAGCAATTGGATTGGAATTGGGGTGGATAAGGATCATACGGTGGTGAATAGTCAAAAGGAGCTTGTGAGTGTGGTGGTTCGAAGCTATATTGAGAAGATAGTCTATAAACACAGGGTGGGGCTTGTTGGTAATTACAAGGGGTCCACCATATCTATCAGCTTGGTATGCATTGTAGAGTGGTCCTTGTCCATGATATCTTGGAGGGTGTTGTTGCCTAAAGGGTTGATCAGATCCTCTTGGCTCCATCCATCTTTGATTGCTCAGACCTTGATGCATATTCCTGTTATAGCTTCCATTCCTTTCAACAAATTTAGAACCAAACTCAAAGCGAGAGGGGTGAGAATTCATAGTAGCTAATAGAAATAAAAGGGAAAAACAAAAGCAAATAAACAAGTAAAAGAAAAATATTTACAATAACCAATAATAAGGCACACGTTTGCAATTCCCCGGCAACGGCACCATTTTGACGATCGGATTTCTGCCAGTAAAGAATTTTATAGAATTAATCGTGTTGTAAGTATAGCTTCTAAACCAACAGAAAATCCTTTTCATACAAAAACTTGTTTGTCACAAGTAACAAAACTCAATAAAATTTATAACCGAAGTATTTAAACCTCGGGTCGTCTTCTCAAGGAATTGCAGGAAAGTATGATTTATTATTGATTATGGAAAAAAGTATTTTTGGGTTTTTGAAAAAGGCTTGAATGAGAAAAATAGATTGCAGGAATTAATAAATCAATAGCTAATAAAAATCTTGGCACGATATGAAAATTGGAAGTCCTATCCTAGTTATCCTTATCAATGGTGATGAGAATTATATTTTGCTCCCACTAAGTCAACCTCTAACTATGAAGGTAAGTCAAGTGGATAAATCAATTTAACACCTAAAGTCCTAGTCAACTCCGAAGGAAAGACTAGAGTTATAGGAATTTAAATCAATCAGCAAAGATAACAATTATCAATCACGATGAGTTTGACAACTCAAGAGTCACCAATTAATCAACCAAAGCCAAAAGGAAAAAACCTAAATTATTTATATAAATAAAGGAAAGCAATCATAATTCTGAAATACCTCAAATTGCATTAATAAAAGAAAATCAATCCAAACATAAAGAGTTCATAAACTAAATTGAGAAAATAAAAAAAAGGAATATTAAACCTGGAAATTGAGAAGAGGAAATCCTAATTCCTTTAAGAGGAATCCTAATCCTAAATCCTAAGAGAGAGGAGAGAACCTCTCTCTCTAAAAACTACATCTAAATTATGAAAAGTGAATAATGGAAGACATCTTAATGAATGGATGCATTCCCCCACTTTATAACCTCTAATCTGTGTTTTCCGGGTCGAAAACTGGGTTAAAAACATCCCAGAAATCACCTGGTACGTATAGGTCACGGGAAAGTTACGCGAAAGCGTCGTCCACGCGTTAGCGTAGATTGGGTATTTGCTAGGTCACGTGTCCGCATGATCCACGCGTTCGCGTCGCCTGGATTCGGGGGCAGCTATAGCAAATTATATATCGTTTCGAAGCCCCGGATGTTAGCTTTCCAATGCAACTAGAACTGTGTCATTTGGATCTCTGTAGCTCAAGTTATAATCGTTTGAGTGCGAAGAGGTCATACTGGACAGCTTAGCAATTTCTTCAACTTCTTGTATTCCTTCCACTTTTGCATGCTTCCTTTCCATCTTCTGAGCCATTCCTGCCCTGTAATCTCTGAAATCACTTAACACACATATCAAGGCATCAAATGGTAATTAGAGAGGATTAATATTAGCAAGTTTAAAGGCCAAAGAAGCATGTTTTCAATCATAGCACAAAATCCGGAAGGAAAACGTAAAACATGCAAATAGTATGAATAAGTGGGTAAAGAGTTGATAAAAACCACTCAATTAAGCTTAAGATAAACCATGAAATAGTGGTTTATCACCTGTTCAGTTGTGCGAAACGTAATTCTACGCACCAAGTTTTTGGCGCCATTGTTGGGGATTGTTTGAGTTTGAACAAACTAACAGATTATCTTGTTGCTTAGATTAGGTACTTTTTACTTTTGTTTTGAATCTTTTGTTTTTCTTTTCAAAAATTTTTTCGAAACCTTTTCTGTTTTTGCCTATGTATTTTCTTTTGATTTTCTTTTGATTTTCTTACTTTGAGTCTTACCTATTTCTTGTTTTCTTTTTCAAATTTTTTTCAGAACTTTTTCTTTTCTTTATTAATCTTTTTCTTTTGTTTGAATCTTTTGTTCTTGTTCTTGTTAAGGTTTCAAATTTCTTGTTTCTTTTTCCAAAAATTTTTCAAAAATAGTGTCTTTTGTTTGAGTCTTGTGTCAATCTTTAAGTTTGGTGTCTTCTTGAATATTTTCTTTTAAAATTTTTAAAAATTTGTGTCTTTGGCTTTCAAAATTTTTAAGTTTGGCGTCCTTTGTATGTTCTTGTTTTCTTTGAATTCCTTTTTTTGTTATTGGTGTTCTTCTTGATCTTCAAAGTGTTCTTGTTTTTCTTCTTGTTTTGATTTTAAAATTTTTAATTTTGGTGTCTCTTTGTGTTTTTTAACACCCTAATATTCAAATCCTTATGCTCGAGTCATAAGTCAATGATATTACGGTGATACGACTCTCAGGTGGATTTTTAATATATAAATATAGGTAATTTCGAAAGGAGTATTAATCGAGAAGCCTGAAAAGAGTAGAAATAAAATCGCGAAGATGTATCTCTCACATTTTGACAACAAAAGATAAACCGTGAAGCCGAAAACGATATACGGACAAGGCGTAGAGGAGATTAAGAGATAGATAACAGATAGATATATATAATGTAAGTAAATAGCCACTAGTCGCGACCCGCGAAGTTTAGGTCGGCTAGGGTACAGTATGAAAGTAGTTGACAACAGTATATCCTAATCTCTCCCGAAGGAAACATGAGAGCCTCTATAGGCAAATTCAAAGAGTTCAATACATAATATAAACTTTCCAAAACAAAGGTGGAGAGATTCTAAGCAAAACACAAAGTAGAGAAAATAAATATCTTCGCCGTCTCTCAGACGAACCACAGCTCACTTCTGAGCACCTGGACCTATATCTGAAAAACAAGAGATATATACGGAATGAGAACCCCGGGCCCATGGGTTCCCAGTATGGTAAAAGTGCCAAATAAATACAATGCACTGCAGTAAAAACTCACTAAGCATCCTAAACTTCTTCACCAATTATTCATCCTAGGTTCTCGCTAAACCATGAATAGGCAACTGTCATAAGGGAGTGCTAATTCTAATTCATGTTTCACATGTTTCCCAACTCGCTGACTCTTCCACGAATCAGACTCAGAATCATAAGCAAAACCATCACCAGTTGTTCTGCCTCAGCAGTTCTATATCAATACATCATCATGCAATCGCATCATCAATTCATCCCATCAAGAACAGCCCTCACACCCACCGACACCAGCATGAGGGGCCTCTCAGTTGTACAAACACAAGCGAGTGAGTGGATTCACCACTACTGCCGCTACTACCCAGGCGTCACAATCTCTGACCTGGAGCAAGTGGGACGAACCACAACCCTTGCTACTGCCCAGGTATCTCAAATATATATTCATTCAATCTCAATTCATATTATCAACATTCATTGTTACCAAATCTCAAACATTAACTTGGAGCAAGTGGGACGAACCACAACCCTTACTACTACCCAAGTATCACAAATAAACATTTATTCATAGTCACCCTTCATTATTATCAATTCTCAGACAATGACCCGGAGCAAGCGGGACGAACCACGACCCTTGCTACTACCTAGGTATCACAAATACTCATTTATTCAAAACTCCATAATTTAACTCATTTATCATAAACATTCTTTTTCGTCTCATACCCGGAGCAAGTGGACAACGCCACTGCCTACTACCCGGGGTCACACATCACATTGCAACATTCTCCATTATTATCCATTTAACACATTCATTCATTAATCATATATGCTTTTATACTCATCCATAACCAATAATGGCTTTGCCATAACCTGGCAATAACTCAGTCATCCGGCTCATAGTTCAATCAAGAACCAGCCATTTATCAATAAATATAGCCCTTCGGCTCATGGCATACACGATACTTCCACCGTCATCCTCCATATCTCATATAATCATCTTCGATCATCATTGATCATAACTTTTCCCCTTGCTTCACTCGCAAGTTACCACATCCCCTAGCTCCTTTCTCGTTGCTAGGCATATCATAATGATTTAATACATAAGGGATGAGATCGGAGGCTTAGAAGTATGAGATTTGGCTTTAAAAACTCAAAAATCAACTTTGGCATGAAAATAGGGCCACGCATACGCGCACTCCACGTGCACGCGTCGATGGCCACAAAACTCATCGACGCGTAAGCGTCATACGCGCGGACGCGCGGGTTGAAAAATAGTTAAACGATGCGCACGCGTCAGCCGCGCGTACGCGCGGATACATTTGTGCCTCAGGCACAAAACTGGCACAACTCTCGGGAAAATGGCTGGGCATTTGGTGCAGCGCATCGACGCGCCCGCGCACACCACGCGCATGCGTGGATGGTGCTTTCTCAAAGAACGGCGCGTACGCGTCAAGTGCGCCTACGTGCGGAGGGTCGTTCTGCTAAAAATTTTCTAAGTTAAAAGCTGCAGAATTTACAAATTCAACCCCCAATCTTCCGACGGACATAACTTTCTCATCTTAAATCGTTTTTCACCCGTTCTTCGAACGACATGGATATCCCGGATCCAATTTCATTTCTAAACAAATTTGGCACAAAACAGGGATCCGTAGTCCAAGTTATGTCCCATCAAAATATGCCCAAAAACCATGTTTTCATACAAAACCATAAGGTGCCATTTTCAAAACAAGCCATTTTCAACTATTTTCCAAATCAACCAAAACATGCTAATTTCATCCCTTTCTTTGAAATCAATCAAAATATACCAAAAACAACATCAAGCCTCCTCAACTCACACATTAACACTTTTCCACAATTCACAAAACATCATCCAACCATTTTAGCACTTCTCAATCAAATGGCTAAAGAACAAACACAATATTATGTCATACATCCTTCCTCATCCCAATTTCCAATAATACCGTTTCCAATCAACCTTCATTATACATAATCATTATCATACTCACTAGAACGTGGTTTCACCCACAAATCAACCTTAATCATTCCTCAAGCATATATCACAACATACATATCTCTAATGCATCATCATACCATCAAGGCATCAATAATCATAATCACATATATGACCACATAATATATCTCAACCAAAACCAAACATACCTCATCTACATAATTTTACCCAAAATTACCAGATTCCACACTTCACTCCTCAAACCTTATTACTCAATAACCAACCTAATCATTCATATATTCATTATCTGAAATTCATCCAATCACTTGTGCCATCACACAATGCACACATCGACTTACCTTTCTTACCTCTTTCCGGCCTCCGGCCCAAAATTTACGGCCTCCGGCCTAATTTTTACAATTTAAATGCATATACCACAAATCAATACTCATTACCCAGTACATCAAATTCTCAATACACTAAGCATACAAGACCACACAATTCTCAACCCAATCATTAATTCACATTACATACCAACTATGCATATTAGCACCAACCATTTACACAATCCAAACTTAATCCTAGGGGCATCTAGCCTAGGAATTTTCATCACAACACACGGTACTTAAATGAAACTTAAACCGTACCTCTTGTAGCCAAACCAATTGAGCCTCTTCTTTGGAAGTCTTCCCAATTGTGCACCAACATCACCAAATACACTAACATAACCAATATCACATACATACATCAACCTAGAGCTCATAAAAATGACAAATTACAAGGGTTTGAGCACTTTTTACCTCAGCCCATATGAAGTAGGGATAGAACTCACTTAGAATCCATGTTGGAGTATCCCTAAATATCCAAAATCACAAGATTTCAACACTAACTACCCAAAAACGTGTAACAGTGGAGAATTTCGAAAACTGGGCAGAGATGAATGGAATAATCACCACAAAACTTAGATATAATTGTAGAGAATGAGAAGAGCGACGCGTGGCCATAAACGGCTCGTCAATCGGAGCTCCGTAGCTTAAGTTATGGTGGTTTGAAGATCAAAGAGAGTTAGGTTTTCTCTCTTCTCTTCTCTTTTCCCAATTTCAGCGCCCAACACCCCTTCTTTAGGGCAAAATGAGCTGAAATGCTCATAACTAATGTTTATATATGTTGGGTCTTGGGCCCACTTAGGCCCGGTTCACTTATTTTTGTCCGTTGGCCCAATTTTGGACCAAAACCCTTAAGATTAGCGCTCTAAATCGCACTTTAGATATTTCTACCTTCCCTAATTCTAATTCCTTATTTCTTAATCTTATTTACTCATAATCAATTTCCTCAGCTGTAGTACCAGACAGATCTCAGCCGGTACTGCCGGTCAAAATTCCGCTGCGCGCTTTTACACAGAAAACTATGTTTTCCGACTCGGAAAAATTCACTGAATCCAAATATCATATTTAAATGATCAAATTCCAATTTCCAAATCTTCCAACCATATTCGCTCTTACTTAACTTATTATCTAATTAATTTCGGTTAGACCGGGTATTACATGTTTTCTTTGCAATTTTCAAAATTTTGTGTCCTTAGATCTAAAAATTTTAAGTTTGGTGTCTTTTTGTTATTTTTCTTATTCTTTATTAAATTCAAAAATAAAAAAAATATCTTTTCTTATCTTTATCTCAATTTTCGAAAAAAGCAACAAATTTTTCAAAGTTTAATTTCAAAATCATTATCTTATCTTATCTTAATTTTAAATTTCAAAATTCAAATTTTTTCAAAATCAAATCTTTTCAAAAATCTTATCTTAGCTTATCTCAAATTCAAATTTTAAAATTCAATTTCAAAATTTAAAATTTAAAATTTAAAATTTCAAATCTTATCTTTTTAATCTTTTTCAAATCTTTTCAAATTCTTATCTTATCTTTTCTAATTTCAAATTTTAAATTCAAATCTTTTTCAAATCTTTTCAACTTCTATCTTATCTTTTCTAATTTCAAATTTTAAATTCAAATCTTTTTCAAATCTTTTCAAAATCTTATCTTATCTTTTCTAATTTCAAATTTTAAAATCAAATTTTTTCTAATCATTTATGTTATCTTAATTTTAAATCTTTCTTAATTAGTTACTTGTTTTCTCTCTCTTATTTTTTCAAAACTTCCTAACTAATTCTTCTCTCTCTTATTTTCGAAAATTCTCTTCTATCTCTCTCTTTTATTTTTGAAAATTCATCATTAAATTTTTAAATCTTTTTAGTTAATTAGCTTTAATTTTTTGAATTTAATTAATAAATAAAAATAAAAACAAAAATATTTTCTCTTTTTACTTCTAACTTTCGAATTCTTCTTCTTTTTTATTCAAATTTTTTTCTCTTCTCTCTATCTTCATTTTTCTTTCCTTTCTTCTTCACATCTCACAGAGAGTCCTCTGTTCTTGAACAAAGAGCTCCCATTCTTCTTCTCTCTTATTTTTCTTTTCTTGTTTATGACCAGGAATAGAGATAAAGAGCCTCTCTTTAATCTTGATCCTGAACCTGAGAAAACTCTAAGGAGGCGTTTACAACAAGCCAAAGTACAACACTCTGGAAGAAAGCTCTCAGAAAATTTCGAACAAGAAGTTGACAACATGGCAGCTAAACCTAATCATGAAGGAGGGGCAAGAAAGGTTCTTGATACTTTCACCATGCCTACCTCTGATTTCTATGGCAGAAGTATCTCTATACCTGCTATTGGAGCTAACAACTTTGAGCTTAAGCCTCAGTTAGTCTCTCTTCTACAACAGAATTACAAGTTTTATGGACTTCCATTGGAAGATCCACACCAATTTCTGTCAGAATTCTTGCAAATCTATGATACTATTAAGACCAATAGAGTAGATCCTGAGGTCTACAGACTCATTCTCTTTTCCTTTCCCTTTGCTGTTAGAGACAGAGCTAAAATATGGTTGGATTCTCAACCAAAAGAGAGCCTAGACTCTTAGGAGAAGCTGGTCAATGTTTTCTTGGCCAAATTTTTTCTTCCTCAAAAGATGAGCAAAATTAGAATAGAAGTTCAAACCTTTAGACAAAAAGAAGGTGAATCCCTCTATGAAGCTTAGAAAAGATACAAGCAACTGATCAGGAGATGTCCTCCTGACATGCTCTCAGAATGGTCTATCCTAGGAATTTTCTATGATAGTCTTTCTGAGATGTCCAAAATATCATTGGACGGTTCTTTAGGTGGATCACTCCACTTGAAGAAAACGCCTGAAGAGGCAAGAGAACTCATTGAGATGGTTGCAAAAATGTACACTTCTGAGAAAAATCCTGGGAAGAACCACCAGTGCTTACCAAAGAACTCAATGCTTTGGTACAGCATAAGCTACCTCAAAAGCTTCCGGATCCCGAACACTTCCTAATCCCTTGCACCATAGGCACCATGACCATGGAGAAGGCTCTGTGTGACCTAGGGTCAAGAATAAACCTCATGCCACTCTCTGTAATGGAGAAGTTGGGAATCTTTGAGCTACAAGCTACAAACATCTCACTAGAGATGGTAGACAAGTCAATGAAAAAAGCATATGGCTTAGTAGAGGATGTAGTGGTAAAGGTTGAAGACCTTTACATCCCTGCAAACTTCATTATCTTAGATACTGGGGAAGATGAGGATGAATCCATCATCCTTGGAAGACCATTTCTAGCCACTACCAATGCTATCATTGATGTAGCAAAGGGAGAATTGATTCTACAACTAGGGGAGGATCACATCTTGTTCAAGATGCCTCATCCCAACTCTCCCTCTGAAAAAAGAGAGATAATTATGCAACACTTAGTGTTCCAACCATCTCTTTCAGTGCAAAGCTTTACTGAGCCCCCAAACATCAATTCTAAGTTTGGTGTTGGGCAACCATCAACAAGCACTGAGAACAAAGGTACTAAGAAGAAAGTACCTAAAGGATGGAGGGACAAGAAAGTCCCGACTGAAGACCTCTCACCTAGCATGAGAGTTGTCTTCACCAAAAAACCAGTCATACCATATACAGTGAGTCGTGTCCTGTCTCTAGAGTATGTGGAGCTCATTCATGAGAAGATAGGAAGAAAGTTCATTGTAAGGGGCGAAATTCTGAGCCCATATCAACCTCCGTAAGGAGCTAACCGTCAAGCTAGTGACGTAAAAGAAGCGCTTGTTAAAAGGCAACCTAACCATAGTTATTGTTTATATTTTTCTTTGAATTTATTTTTTTTAAGTTATTTCTTTAGGTTCATGATCATGTGCAGCAGTCAGAACACAGACAGAAAGGTTCAGCAATGAAAACAGAAACTCTGGATAGAGTGTCTTGCTGACATTGAACACCAGCCAGGGAGCATAGCCTGGGCGTTCAATGCCCAAAATGGCAGCTTTGCTGGCGTTGAACGCCAGCCAGGGGTAGAGCCAAGGATTTCAACGTCCCAATTGGCAGCAGAGCTGGCATTGAACGCCAGCCAGAGGCAGACCTTGGGCATTCAAATGCCCATGAAAGAAGGGCAGGGAATCTGAATTCCCTAGCCTCTCAGGACTAGTGGGTCCCACAGCATCTTTACCTACCCCACTTCTTCCCTCTTACTTTCACTCTTCCCCATACACTCTTCCCTATAAACCCTAGCCCAATCACATCCATATCACTTTCCCAAATCCATCATAACTCCCACCGACCCCCACCCACTTCAAAATCAAATTTTCCTCCCATTTATCCCACCCATGACCGAAGCCTAACCTAGCCCACTCCTATAAATAACCCTCATTCTAACCCTTCATACACACACTTTTCATACACATCAAAGCCCCCTTGGTCGAATTACTTTCTCCCTCTTTCTTCTTCTATTTTCTTCTTCTTCTACTCTATTCTTCTTCTTTGTTTATTTTGCTCGAGGACGAGCAAAGTTTTTAAGTTTGGTGTGGGAAAAGTGTTGCTTTTTGCTTTCCATTACCACTTATGGCACCCAAGGTTGGAGAATCCTCTGGAAAGAGGAAAGGAAAGGCCATAGCCGCCACCTCCGAATCTTGGAAGATAGAGAGATTCATCACCAAATCCTACCAAGACCACTTCTATGAAGTGGTGGCAAAGAAGAAGGTGATCCCTGAGGTCCCTTTTAGGCTTAAGAAGAATGAGTATCCAGAAATCCGAAGAGAGATCCGGAGAACAGGTTGGGAAGTCCTAACCAATCCCATCCAAGAGGTTAGGATCTTAATAGTGCAAGAGTTCTATGCTAATGCATGGGTCACAAAAAACCATGACATTAGTGTGAACCCAAATCCCAAGAATTGGAGTACCATGGTCCGAGGGAAAATCTTAGACTTTAGTCTGAAAAGTGTGAGGTTGGCGTTCAACTTGCCTTTGATGCAAGGAGACCCACATCCTTACACTAGAAGAGTCAACTTTGATAAGAGACTGGATCAAGTGCTCTCAGACATCTGTGTGGAAGGAGTACAGTGAAAAAGAGATTCCCAAGGCAAGCCCATTCAACTAAGAAGGCTTGACCTCAAGCCCTTAGCTAGATGATGGTTGGAATTCATCCAAAACTCTATTATCCCTACTAGCAATCAGTTAGAAGTAACCATTGACAGAGCCATCATAATTCACTGCATCATGATTGGGAGTGAGGTAGAAGTACACGAGGTGATACCTCAAGAACTGTATAAGATAGCTAAGAAGCCCTCCACTCAAGCATGGTTGGCATTCCCTCACCTCATTTGTCACCTATGAAATTCAGCTGAAATTGTCATAGAGGGAGACATCTTTATTGAGGAGGACAAGCCCATCACTAAGAAAAGGATGGAGCAAACTAGAGAGCATGCACATGAGCCTGTGCAACCGCCTCAGCAATTGCATAATTCTCTTAGAGAATTGAACACTAATATGGGGTAATTGAGGATGAAGCATCAAGAGCATTCCCATATCCTCAATGAACTAAGAGAAGATCAAAGGGCTATGAGGGAAGAATAATAAAGACAAGGGCGTGACATTGAAGAGATCAAGCACTACATTGGATCCTCAAGGTGGAGTAGTAGCCGCCATCAATGAGGTGGATTCGTTCTCTCAATTCCCTTTTCTTATGTTATTTTTCTGTTTTCTGTTATGCTTTATTGTCTGCTCATGTTCTTATTGCATGATCATTTCTATTTATGTCTTAAAGCTATAAAATGTTCCATATATCTCTCACCTTACTTAAAAAAAATTTTATTTGAAAAGAATTGAGAGATACATAAATTTCAATTTCTATAATAAGAATAGTTCAATTATCTTGATGTGGTGGCATTGCTTTTGTTTTCTGAATATATGAATAAACAATGCATATTTGAAGATGGAATTTTAGAATGTTGGCTCTTGAAAGAATGATGAAAAAGGAAAAGTATTATTGATAATATGAAAAATTCAAAAATTGATTCTTGAAGTAAGAAAAAGCAGCAAAAAAAAGAAAAAAAAAGCATGTTGCAAAAGAAAAAAAAATATATATATATATATACGATATAAAAAAGCCAATAGCTCTTTAAACCCAAAGGCAAGAGCAAAAAGCCAATAACCCTTTAAACTAAAAGGCAAGGGTAAAAGGATCCAAGGCTTTGAGCATCAATGGTTAGGAGGGTCAAAAAGAAATAAAATCTTGGCCTAAGCACTCCAAATGAGAAGTGTCCCTAACTATATGCTTGTGGTGTGAAGGTGTCAAGTAAAAAGCTTGAGACTGAGCAGTTAAAGTCGTGATTCAAAGCAAAAGGAGTGTGCTTAAGAACTCTGGACACCTCTATCTGGGGATTCTAGCAAAGCTGAATCACAATCCGAAAGGGTTCACCCAGTTAAGTGTCTATGGCATTTATGTATCCAGTGGTAATACTAGAAAATAAAGTGCTTAGGGTCACGGCCAAGACTCTAAAAAGCGGTGTTAAAGAATAAAAAATAGCGAAACTAGGAGAGTCAATAATATTATCTGGATTCTAAGTTCCTAAAGATGCCAACACTTCTAAGTTTCAATGGATAGTAAGATGTCAAAACTATTTAGAAGCAAAAAATTACTAAGTCCCGCTCATCTAATTGAAACTGAGCTTCATTGAAAACTCAGAGATTTATTGTATCTTACTCTTCTTTCTATCCTACTTTGTTTTTGGTTGCTTGGGGACAAGCAACAGTTTAAGTTTGGTATTCTGATGAGCGGATATTTTATACGCTTTTTGCCATCATTTTCATATAGTTTTTAATATGTTTTGTTTAAGTTTTATTAAGTTTTCATAGGTTTTAGTGAAAAATTCACATTTTTGGATTCTACTTCGAGTTTGTGTGTTTTTATGAAATTTCAGGTATTTTCTGGCTAAAATTAAGGAGCTGGAGCAAAAGTCTGATTCAGAGACAGAGAAAGCACTGCAGATGTTGTCTAGATCTGACCTCTTTGCACTCGAAAGAGCTTTTCTAGAGCTACAAAAGTTCAAATGGAGTGTTCTCAATAGCTATGAAAAGCTATCATCTAGAGCTTTCCAGCAATGGATAATAGTTCATACTTTGTTTCAGAATTGAAAGCCTAAAACTGGCGTTCAATGCCAGCTTCCTGCCCTATTCTGGCGTCCAACACCCAAAGGAGAAGAGACCAGCGTCCAACGCCCAGGAAGGACCCCCTAGCCAGCGTTCAACGCCCTAGAGGCCTCCTAACATGTGGATCTCAATCAAGCTCAACCCAAACACTCACCAAGTGGTCCTCAGAAGTGGAATTTAGCACTAAAAGACTGTTTTACCCTTCTTATGTAATCCTTAGTCATTCGTCTAGTATTTATTTGAGAACTTTTACATCTTTAGAGACCTCGAGCATATTTTCGAATTCCACATTGTATTTTCTATCAGTATGAGTTTCTAAACCTCCTAGGTTGAGGGGAGGAGCTCTTCTGAGTTTTATGGATTAATAAAGTACTACTGTTCTATCTCAATACGTGTTTGATTCTCTATTTTAAGATGTATATTCGTTTTTCATCATTATGAATGCATTCAACCGGAACAAGGTTATCTCATTCTACATGGGTTCAGAGTGAGTTCTTCATCGGACAATAATGAACCACTAGCTTGATTATACATCTCTTAGACGGCTAATCCATGACTTCGTTGGGGACTACTTGAGACACCAGTTCAGCCGATGTACGGGGAGATTAGAGTCTTTATGGTAGAGACTAGAACTAATGGCGTAGAATTCTCTGATTCGAAAGATTCGACCTTGTCTGTGGCGTTTTGAGTAGGATCACTAAAGAGAACGAAGTGCAGGAGCTTCACCCTTCAATCAGACTAGATCCACACTAACCCTGGGGTTCATATCTGGAGGAGCATTGGCGATCCCTTAAGAAAGGCGTCGATCACATACGGCCTGCCATAGAAGAAATCATTCACAGTTGGAGTAGACAGTAAGACCAGATTAATCCAGAAGAACAAAGTATCTCCAAGCCCTAACCATCTCCATATCATTGCTTTCACCATCAATTGAGTAACATTTTAATTATTTTACTTTTATGCGCTCTAAACAAAGAATCAACTTTTCTATCCGCCTGACTAAGATCTACAAGATAACCATAGCTTGCTTCAAATCACAATCCTCTTGGGATCAACCCTAACTCACTCAGGTATTACTTGGACGACCCAGTCCACTTGCTGGTTCAGTTGTGCGAAGTGTAATTCTGCGCACCACTAGGCATCGACTAATGTAAGTCATTCTCCCTTTTCCACCAATCTCAATTTCATCGAGAAGATCTTGTACTTCAACTTTTTTACCATGCAAATCTTTAGAAATCAAACTGGACTTTTCAAATCCTAAGGAGTCTAGGTCATATATACAGTCCAATGCACGTTCCCTAGTGCGCTCCTTCTTTTCAGCCATATAGGTTGAGAGTCGAGCCCAGTGGCTCGATATATCTATTCAAGTGGTCATGATGGACAATCTTTCCTTGGCCTTAGGGACTAATTTCATGCCATGGGCCCTACATAACCTTTGATAAGAGTGGGGTTCAAGGTGCTTATATCAATATCCAACGGTCGAACATTGGTATGATATTCTTTGAAGCTGACATTCATTTATTCGACATAGCAAGGGATATGTCAGCTTTAGTTTCTTTGATTCTTCCATCTTCATTCTATATCACCAGCTTCTGATGCAGAGTGAAGAAAATTGCCCCTACACCATGGATCCAATCTCTTTCCAAAAGCATATTGAAAGTTACCTTGGTAGGGACTACTATAAATACTGTTGGTCGTTCGACGCTTCCGACTTTAAGCCTAAGCGGGATCATTCCTAAAGCGATTGCTAATTTACCATTGAATCCGATGACAACCAAGTTTGTCTTAATCAAATCCTCGACTATTTTTTGGAATAATTGGAGCATATTCTCAGGTAGTAGGTTAATTGCTACTCCTCTATCGACCAAGATGTGATTAATCACCAATCTTTCGAATTTTGCCTTAATATCCAATGGTCGAAGATAACCTTTGGTGATCTCATCAGGCCTTTCAAATAACCCTTCTTTAATCATGCCATTTTTGACAAATCTGCATTTGTCACCTGGAATTATGTCATCGCAGTCTCCTTTGAGACAACTCTAAGGCCCTTCAAGACTGCCTTGGAAGTTGAAAGGGAAAGCAGAAACTGCGACAACATAGCCAAAATTAGTTTCATCAAACATTACATCTAGATCATCCTCAAAACTAGAGTCAAAATTTTCTATCAACACCTCTTCTTTTTTTCCTTCTGGTATCGAATTAATTGACTTAATAGCTGATATCTCTTTCGACTCCTCGTTTTCCTGGTCTTTGCTCAAAGATATCTTGTGTCCTTTCTTTTCCTGTTTCTGGGGTGACTTACTTGCTTTGCTAAATTCTTGTCATGGCCACTATATATCAACACAAGCATTTTGTGCTTAGGTCACAGCTCTTGGAATGAAAGGAGATTTTTCGTAAAAATTGCGACAAGACTTTCCTCGACCATTGCCCCTTCTTCCTGCTCCTTGTCTAGAGCTTCCTATTTTTTGAGCTCCAGCCCAATTTCCAAAACCTCCTCTAGGAACATTAAAACTATAATTTCCAGGGTAATTTGGGGCATTGTTTTGACCATTTGTTGTTCGATACATTAGATGGAGGAACTCTAGTTCGACTCGATATCCCTTGGAATTTCTGGTCGACTGTCACCATCGTGCACATGTGTTATTTGACAGGAGAAGTTGCAGACTCTTAACCTTTAACTCCTTGATTCAGTCGAGCTTATCTTAATTCTTCCTGATTGACATACTCTTTACTCTTTCTATATGAGTCGAAAGCTTTAACAGCTGAAGTGCCGAACAGGGTAATACATTGCAGGCATATAGCAACATTTTCTTCTTCCTCCCTTTGCCTCAATAAGAAATCTAATAGATCTTCTCTCGCTTTTGGGTAAATGGACCTTTTAGCTTCAAATATGTCCAATTCGAACTGCTCATCTTTTTTCATAGGTTCGACAAAATTCATATTGATTGTAAATGCCACTTTTTTTTGTTTCAGCAAAGTTTGATGTGACTTAAAAGGGATCAGAATCCACCTTCATTTTTGGTTTATCAGCAAACTTTAGTCGACCTTTGTCAATAGCCTAATGTATCAAATCCTTGAAATGAACACAATTGTTAGTATAATGTCCAGAATCTTGATAGAATTTACAAAACTTCTTATTTCTAATTTCAGAAACCGATGGCATTCTTTTTCCTTCAGGTAGTACAATTTACTTATCTTTTTTGCAATATATGAAAAATCTGTTCAGCTTTTTTTAGGTTAAAAGAGTACATCTTTCCTCTTGATAAAGGAGTCTTATCCTTTGTTGGATTAAGAGATTGACACATATAAGGAGGTCCATCTTTTAATTTTGCAACATAGATAAATTTATTGTTTGACTATTCTTCACTCATACAGCCAACATAGTTAACCTTTTTATTAAAAAGAGATTTTCTTTTGTTCGACTCTAGTTCTTCCTTTTATTTATTTAACTTTTCTATTTGCTGAACCTTATCGGCCGACTGAGCCAAGTCGATGAATTATTGATTTACTAATTTCTTTCAAATATTGAAATCAAGGTCATTGATGGCCATCTTGACCTTTTCTGATTCAAGAATAGGGATAAAGCATTTGTTTTTCACATTCTTGAAGTGTATAAGATAGTCATCGATTAGATAAAGTCACCTTCATTTACCTCTAAAAAATTGATCATGGAAAATTCTTTCTAACTGAACCCAGTTATGGATTGAATTAGGTTGTAGATCTGAAAACCAAGTAAAATCATTCTTTGTCAATGAAGAAGGAAAATATCTCATTTTTAAATATTCATTATTTGCCAACTCGCCTATTTCGACTGAATATCGAGCGATGTGCTCGACTGTCGACTCTCCACTCTCACTTGCAAACTTAGTAAGGAATTTGGGAGTTTTGACTCTCCTTGAGAGTTTAGCTTGCAAGACATAATCTGAAAAAGGGATACAAAACAAGGTTGATTTGTTACCCCAATGTTCAATCCCACTCTATTCAAGATTTGCTCAATAACTTGAGCTATATTTTGACCATAAACCTGAGCAGCATTGTTTGCTCTAGCTTTGTTTAATACCTTATTTAGATCATCTCCTCTATTCAAATTGAAAATAGGATTATTAACATGAAATCTCCCAAAAGGTTGGCCTAATGGTCGATTAATTGCTCCTACAATATGATCGACTCATCAGCAACTTTATTCTAATATTGTTATTTTCTAACATTGGATTTAATACTGTAGCAATTTGTTGTGTTATCATATTTACTAGATCATGATAGTTATCCTTTATGTATTGTCTAAATACAACAAAATATTCGACTGTAATAGGCAAAGATGTCCCTACAGGGATCTGCCTTGAGATCTCCAGAAATATTGAAGTACGGGTCCCTCCTATCAACACCTTAAGGGTTCCTACATCCTATGTCGAAATGACAGTCGACACTGTAAGAATTGATTATGGCATGGAACAAACCCAAGATATAGTGGGTTGTTTATTAAGGGTTGATAGGCATCATAATTTAACATGTAATAATAGTGTTGATTGTGTGTACCCATTAGACGATATCCTGAAGGAGGTGTTGGATTATACAAAGAATTATATTTTATAATGTTAATACCTCCAACATATATGGCATTAGGTTTCTCCAAGGGTGGTGAATAATTTGGAGGTAGTCCATATTAAGGCCATGTGACAGGTATGGCTGTTAGAGTACCTTCTGTCAACCGCTGGCTCGAAAGACTGGTCGAAGGGACTGCCTGTATTTTAGGACCTCTAGTGGAATTTTCACTATCATTATTCGACATATTCGTCGAAGTTGAAACTCTATCCGTCATGGTTAACTTACCACTGCATAATTGCATACATAGCTTGACACAAATCTAACCCAGGATCCTAACGAGCGTGCCAATTTGTTTCACTCATTTTTTGGTTGACTTCGACAGGTAGTGTCAAAATGAACTTATATCAAGATCTCAAGTATCAAGGAACAGATACGACTCCTCTGAAAAAGAGTGAGCTCGACCCGAGAATTACTTAATTATGGTGTCAAAGTAACTTATGTCGAAATTACTAGTAGCAGACTTATGAAAAATAATATAAAGGAATAAATAATCAAACAAAGAAGACAATGAAAGTATTAAAATATTGATAAAAGCAAAAGAACAATAAAAATAAAAAAATAAAATAAAAAAATAAATTAAATAAACAAAAGGAACCAAATTAAAAGCTGACTTCTAATACTTACATGCACATATACTCCATTTTTTCGTTACATCACTGGGGCTGAGAATTTTATGAGCTTACGTGATGATCTAGTATTGTTAGATGAAGTCCCCAAACTCTACTATTTATATCATGGAGATAGATTTGCCATGGAGTATGTTACCCACTATCTTACCTCCTTTTTTTCAACCATGACCTTGCTTTGACCATGAAAAATCCTGATCTCCAGGTTTTGACACTCTTGGTCTTCAAATCTCACCATTCTTCAGCTTGCTTCTCAAATTTCATACCCATGTTCTCCACTTAGTCTTGATGGTCGAGTAGCAAGCCTTAATGCTCAAGGAAAGACAATAACTACCTTTCAACTTCGATGCTCTTTATACCATCTTTCTTCGATCTCAGCTTATCCGTCTCTACTTCTGTCATCAAAACCTTTGGTAGTCGAAACACTCTTTTGTCGAGCAAAATTATTGTGCTTAAAATTAATGATGTAAAACAAGAATTGGTTTGATTTAAAAAATAATATAATAATCAAATTATATATTTTTATCATTTATTTACAACACAATTTTTCATTGCCACCAATAACCATAAGGGGAATACTAGGGGAACAATGACTATTTTGAACAACATGAATAACCACCAATCAAATAAAAACACACTACACCTCTAAATTAATTATCTAAATTTTAATATTAAAATAACCATCCATATACTAGTAAAATAAACATCCGATATATCTATTGTTTATATTGTTTAATATTTTCATTGTCTACCTATACTTTTTCTAACCATAATTAGCTAGTGTAGTTGGCCTGGACAGCCGACCCAGTCCTCTCTGTTGGCCAGGGCGGCCAATATGCTTTGCCCAGAAGGTTTGTTCGGCCTACTCAATTGGTCCGAAGGTTATAATTATATTAATAACTAAAGGATAAAAATGGCTTTTTATATTTTAAATTATCAAATAATTTCAATTTTAACTGAATCCTTTAAAATATGAAAGGACTTGACTTTAGTTATAAATCCATTAAGACTTGTAATCCATGGAATTTATTGCAAATCAATTCAATTCTTCATTCTTTTACCAATTTCATATGAAAAATTTAATTTCCAAATCAAATGAATTTCAATTTCATGAATTCCAAATACACTCTCAGTGATTGAAGATACTGATTCTCTCATATTGCTGCTCAATTTTATGGTCCAAAACTTTATTTTGTGGTTCCTAAGAAGACAACTCGCTCAAATTCTATACTTCACTTGACCAAAATATGCATGCCAACTAGCACTACTACACCTTATAAAAAGGAGCAGCCCTTGCCCCTTTCTTTACCTATATCATCACATCATCCATCTAAGTACCTTAGCTTTAAAACCTTATTCTCTATTGCCATTCTAAAATCAAAACACACACTTGTCTTGGATTAGTTTCATTCCTTTCCCTCCAAGAAGTTAATCAATTAATGGCGTCTAGCTCAATGCAATCTTCGTCATCGTGGAGTGCTAAGGACAACAAAGCCTTTGAGAGGGCTCTGGCTGTTTACGACAAGGACACCCCTGACCGATGGTACAACATTGCCCGCGCCGTTGGCGGGAAAACCCCGGAGGATGTGAAGCGGCACTATGAGCGTCTTGTTCACGACGTTAGGCACATTGAGTCAGGGCAAGTGCCATACCCAAATTACAAGAAGAGTGGAGGTTCTAATTAGGAGAAAAAAGGTACGTACTTGCCAGTGCCAATTCTTTATTAATTTTAAAAGTAAACAAGCTTTAAAATAGAAAATGTTAGAATCAAATACTTTTTGTAAAAAAAAAAAAACAGAAACAATTAATATTGGCTCAAATATAAAATATATTTCAAAAAAATATTAACCGTATAATATTTATCTTTATTTATTTGTTTTTGCCGAACTTAATTATTTTCTCCATGCGTCCACTTGCAGGCAGAGAAACCTGATGCTCCGTTCCATTCATTAATTGGCATAAGAAAGAAAGAAGTTCAGAATCTCACTATTATCCAACTACTCTAGAATCCATAGTATTATAACTTGTTTTTATGAAGAATAACATACATGTAGTGCTATTATTGTACGTAGCGTTGGATTATTATGTTAATTAGTCATAAAAATCATTTATATTCATGAGTTAATAGGAATAAACAGCAGGTTTTGCGCAAATTTTGAATTTTTTTTAATCCAATTTTTATGACAACCGAGTACCAATACCACTAAAATGAAATGAGGCAAACCAATAATTAACAAACAAGAGATTCAGATAAAGATGTTTAAAACATCTTTAAATAAAGACGTTTTATTTTGTTTATTAAATAAATTATTATGTATTAAATATTTGATGATGTAATTTTATATATAAAAAAATTTTCAATATCAATAGTTTTAAACAAAATTGAATATGGTATTGTTCTAATTATTACTATTTTTCTTTTAAAAAAATAGAACAACAAAAGTCGCAAATATTTGTCATCTGATGTCCGTTTCTATCACTGGATGATCTCCTAATATCAAAAGGAGTAGTAAACTTGCTTTTAGAAAATTGAGTAGAAATTTTAATAATGCACATCACATAATAAAGACGGAAATGACAAACAAATTTCAATAAAGTTAATTAAGCATCAAAATGATTAGATGTAAGCTAAACAATTTCATTTCGAAGAGCATCTAAACCTATATTCAATATTAACGAATATTATTCCCATCTAGACCTATATTCCTAACAAATGAATTTACTATAAAATTATTTTTAAATTAAAAAATTAAAGAAGCTAACAAGTACTTTGAGAATTCCTCCCTCTTTCATCATCAGTAGGTATACTTTCCTCGTATCAAATAATTGTTGCAACTTAAACTCTAGACTAGTAACCTTTTGATGCGAATTATATAAGTTGGATTCCAAATTATAATATTTTTCTATAAAATAGCATTAGCGTAGTAGTCAAAGAAGATTCAGCTGAATTAGTAAAAATAAACATCCCATTAAGCTAACTTCTAATATTTCTATAGGTGTTCGTAGGTATAGCCGATGAGCGGATATTTTATACGCTTTTTGGCATTGTTTTCATATAGTTTTCATTATGTTTTGTTTAAGTTTTATTAAGTTTTTATAGGTTTTAGTGAAAAATTCATATTTTTGGATTCTACTTTGAGTTTGTGTGTTTTCATGCAATTTCAGGTATTTTCTGGCTGAGATTGAGGAGTTCGAGCAAAAGTCTGATTCAGAGGCAGAGAAAGCACTGCAGATACTGTCAGGATCTAACCTCCGTGCACTCAAAAGAGCTTTTCGGGAGCTATAAAAGTCCAAATGACACGCTCTCAACGGCTATGGAAAGCTAACATCTAGAACTTTCCAGAAATACTTAATAGTCCATACTTTGGTTAAGAATTGAAGGCCCAAAACTGGCGTTCAATGCCAGCCACTAGCCCCATTCCTAGCGTCCAGCGCCCACAGGGGAGCAATTAGAGTTCAACGCCCAAAAGGGGGTTCCTAGCCAGCGTTCAATGCCCCAAGGGACACTAGCGCATGGGAGACACTCAATCTCAGCCCAAACACTCACCAAGTGGGCCCCAAAAGTGGATTTTCGCACTACCAACCTAGTTTATCTAAATTTTGTAATCCTTAGTCATTAGATTAGTATATATAGGAGAAGGATCACCCTTGTTGAGGGTTCCACCAATCTTCTCCCTCCCCCATTCGAATACTTTACTACTTTTGTACAGTATGAATCACTAACCTCCTAAGTTAGGGTTAGAAGCTCTGTTGAGTTTCATGAATTAATAATATTACTGTTCTATTTTCAATACAATTTTGATTCTATTCTCTTATACATTCTCGTTCTTTATCTCATGAATTGAGGGTGACCCGTGACGATCACCCTTGTTCTACTTGGGTTCTGTGCGATTCCTGACCCGGATAGCGTTGAACTAAATATAGAGTTTGCATTGCGGATTCGTATAGAGCATCTGAGCAACTTTGGATATGTGACATATAATCTCATTGTCTATGGGTGTGTGAGGTTTTTGTGGCGCTAAGGCTAGATTCAGAGAAGCAACCCTCTCTGATTCGGAAGATCTGCCTTGTCTGTAGCACCTTGAGTAGGATTGTGAAGGTGAGTGGCTTGCTTAGAGCTTCATCTTCTGCTACAGTGAGAAGCCTAGAGGTGATTTGATTAGAGGACATGAGTCATCTCAACGTGGTAGATTGCTGTAGTAGCGGAAGTTAACTTGATGAGAAGACATGAGTTAATCACTTACGGCTGCCATGAATAAATCAGAAAGCTCTTGAGATAGACAGTAAGAAAAGTTAATCCGAAAAGACAAAGAATCTCCTAAGCCTTAACTATTCGTCCATAACTGTTTTCACAAATCAATCCGGTATTTCTATCTTTATTTATTTTATGCATTTTCCGTGACAAACTATATTTTCTATCCTCCTAACTAAGATCTGCAAGGTGTCCACTGCTTGCTCAAAACAACAATCCTCGTAGGATCGACCATGACTCACCTCAGGTATTACTTGGACGACTGGTGCACGAAATTGTGATGTCCAGGCTCAAACAATCCCTGGCAACATGAGCAACTTGGTACGCGTAATCGTGATTATACTTTAATTCTGTAAAATTCATGGCTCTTTCTTTCCCTGGCAATGGCGCCAAGAACATGGTGCCAATACCACGGTTCACAACTTCGATACAACTAACCAGCAAGTACACTGGGTCGTCCAACTTGGTGGCATTACTGCACGAAATTGTGATCTCCAGGCTCGAACAAATCCTGGTAATGGCTCCAAAGCTTGGTGCTCTGATCTTAATTCATAATTGTCACAGTAAAGAGGTTCCTTATTGTTAGTAGAAAAGAAGAAGAAGAAATTCGAACACAGATAGAGGAGGGGGTTCGAATTTGGTGATGATGTGAGGAAGAGATGTTAGTAGATGAATAAATAAATAGAATAAGATGAGAGAGAAGGAGGGAATTTTCGAAAATAATTTTTGAAAAAGAGTTAGTGATTTTTTTGAAAAAATGTTAGTAATTTTCGAAAATTCAAATTTAAAAATTAAAATAATTAATAAATTAAAAAGAAATCTTGAAAGAGGGGGAAGATATTTTCGAAAATGAGAGAGAGAGAGTTAGTTAGGTGATTTTGAAAAAGATAAGAAACAAACAAAAAGTTAGTTAGTTAGTTGAAACAAATTTTGAAAGGATAAGAAGTTAGGAAGTTAGAAAAGATATTTTGAAAAGATATTTTTTTGAAAAAGATAAGATAAGAAGATATTTTTGAAAAGATATGATAGGAATTAGTTTTTGAAAAAGATTTGATTTTTAAAATCACAATTAATGACTTGATTCATAAGAAATCACAAGATATGATTCTAGAACTTAAAGTTTGAATCTTTCTTAACAAGCAAGTAACAAACTTCAAATTTTTGAATCAAAACATTAATTGATTATGTTATTTTCGAAAATTTGGTATAAAAATAAGAAAAAGATTTTTGAAAAATATTTTTGGAATTTTCGAAAATAACTAAGAATTTTGAGAAAGATTTGATTTTTGAAAAAGATTTTGAAAAAGATAAGATTTTTAAATTGAAAATTTGATTTGACTTATGAGAAACAATTTGATTTTTAAAAATTTTTGAAAAAGTCAACTCAATTTTCGAATTTGATGAGAGAAAAAGGGAAAGATATTTTTTTGATTTTTGAATTTTTATGATGCAAGAGAAAAACACTAAAAAGATGCAATGCATGAAATTTTTAGATCAAAAAAATGAATGCATGCATGAATGATATGAGTGTCAAGATGAACACCAAGAACATTATGAAGATCATGATGAACATCAAGAACACAATTTTGAAAAATTTTTTTAATGCAAAGAAAACATGCAAGACACCAAACTTAGAATTCTTTAATGCTTAGACACTAAGAATTCAAGAATGCATATGATAAACATGAAAAGACACAAAACAAAAAATCATCAAGATCAAACAAGAAGACTTACCAAGAACAACTTGAAGATCATGAAGAACACTATAAATGCATGATATTTTCAAAAAATGCTAGATGCATATGCAATTGACACCAAACTTATAACATGACTCAAGAACAAGCTTCAGCATGTAATTCAAACATGACACGCCTGACATACTCATTCCCAAAGGAATAGGACATGGCTTTACAGCCAGCCAGGCTTCAACATGCTTCATGAAACACTAGAATTCATTCTTAAAAATCTTGGATAAAATTTTTGAAAACATTTTTTTTTCGAAAACAGATGAGAGATTTTTGAAAATATTTTTGAAAGATTTTTTTTTTGAAAACAAAACGAAAAGAAAATTACCTAATCTGAGCAACAAGATGAACCGTCAGTTGTCCAAACTCAAACAATCCCCGACAACGGCGCCAAAAACTTGGTGCGGACTCCAGATTTGGGCAGAAGGCTGGCGTTGAACGCCAGTTTACGTCATCAATTCTTGGCCAAAGTATGAACTATTATATATTGCTGGAAAGCCCTGGATGTCTACTTTCCAACGCAATTAGAAGCGCACCATTTCGAGTTCTGTAGCTCCAGAAAATCTACTTTTAGTGCAGAGAGGTCAGAATCCAACAGCATCAGCAGTCCTTTTTCAACCTCTGAATCTGATTTCTGCTCAAGTCCCTCAATTTCAGCCAGAAAATACCTGAAATCACAGAAAAACACACAAACTCATAGTAAAGTCCAGAAATGTGAATTTAACATAAAAACTAATGAAAACATCCCTAAAAGTGACTAGATCCTACTAAAAACATACTAAAAACAATGCCAAAAAGCGTATAAATTATCCGCTCATCAACGACCCGGTATACTTGCCGGTCTATCTGTGCAAATTCTGCGGAGCCAGTTTTGTGCACCACGTTTTTGGTGCCGTTGCCGGGGATTGTTCGGATTTGACAAACTACCGAATTATCTTGTTGCTTAGATTAGGTACTTTTTAATTTTGTTAGAGTCTTTTGTTTCCCTTTTTCAAAAAAATAAAATTTTTTCAAAAATCTTTGCTTTTCTTTTTGATCTTTATCTTTTTGTTTGAGTCTTTGTTCTTGTTCTTGTTAAAATTTCAAATTTTCTTGCTTTCTTTCCAAAAAAATTTTCAAAAATAGTGTCTTTTGTTTGAGTCTAGTGTCAATTCTTAAGTTTGGTGTCCTTTATGTATTCTTTGTTTCCTTTGAATTTTTGAAATTGTTCTTAGTGTTCTTTTTTGGTATTCAAGTTGTTCCTGTTTCTTTTCTTGTTTTGATCTTAAAATTTTTAAGTTTGATGTCTTCTGGTATTTTTCTTTTTAAATTTTTGAAAACTTAGTGTTATAGATCTAAAAATTTTAAGTTTGGTATCTTTTGGTTGTTTTTCTCTTTCTTCATTAATTAAAAAAATAAAAAATATCTTTTCTATCTTTATTTCAAAATATTTTCGAAAATCTTATCAAAAAATTCAAATTTTAATTTCAAATTATAATCTTATCTTATCTTAATTTCAAAAATCAAATTTTAAATTTTATCTTTTTATATCTTATCATATCTTTCTTTTAATTTGATTCTATCTTATCTTATCTTTCTTTTAAAATTTAAAAATCAAATCTTTTTCAAATCTTTATCTTATCTTGTTTTAAATTCAAAATTTAAAATTTAATTTTCAAAATCTTATCTTAATCTGATCATCGCTGTTGCTGCGCCACCATCACCATCATCATCTCTGTGCTTCTCATCATCGTCTTCACTGTGCTCACATCGTTGAATATGTATCTATTGATTTCTATTTGGTTCTAAAATTTCAGAGGTTTAGGGTTCCGATTTTAGGGGTTTTAATTTGGGAGTTTTAATCTGTGAAACTATAGGATTGTGATTTAACTGGAGGTCAATTTTTTCTTCTTCAAGCTCTTAATGATTTACAATAGTAGTTATTATTTGTTTATTTATTTATTGTTTGATGATGATTGTACCTTGCAGATTGAAGCAGCAATAACCAAGGATGAGCTTCAGCACCTCGCTTTGCTGTTCAAATCTGAATTTGATTCAATTGGTCAAATCACTGCTGGAGTTTTGCGGCTGCTTAAGCTGGAAGGTTCTGTTGGTCAAGCTATAATAGATCAACTTGGTAACCTAGGTATGCTTTCCAATTTCTAATGTTTCTGAATTAATTTTCATCGGACATATCTTGTTTTTTTAATTTCTATTTATTGTTGTTATGTTATAGTCTTCATTAAACTCAATATATAGGTAATGGATAGTGATTTGAAGCAAGGTTTCATGAATCCAAGGGATTCGTTCATTGATGACAACTAGTGATCATGTCATGTATGATACTTAGAATTTTAGAGATAGAGAAAGAATAGAATATTTCCTGGCCTCACTTTTAGGAATACAAGAAAATACAAGAATTTTCTGTCTTGGAGGAAAATACAAGAATTTCCTAGCCTCACTTTTAGGAGTACAAGAAAAATACAAGAATTTCCTGGCCTCACTATTTTTGTTAATGCTATACTAGCTGTGTGGGGTTCAGCAACGAAATCTTGAGGCAAGTTCTAGCTGTGTGATCCCCCAAGAAGTCAGTGCTCACTGCCTCACCCCCAAGAAAAATGTTTAACATAATCATTATATTCTTGTTTTTGAATTGAAGCTTAGTCTAATTATTGCTGAATAATGAAAAATAATGCTATACAGTTACCGAGAATCTTGTGTTTATTTATTTATTTTTTGCTTGACCAACTTGAGCACTGATTGATTAATTTAAATTATTTAATTATGTCTTTTCTTGTGTTTTAAATTAAATTTGAATAATTATTGTTTTGTTCAGGCTATCTTTAACGAGTAGTGTGAAGTCATTGCTTTGTGAAATAGCCTACATGAACAACTCTGGAACATTAGTTTAATTTGCAACCTCTCTTTCTCCGGAGAAATTGAGCACATTGAGATCTTCAGGTACATACTTTTCTCATTTTCTGTGCAAAAAATTCTTAAATTTTAGCTTCTTTCTTTCTTAGAATTTGAAGAAAAAAGAAGGTTTCTTGAATCCAGTTTTCGTTAGCTCGAATTTTTAAGACCTCTGGTTAGAATGTTTGTGGGGTGGGGGGAGAAAAAGTACAAAAAGTAGACAAGAAATCACGTGGTGTATTGAGAGTAAAGCAAAGCTGAATAAGGTAGGGTGTAACTTTAACCATCATTCTATTTTATTTTACTTATTAATTTATTTTGGCCTTACTCAATGCCAGCTAGGAAGTTAAGTGGAAGTTTGGTACACTTAAGATGTTCTGTTTTAGGATTTGAACTAATATTATATGCTGAAACTAGGAGTTGATATCGACACAGCAGAGTTGTGATTTCTTTGGCTTCTCTGATTTCTTTCGTGCTTCATTTTGTTGCCTTCCATTTTATTCTTGATTTGGCCAGGGACAATGGATTTCCTTGGGTTTGCTGTAGGTTTATTTTAGAGTAAAGTTCTTTTGTATAATATATATCAAGTTGCTTATACTCCATTAACAATGGATAATGGCTTATCCTCTGCTAGCTATTAGGCTAAACTAAATGGCTTAAAATTATTAAAGGATCATATTTAGTTCTCTAATAGTTTTACTTTAATACACTGCTCTAGGATGTATAATACTGATGATTATATGATGATTTCAGAGATTTGTTGTTGTTAATTGAATTTATCATACAATGCTGTTTAGCTATTTGATTAGATGCTTAAGAATTATTGGACTTCTTTTCATTCTAGTATGCCTCGTGAATCCCAAGCTTGTGAAAATTTCACATATGGTACATATGATGAGTACTGCTGACATAAAACAAATATACTTGGTTTATGAATGATAGAAATAGTATATAGACATTGTGTTGAGTGATGTTTGAAATTGTTCTTCTCTTGCATTCATGAACTGTTTAAAGCAATCCATTCATGCTTATCATTGTGAATGTTTTAAACTTATAATCAGGTACCATGGCTCCATTATCGTCAATTCCTTGTTTTCCTTCTCTAGTTAAAGTGCTTCAAACGTAGCTCTTGAACTAGATGTATACTTTTAGTGTTAGTCTTTTGAGTGCTTCTTTCATTTTTTAAAAATAAAATATCCTATACATCGGGAGTGGTATAGACCCATGCATTTATTAAAGCAGAAAAGATAATACTACCCGAAGATAAAAGCAAAAGGAAAAGAATTCACGAAGGAAAAAAATCAGGTAACATCCTCCATTTGACACACTATTATATATTTTCATAACTCTACTTTATTTTCCTTTTCTGATATGAAAAAAAGGTTGCTAAGGACAGGGCTAGCTGTATGCAGTTGTGTCATTATATGAAAAAAGTTTGTTGACTATCACAGAAAATTTAGATGCAGAATTCAATGATAAATTAATCACAGTAGAACATAGTAGCTGTGCACTAAAATATTGGAGATTTTTTTGGTCTGGACTAATATATAGATTTCTGACCTGTTTTTATCACTACTATTACCAAATGATAAACTATGAAAATGATTGAATCTTCTCAAATGCAGATTATAGTTTACAGAATAATAAAGAGTAGTAACATTAAAAGTCTAACTTGTCTAAATTTTTATTAAGTACAAATCTTCATTCTTATTTCTTCTTCTTATTGTTCCGGCTGTTGTTGTTAACGGTTAAGTGGTGTATTATCCAATCTGTGAGCAGGTAAATTTTAATGTGCAAGTGGATCAATCATATCATCAAGAAAAAAAGAGCTATATAGACAAAAGGCTTTCACTAAAAAACAAAAAAGGAACAGGGGGTCCAACTCCAGCATCAGCACTAAAGCTAGACAAGCTTCTCCATGATTAGGTGCTAGTCCTAATCATGTTCTATATGTTGCTGCTGCATGTAGTAGTAGTAGTTGGAGGAGTAATAATTCAAGATTGGCTTGTGTAGGAGAGTTCAACTTTTCAAATGTGAAGAGAATAGAGAAATTTTGTGGCAACAGTTCTGATTTTGGCATTGTGGTGGGAGGTAGGGGATTTTTGTCTAGCTGCTAGGGTGATGATTTTTTAAATTATAGCTCTTTATCTTATGGTTTATAGCTTATACTTTTTTGATCTTTGAATTCTAATTTTGGATTTGTGAAACACTACTATGGATTGGTGAAACTTGTACACGGTACAGAAAGGATTAATGATATCAGTCATTGATAGTTTTGAGTTTGATTTTTTAATTTTTATAATCGTAAATGTCATTATAAATATTTTTCTAATTACTTTTCTATATAATTATGCAGGATAATATTGAGGATGATGATAATGAAGATTAAGTTGATTATTATTGTGATTTATTGGCTAAGATAGAGTAATGTTGGAAATGGATACATGTATAGTTGACTAATGACTTTTATTAGAAGATACTTATGTAGGATATAATATTTTAGTTTTTTATAGAGTATTAGTAGTAAATTCTAAGTGATATCATAGTTATTTTGATATGGCTATGTTTATTTTAATATGAGATGTATGAATATTTAAAACCCAAAAGCGTAGCCCTTGGTGCAGAAAAGCGTAGCCTTTGAGAATAGGCAACGGCCGAATAGGAATCACCCCAAAAAGCGTAGCCATAGCCCAAAAAGCGTAGCCGTAGCCTAAGGCATCATTTTTTTTTTACTTTTGGCTACACTTTTCAAGTGTACCTGAATGGGTATTTTTCTTGTAGTGACAGCTCCGACAGCCACCCACTAGCCAGACACGTCAGCTCCGACCGGTATAGAAGATCTCGTCTGAGATCGACCTACAGTTTTAGGTAACCCTCGGAACATTGGCGCCGTTGGCGGGGACCTGGAAGTCATCCCATCATCATGGCAGACAACCTTGACAACGACCACGACTCTGATCTAGAAGACAGGACGCTGCACAAGAACGCGGACACTACACCAAAAGATACTCCTCAACCTAACAAAGACAAGAATTTGCCAAACGCGGAAGCCATGGAGGCACTTCAAGACCGCCTAAAACAACTCTAAAAAGAGGTGGAGCATCAACGAGAAGCTGAGAGAGACCTACGAAGGGAAGTTAGGCAACACCGTGAGTTTGAAGACAAGCTCCTAAAAATTGAAGCAGATCTCAAGGCCAAAACTACTCGATCCGGTCACGAAGATAGCTCCCGTAAGGATCAAGACCCATTCACCAAAGAGATCATAAGGACCAAAATCCCAAAGGACTTCAAACCTCCCGACATCACTTTATACGATGGCACAGCAGATCCCAACCATCATCTCAGTAATTTTAAAAGTAGAATGTACCTCACCGACGCCTCAGACGAGTCTACTGCAAAGCCTTCCTGACTACTTTAACAAAGACAACAATTAAATGGTTCGACAATCTGCCCCCTAGGTCCATCTCAAGCTTTGACGACTTAGCCAAAAAGTTTCTAACTAGATTCTCCATCCAAAAAGACAAAACAAAGCACGTCCCAAGTCTATTAGGAATCAAGCAAGGAGATCGGGAAAGTCTCCGCAGCTACATGGAAAGATTCAACAAAGCATGTCTGGACATACAAAGTCTACCAACAGAGGTAGCCATTATAGGTCTCATCAATGGCTTGCGAGAGGGACCTTTTAGCCACTCTATATCGAAAAAACATCCCACATCTCTGAATGAAGTACAAGAACGAGCAGAGAAGTACATCAACATGGAGGAAAACTCTCGACTAGGAGAGACCTCAAAGTCCAGATTCTCCTACTTCTCCCGAGATAAGGATAAAGAGTCCAAGAAAAAAGAAGATCAGCATGGAGAAAAGATCAAGAAATACCACAATTACACCCCTCTCCGGGTATCTCTTGTAGATGTTTACCGAGAAGTATGCCATACTGAAAAGATACCTGGTGCACGAATTGTGAATCACACTTTTCACAACGCGTACCACTAACCAGCAAGTGCACTGGGTCGTCCAAGTAATACCTTACGTGATTTGGGCAGAAGGCTGGCGTTGAACGCCAGTTTACGTCGTTAATTCTTGTGCAAAGTATGGACTATTATATATTTCTGGAAAGCCCTGGATGTCTACTTTCCAACGCAATTGAAAGCACGCCATTTCGAGTTCTGTAGCTCCAGAAAATCCACTTTGAGTGCAGGGAGGTCAGAATCTAACAACATCAGCAGTCCTTTTTCAGCCTGAATCAGATTTTTGCTCAGCTCCTTCAATTTCAGCCAGAAAAATACCTGAAATTACAGAAAAACACACAACTCATAGTAAAGTCCAGAAACATGAATTTTTCCTAAAAACTACTGGAAATAAACTAAAAACTAACTAAAACATACTCAAAACTATATGAAATTATCCCCAAAAAGCGTATAAAATATCCGCTCATCAATACCCCCAGCTCGACCACTCAAAAGCAAAAAAGGAGGAGGAAATCGGGCTGAATATTGTGAATACCATCGAATCTATGGACATTTCACCAACGAATGTTTCGACTTAAAAAATGTCATAGAAAAACTGGTAAGAGAGGGAAAGTTAGATCGGTACTTAGCCAGTCGAGCAGACGAACCAAGAAAAAGAAGAAGGGACGAAGATATCGGACGGACTGAACGACCACCTCGTACACCAGAGAGACATGTCCACATGATACACGGAGGATTTGCGGGAGGAGGGATCTCCAAATCATCTCGCAAAAGACATCTTAAAGAAGTATGTCATGTCGAGGGAAGAGAGGAAGCACCCGACATCCCCACAATCACTTTTACTAAAGAGGATGCAGTCGACATCATCTCGGGACATGACGATCCCATGGTCATCACTATCATATTGGCCAACGCAAATCTCCACCGCACACTGGTAGACCAAGGAAGCTCGACCGACATCTTGTTCAAAACTGCCTTCGACAAACTCGACCTGGACGAAAAAGAACTCAGAGCATATCTGAATAGCCTGTTCGGGCTGGGAGACACTCCAATCCAACCACTTGGGTACATCTCACTACACACGACCTTTGGAAAAGGAAACCGATCCAGGACACTCAACATAGACTACATCGTGATCGACGTGAGTTCAGCTTACAATGCCTTAATAGGTCGGACAATATTAAATCAGCTCGGCGCAGTAGTCTCGACTCCACATCTATGCATGAAGTTCCCAACCACGGAAGGAATAGCTACAATAAAAGCAGACCAGAAGACGGTGCGCCGCTGTTATAACGAAAGTCTAAACCTCAGAGGCAGAGGAGAAGAATTCCACACCATCGAACTCGAGGGAGTTCGAGGGCGGGAAGAACTTCGTGCATAACTCGAAGGCGAAGTAGAAAAAGTCCAGATCGGAGATGTCCCAGACAAAATAACCAATATCGGCACAATCCTGAAGGGAGACATAAAAGAATCGCTCGTACAGTTCTTACAAGATAATGTCGACCTCTTTGCATGGAAGGCCACAGACATACCGGTAATATACCCTAAATTAATGTGCCACAAGCTGGCAGTTTATCCAGGATCTCGGCCAGTACAGCAGAGACATAGAAAGCTCGGACCAGAATGATCCCAAGCTGTGGAAGAGCAGGTACAAGCTCTACTGGAGGCAGGATTTATAAGAGAAGTTAAGTACCCACTATGGCTAGCTAACGTCGTCTTGGTGAAAAAATCAAATGGGAAGTGGCGGATGTGCACCGACTACACTGATCTCAACAAAGCCTGCCCAAAAGATCCTTATCCACTCCCAAGCATTGATGCTCTGGCGGATGCCTCCTCCGGATACAAATACCTCTCGTTTATGGACGCATATTCAGGGTACAATCAAATCCTAATTACCCACCTGATCAAGAAAAAACCTCATTTTTAACCCCAAGGGCAAACTACTGCTATATCGTCATGCCATTTGGACTCAAAAACGCAGGAGCCACTTATCAAAGATTAATGAATAAGGTCTTCGCAGACCACATCGGGAAAGTCATGGAAGTCTACGTGGACGATATGCTAATAAAAACCAAAAGTGAAGAGTCGTTACTGTCCGACCTCACCCAAGTATTCGACACTATAAGAAGGCATGGTATGTGACTTAATCCTGCAAAATGCACCTTCGCAGTAGAGGCTGGCAAATTCTTGGGTTTTATGCTCACACAAAGAGGAATTGAGGCAAATCCAGATAAATGCCAAGCCATACTCAACATGAAGAGTCCGACCAGCGTCAAAGAGGTACAACAACTCAATGGAAGATTGGCAGCCTTGTCCAGATTCCTAGCTGGATCGGCAATAAGATATCTACCCTTCTACGCTACTCTAAGGAAGGGAAAGAAGTTTGAATGGACAACAGAGTGCGAGCAGGCCTTCCAGGATTTCAAAAGGTTCCTAGGACAACCACCTATCCTAACTCAGCCACGGGAACGAGAACCACTCGTATTATACCTTGCGGTGAGAAATCGGGAAATAGCCTTAGCACTGGTCCGAGAAGATGACAGTGGACAACAACCTATATACTTCATCAGCAAAGCATTGCAATGGTCCGAATTGAACTATCAAAAGATAGAAAAATTCTCTTATGCCCTCATATTAACATCTCGATGACTTCGTCCATATTTCCAAGCCCACATCATCAAGGTTCAGACTAACCAGCCCATAAAAGGCATCCTGCAGAAAACAGATCTAGCAGGAAAATTTTGCAATGGGCAGTCGAGTTGTCCGAATTCGACCTTCAATATGAAGCTCGGACTGCCATCAAATCACAGTATTTGGCCGACTTTATTGTAGAGTTTACAGACACCCCAAAAATCCCTACAGAGTGGAATCTCTACGTAGACGGTTCCTCAAACAAAACTGGAAGTGGTGCAGGTGTGATAATTGAAAGCGACCAGGGAACCCAAATCGAACTCTCCTTCAAATTCGGGTTCCCTGCCTCAAACAACCAAGCTGAGTATGAGGCACTACTAGCTGGTTTGAAGCTGGCTAAAGAGGTTGGAGCTCAAAAGCTTATCATCTTCAGTAACTCACAAGTAGTCACCTCACAAATAGTAGGGAGTTACCAAGCCAAGGATCCCACCATGAAAAAGTACTTGGACAAAATCAAGGAACAGCTCGGACAACTTGAGGAATATGAGGTCCGCCACATACCCCGAAAACAGAATGCTCGAGCTGACGCACTCTCAAAACTAGCCAGCACCAAACCAGGAGGCAACAATAGAAGCCTCATCCAAGAGATGCTGCAGAACCCGTCAATCTCGGAAGAAGAAAAGGTCCTAGCCATAACAGATCTGGATCAAGGATGGATGACTCCCATAATTAATTACCTCAAAATAGAAACACTCCCTATAGATAAGAAGGAGGCAAAGAGGTTAAAACGGGAAGCACAATACTACACCATCATAAATAATACTCTATACAAGAGAGGGATTTTAACACCACTATTAAAATGCGTGCTGACTTCCAACACAAAAGAAGTTTTAGAAGAAGTACACAGTGGCATCTGTGGCAACCATCTTGGAGCACAAGCACTTACCAAAAAAATACTTCGAGCCGGATTTTATTGGCCGACTTTACAAAAAGAAGCAACAGAATTCGTGAAGACATGTCCACCATGTCAGAAACATGCCAACTTTCACATCTCCCCGCCAGAGGAGCTTATCAGCGTAACCTCACCCTGGCCATTCGCAAAATGGGGACTCGATCTTCTCGGACCCTTCCCTCAAGGATCAGGACAAGTCAAATTCCTCATAGTGGGGGTAGACTATTTCACAAAATGGATCGAGGCGGAACCCCTAGCTAACGCCACTGCTCAAAGAAGTCGAAAATTCCTATATAGAAACATTGTCACAAGGTTTGGGGTTCCATACTCTATAACCACAGACAATGGCACTCAATTTACAGATGCAGGCTTCAAAAAGTTGGTGGCCGATCTGAACATAAAACAACAATTCACATCCGTAGAACACCCCCAGGCCAATGGACAAGCAGAAGCTGCTAACAAAGTCATATTAGCGGGGCTAAAATGGAGATTACAGGATGCAAAGGGAGCCTGGGCCGAAGAACTCCCACAAGTCCTATGGGCATATCGGACAACCCCACACTCCACCACCAAGGAATCACCCTTCTGATTAGCTTATGGAATAGAGGCAATGATCCCAGTAGAGGTCGAAGGGTCGCTGATAAACCACTATTTTATGGTTTATCTTGTGCTCAATTGAGTGGATGTTATCAATCTTTACCCACTTATTCATACTATTTGCATGGTTTAACATTTGCCTTCCTGATTATGTGCTTTGATTGAAAACATGCTTCTCTGGCCTTTAAATTACTAATATTAATCCTCTCTCATTACCATTAGATGCCTTGATATGTGTGTTAAGTGATTTCAGAGATTACAGGGCATGAATGGCTTAGAGGATGGAAAAGAAGCATGCAAAAGTGGAAGGAATACAAGAAGTTGGAGAAATTGCTAAGCTATCCAGCCTGACCTCTTCGCACTCAAACGGATATAACTTTAGCTACAGAGGTCCAAACGATGCAGTTCTAATTGCGTTGGAAAGCTAACGTCTGGGGCTTCGATTTGATATATAATATGCCATAGTTGCTCTGACGCTAGGTGATGCGAACGCGTGCTCCACGCGGCCATGTCGCATTGACAAAAAATCAGCGTGTTTGAATTTGCAACCAGCGAATTCTGAGCTGTTTCTGACCCAGTTTGTGGCCCAGAAAACACAGATTAGAGGCTATAAAGTGGGGGAATACATCCATTCATCAAGGAGGCTTTCACATTCACAATTTTAGGAGTAGATGTAGTTTTTAGAGAGAGAGGTTCTCTCCTCTCTCTTAGGATTAGGATTTAGGACTTCTCTTAGTTTTAGGAGTGACTCTCAATCCCAGGTTGTTCTTTTCTTTCTTTTCTCAATTTTGTTTATGACTCTCTATGTTTAGATTGATTTTCTATTTAATATATTTTGAGGTATTTCAGACTTATGATTGATTTCTTTTATTTATATAAATAATTTAGATTTTTTCCTTTTGGCTTTGGTTGAGTCATTGATAACTCTTGAGTTATCAAACTCATTATTGATTGAAAATTGGAATTCTTCAAGAATTACTTCGAGATCTAATAACTCTAACTTTTCCCAGGGAAAGACTGGGACTTGAGGATTCGAATTAATTCGTCCACTTAACTTACCTTCATAGTTAGAGGTTAACAAAGTGGGAGAAAAACCCATTCTCATCACAATTGATAAGGATAACCAGGATAGGACTTCCAGTTCTTATACCTTGCCAAGAATTTATTTTACAGTTATTATTATTTTATTTTACTTGTCATTCAACATACTTTTTACCTTGATCCAAAACCCCAATTTACAACTCATAACCAATAATAAGAATACCTCCCTACAATCCCTTGAGAAGACGACCCGAGGTTTGAATACTTCGGTTAACAATTTTAAAGGGGTTTGTTACTTGTGACAACCACAACGTTTGTATGAAAGGACTTTTGAAGGTTTAGAAACTATACTTGCAACGAGGATTTATCCGCAAATTTCTAGACCACACAAAAGTTCCTCTCGTCAAAATGGCACCGTTGCCGGGGAATTGCAAACGTGTGCCTTATTATTGGTTATTGTAAATATTTGCTTTTTACTTATTTATTTATTTTATTTTTATTTTTATTTTTGCTTTTTTCATAAATTAAGAGGTTATTGGTTTTTATTTAGTTATTAAAATTTTTTTTTTCAAAAATTTGTTCTACGTGTCATCTTGACCTTCAAGTTGTTCTTCGTTGTTTTCTTCATTTTGATCTAAAAATTTTAAGTTTGGTGTCACTTTATTGTTTTTCTCTTTCCTCATTAAATTCAGAAAATTCAAAATTTAAAACTCAAATTTCAAAATTTCAAATTTCAATTTTCAAAATTTAAATTTAAAAATTTAAAATTCAAATTTCAAATTTCAAAATTTAAAATTTTAAAATTTAAATTTCAAATTTTAAATAGTTTTCAAAAATCATATCTTTTTCAAAATCTTATCTTATCTTATTTCAAAAATCAAATTTAAAATTTAAAAAAAAATCAAACCTTTTCAAAATTTAAATCTTTTTCAAATTCTTATCTTATATTGTTGACTTTTTCAAAATTCAAATTTCAAAATTTAAAAATTCAATTTTAAAAATTTTCAAATTTCAAATTTCAAATTTTAAAATTCAAAATTTAATTTTCAAATTCAAAAATTTAAATTTCAATAACCTTTTAGTTTAGATTATTTTTATTTTTGTTTTTAATTTTTATTTGCTACTATGAACTCTCACCCCTTTGGCTATGAGTCTGGTTACAATTATGTTGCAGGAAGAAAAAATTACAATGAGAACAGGCATCAAGGTTGAAACAATCAAAGATGGGAGGAGTCACAAGGATTTGATCAACCCTCATGGCAACAACCACCTCCAATGGACTATCAACAACCACCACCATATACCTATAAACCCTCTCCTCAACACAGCTTTGAACTACCATACTCACAAGCCACCTACAACCATTCACCTCCATATGACTCTAACCCGTATCCACCATACCAACCACCCTATGAACCAAATGAACCCTCCTATCCACCCCAAACCTCCATGGAGAAAGCACTTGCCGATCTAAACTCTACTATACAAGCTCTCTTCGCCCAAATCAGACAACCAAATACCTTCAACAATCAACCCTCAAGCTCTAGTGCACTTCCTTGTCAACCACAGAATGATCTCTCCATCCCATCACCACCATCCATGGAAGAGCACCCACATCCATTAATCCAAGAGCAACATGATCTCAATGATGCTATTGACATGGAACAAGAGAGAAGGGATCATCTTCGCGAATCCATACTTCATAAGGAGCTAGAGGAGGCCCTAAGGGTGAAGGTAGTAAAAACCCTTGAAGTCGAAGGAGTGGTTGAAGAATTAGTGAAGGAAGAATCAAGGGATCATCTCAAGGAAGTAGCGAATCGATTTCATGCAACTCTATATCAACTAAATCAAGCGATAAGTCAATTAGGTTTCCGACGCTCGGACACTCAAAGTGCTCTCATGGCTTCATGTGGGTAATCTAATGAAGAACGTAGCATGAAGGAGATATTAGAAACTCCAGTGGACAGTACGGAGCATGACTTTGTACTGGAACAAGTAGAGGAAGCTGTAATTATCGAAGAAGAAGAAGTGGTTGCAGACTTAGGAGATGCTGAACCTCCATGGGAAAGTCAGGTTATAGAACCTCCTTCCAAGGCGATTGAAATTGATGTTGAGGAGGGTGTACAACCTCCAAGGCATATCAT
>NC_029786.2:64362247-64365416 GCF_000816755.2 Arachis ipaensis
GATTGAATTGGAAGAAAGCTACCAAGAGGAAGAGGTTGAAATTGAAGAAGCTTGCAAAGAGGTGGTAATTATCAGAGAAGAGCACAAGGGAGTGGAGCTTGCAATTTCATTAAAAACACCTCCCCCTAAGTTGCCATCATCATTCACAACATTCAAGTGGGTAAAATTCATATCCCTTAGCTTTCTAATTCCACTTGAATATGGGCTACTGGAGACGGATGGTCAACTTAGAACTCTTTGTGACATTAAGAGTAAGAGGAAGATGGTCAGTGGTAAGAATTGTCCTGCATGGTTCATTATGGTTGGAAGCTTTAAGTTTAAACGCAAAGGTTGGTGTAGAGCTCAATTGAATGAGTCTAGGAAGTTGTTTGGACGCTTCAGTGAGAATTCTAAAGCTGAATCACCCGGATGGAATCATGATAAACTTGAAGACGGGTGCAAAAGTAAGATTTGGGACCCCGGAATTCATTCTGGCAATCAACACTCTTGGGGTCTTGTAACTTGATTTAACTTACTTGAAGGCTTTCTGCGCCTAGTTTGGGACCCCGGAGGTTACTGGAATCACAAACATTGGTGGAGATTCCTGGATGAGTTCAAGCACAAGCCACCATAATAGGGAGCTCACCAAATGTCCAACTTAAGGACTTTAACTAAAAGTGCTAGGTGGGAGACAACCCATCATGGTATGATTGTTTCTTTTTCAATTTTATTTCATGTTGTTTGTTTTTATTTTATTTTAATTTTCATTGAACCTGGAAGTTTTCATAGCATTCACATTAAGCATTTCATTCTGCATATTGCATAAAAAAAAAGAAGCACGCACGCGACGCGGTAGCGTCGCTGACGCGTCTGCATCACCAGTGCAATGGGAAGAAAAGAAAACGAACAGAAAGTCACGCGAGAGCGTGGCTGGAGGCGTGCCAATGGCACAAATCGTCCCACGTGACCGCATCGCTGATGTGACCGCGTCATATGGGAATAATGGCCTCCCACGTGACCGCGTGCCCCATGCGGCCGCGTGACCAAGATTTCGACGTCAAAGTGGTGCACACCCGAAAGTTGTGCGAGAGTGGTGCTGGATTGGTGCTGAATGCATAATTCTTCCCACGCGGCCGCGTGACCCACACGACCGCGTCATATTCCTTTAAAGCCCACTCACGCGATCGCATGCCCCATGCGATCGCGTCACTTAAAATTTGGCACTAATATGATTTTGAACAGAAAGTTGTGTGAGCGCGAGGCTGCCCTCGCGCCAGTAGCATAAACTGTGTCACGTGACCGCGTGACCGACGCGACCGCGTCAATCCTTATAAGTGCAAGTCACGCGACCGCATACCTCACGCGTCCGTGTCGATTGCGTCGCACAACTTATCCTAATTTGCCAAATATCTTATCTTTTCTTCTCCAATCCTATTTTTTCCTCTCTCCTTTCTTACTTGCTTCTTCTTCCTTTCTTATTTTCTTTAAACTTCTCATCTTCTTTTCTTTCATTCTATTTTACTTAATTCATTTGCATATTTCATTCATTACATTTTAATTTTGTGCATATTTTTCTTTTCTAAATTTATTATTGGTGTTCAAATGTTCTTATTCAACTGTTATATCTTTTCTGGTATTATCTTGGTGCTTCATGACTTGTTTTATTCTAATTGGGTATTATTATTCATAAGTCAATGCTAATTTTTATAATACTGATATTCCTTTTGCATTGATATGTACTTACACTATTTTGCATTACCCACACCCTCTTTCCCCATTGTTTCAAATCTTGCACCACTGGCATGCCATGGCTTCTATTATTTTCTCACGTACATGTTGTAGCTACCATGTAAATGAGACCCTTATCATTTGGCATTAACCCAACCATACTTCATTTATTTTCTTATTTTTTATTTCTGGGTTACTTTTCTTCCCTTTTTCTTTCAGGATGGCCACCCGGAAGAGAACCGAAAGACGTTTACATGGGGAGACAAGACAAGTCCACCTGCACAATCTTTGGAGAAAAGCATCAGTTGGAACAACCCGTCCACTTGCACGTCTTAGCATGCACCGAGGACGGTACAATCTTTAAGTGTGGGGAGGTCGATACCGATCTCCATGGGTTAGTTATTTTCTTCTCAACACCAATATTTTATTTTTCTTGTTAGTTGTTGTATTTGCATATTTAATTGCATGTTTATTTGATTTTGTGCATTTAGTTACTACTTGGTTGAAATAATATTTTCTTTTTCAAGAAATTTTTATAGTATTTCATTAAAAAAAAACTTTTCTATTAAAACTTGTTTGGAAGTTGTATTTGGAACATGGTCTTTGAGCTAAAGAACACACAACCTGTGAGATTTGAGCTTATTTACATGGTTACATTATTTAACCATAAATTTTTATTCTTGTGTGTTTTCTTCTTTATGATTGCAATCTTTGCTTTGAGCTAAAGAACATCACCCTTGTTAGCCCCTTGAGCCTTTAAATCCCCTCTTATTCTATAAACCACAATACTAGCCTTAAGCAGAAAAATAAAATAAAAATCCCAAGTTGAATCCTTGGTTAGCTTAAGATAGAAAGTGTGTATTGTTTAAGTGTGGGAAGCCTATTGGGAACATGGATGATAAAAACAAAGGGTAGAAAGTTAAAAAGAATAAAATAATTCAAAATAAAAATTTTGGGAAGCATGCTCATGTGAAATCAAAATAATTAAATCACCATGTGCATTGAAAAAAAAATATATTAAGTAATTAAATAAGGGGATACAAAAAAAAGAGAAGAAAAGAAAAGAAAAATAATATTGCCCCAAATGCAAAATAAAAAGAATCAATGCACATGGGACAAAATTCAAAAATAAGTTTGATACATGAGCATGTAATACAAAAGTGGGAAAAATTTGGGTAGCTAGGTAAAGTATTTTAAAATTATATAAAGTATGTATATGTTAGGTGAGATCTTAGACTAATCAAGGATTCACTTGTTAGCTCACTTAACCTTATACATATACCCTTACCTTTACCTTGGCCCCATTACAACCTTAATTAAAGACCTCATAATTTTTGTATGCCTATATTCTATAATTGTTGAAGAAGAGTAGCCCTATACACTTGAGAGACTAGAGTGATATACACTACCAGTGAGGGTTCAATGCTTGATTCTATGTTCCCTGCTTTCATGGCTTTCATGA
>NC_029786.2:64367288-64369374 GCF_000816755.2 Arachis ipaensis
GTAAATAAGGGGACAAAATTACCCCAATGTTGAGTTAATGAAAAAATCAATGCACATGTGATAAATTAAAAAGAAAAAGTTGATACATGAGTATGTGATGCAAAAGTGGGAATTTTGGGTAGCTAGACACAATTTTAGATTTACATAGAGTGTGTGTGTGTTAGGTAAGAACTTAGGTTAATCAAAGATTCATATTTTAGCTCACTTAGCCATACATGTACCCTTACTTTTACCTTAGCCCCATTACAACCTTGAAAATACCTCATGATGTTTGTATTGGTATACTAAATATTTGTTGATTGGTTAGATGAAGAACAAGGTTTAGAAAGCATGACTAGAGAAGAGTAGAGTGAATAACCCTATACACTTGAGAGATTAGAGTGATATACACTACCAGTGAGGGTTCAATGCTTGATTCTATGTTCCCTGCTTTCATGAGCTATCTTCTTACAAGTTTATTTGCTTTTTATTGTATGATTTGAATTAGTGAAATCTGATTTATGTTTGTCTTGAAGAGCTTATTTACTTTTAACCGAGTAGGTAGAAACATTTTGCATGTAGTTGCATTCATACAGATAGGTTGCATTTCATACATTCTACCATTCCTCTTCATTCCTTTATAGCTTCTCTTGAGCTTAGCATGAGGACATGCTAATGTTTAAGTGTGGGGAGGTTGATAAACTACTATTTTATGGTTTATCTTGTGCCCAATTGAGTGGATTTTATCAATCTTTACCCACTTATTCATCCTATTTGCATGGTTTTACATTTGCCTTCCTGATTATGTGCTTTGATTGAAAACATGCTTCTCTGGCCTTTAAATTACTAATATTAATCCTCTCTCATTACCATTAGATGCCTTGATATGTGTGTTAAGTGATTTCAGAGATTACAGGGCAGGAATGTCTTAGAGGATGGAAAAGAAGCATGCAAAAGTGGAAGGAATACAAGAAGTTGGAGAAATTGCTAAGCTGTCCAACCTGACCTCTTCGCACTCAAACGAATATAACTTTAGCTACAGAGGTCCAAACGACGCGGTTCTAGTTGCGTTGAAAAGCTAACGTCTGGGGCTTCGATTTGATATATAATATATCATAGTTTCTCTGACGCTAGGTGACGCGAATGCGTGCTCCACGCGGCCACATCGCATTGACAAAAAATCAGCGTGTTTGAATTCGCAACCAGCGAATTCTGGGCTGTTTCTGACCCAGTTTGCGGCCCAGAAAACACAGATTAGAGGCTATAAAGTGGGGGAATGTATCCATTCATCAAGGAGGCTTTCACATTCACAATTTTAGGAGTAGATGTAGTTTTTAGAGAGAGAGGTTCTCTCCTCTCTCTTAGGATTATCATTTAGGACTTCTCTTAGTTTTAGGAGTGACTCTCAATCCCAGGTTCAATGTTCTTTTATTTCTTTTCTTAATTTTGTTTATGACTCTCTATGTTTAGATTGATTTTCTATTTAATATATTTTGAGGTATTTCAAACTTATGATTGATTTCTTTTATTTATATAAATAATTTGGATTTTTCCCTTTTGGCTTTGGTTGAGTCATTGGTAACTCTTGAGTTATCAAACTCATTGTTGATTGAAAATTGGAATTCTTCAAGAATTACTTCGAGATCCAATAACTCTAACTTTTCCCAAGGAAAGACTGGGACTTGAGGATTCGAATTAATTCGTCCACTTAACTTACCTTCATAGTTAGAGGTTAACAAAGTAGGAGAAAAACCCATTCTCATCACAATTGATAAGGATAACCAGGATAGGACTTCCAGTTCTTATACCTTGCCAAGAGTTTATTTTACAGTTATTATTATTTTATTTTACTTGTCATTCAACATACTTTTTACCTTGATCCAAAACCCCAATTTACAACTCATAACCAATAATAAGAACACCTCCCTGCAATTCCTTGAGAAGACGACCCGAGGTTTAAATACTCGGTTATCAATTTTAAAAGGGGTTTGTTACTTGTGACAACCAAAACGTTTGTACGAAGGGATTTTTGAAGGTTTAGAAACTATACTTGCAACGAGGATTTATCCGCAAATTTCTAGACCACGCAAAAGTTCTCTCATCACAT
>NC_029786.2:64369399-64404949 GCF_000816755.2 Arachis ipaensis
AATATATCATAGTTTCTCTGACGCTAGGTGACGCGAATGCGTGCTCCACGCGGCCACATCGCATTGACAAAAAATCAGCGTGTTTGAATTCGCAACCAGCGAATTCTGGGCTGTTTCTGACCCAGTTTGCGGCCCAGAAAACACAGATTAGAGGCTATAAAGTGGGGGAATGTATCCATTCATCAAGGAGGCTTTCACATTCACAATTTTAGGAGTAGATGTAGTTTTTAGAGAGAGAGGTTCTCTCCTCTCTCTTAGGATTATCATTTAGGACTTCTCTTAGTTTTAGGAGTGACTCTCAATCCCAGGTTCAATGTTCTTTTATTTCTTTTCTTAATTTTGTTTATGACTCTCTATGTTTAGATTGATTTTCTATTTAATATATTTTGAGGTATTTCAAACTTATGATTGATTTCTTTTATTTATATAAATAATTTGGATTTTTCCCTTTTGGCTTTGGTTGAGTCATTGGTAACTCTTGAGTTATCAAACTCATTGTTGATTGAAAATTGGAATTCTTCAAGAATTACTTCGAGATCCAATAACTCTAACTTTTCCCAAGGAAAGACTGGGACTTGAGGATTCGAATTAATTCGTCCACTTAACTTACCTTCATAGTTAGAGGTTAACAAAGTAGGAGAAAAACCCATTCTCATCACAATTGATAAGGATAACCAGGATAGGACTTCCAGTTCTTATACCTTGCCAAGAGTTTATTTTACAGTTATTATTATTTTATTTTACTTGTCATTCAACATACTTTTTACCTTGATCCAAAACCCCAATTTACAACTCATAACCAATAATAAGAACACCTCCCTGCAATTCCTTGAGAAGACGACCCGAGGTTTGAATACTTCGGTTAATAATTTTAAAGGGGTTTGTTACTTGTGACAACCACAACATTTGTATGAAAGGACTTTTGAAGGTTTAGAAACTATACTTGCAACGAGAATTTATCCGCAAATTTCTAGACCACGCAAAAGTTCCTCTCGTCAGTCGCCCAAAGTGATCCACTATAGTGAAGAGGTCAACTCCCAACTTCAAAGGGAAGAACTCGACCTACTTCCAGAAATCCGAGAAAGAGCTCGGATCATGGAAGAGGCATTAAAATGTCGAATGGCTTTAAGATACGATCAAAAGGTAGTACCGCGAGATTTTGTCGAGAACGACCTCATTCTAATCCGAAACGATATCGGAACAACTCGACCTGGAGAAGGAAAGCTGGCAGCAAACTGGAGAGGACCCTACCGAGTCATAGAAGTACTTGGAAAGGGCTACTACAGATTGTCCGAACTTAAAGGGCGAGAGCTTCCAAGGTCATGGCACGCCTGCAACCTACGAAAGTATTATAGTTAGAGGTAATAAGGATCTTAGGACAAGGTGCACTCTTTTTCCTAAAAAGGTTTTTTAACGAGGCACCAAGCCAAGATCCATGAACTACCTGACTTAGAATGCCCACATGTATATATTTCCATTTTCTTTATTTTAAATAAAGTTTTTAGATTTTCTACAAATCCTCAAGACGCATTAATCTGAAATGCAAAAATTTATCGTCCGATTATAAAGCTACAGATCAGCAGAAAGTGAAAATCAAATTAACTGCTCGATCACGATAAAGACCAACAAAGATGAAAAACAAATTCATCAAAAGGTCGACCAAACGGGGATCAAACCCAATTTCTACGAAATCGACAAAGATGAAAAGGCGACAAAAACAGAATAATGCAAGAAGTTATCGAAAGTGATCCATAGAAAGGACCTGGTGAGGTCTTAATAAAAATGGGTTGCTAAAAATAACTTAAAGACAGACGGACGTAAAGAAGTCGGACTAGTCACAATAACCAAAGTTATAAAAAGTAAATCCCTGGAAAGAGGCCTGGCCAGCCCTAAAAAAGAGGATTACTAGAAATAACTTAAATGGGACCGATGTAAAGAAGTCGGTCCAAAAAGTTATAAAAAGTAATCCCTAAAAGAGATCTGACAAAGGTCCAAAAAAGAGGATTACTAGAAATAACTTAGAAGGGACCGACGTGATGAAGTCGGCTCGACCAAGATGCCAAAAGTTATAAAAAAGGTAAAACCATAGAAAAAGACCTGACAAGGCCCAAACAAAATGGATTACTAGAAAAAACTTCAGGTCGAGATGAAAAAGTCGGCTGACAGAAGGCACACAAGTTGGACCCAGAAATCCACAACCTCAAAAGAATCAAGCTACAAGTATGAAAGTACGAAGGCAATCAAAAGAGGTCGGACAACAAGGTTCCAACACTCCCAAAAACCTAGAAGGTTTCAGATAGGCACAGACAAGCATATCACGAAAGAAACAAGTTATAATAACAACAAGACTCAAGAGGTCACCTAAAGTCGACCCCAAAAGCTTGAGAAAATACTTTGTTTTTTCAAAAAATAAAGTTACCAACAGAAAAGCAACTATGAGTATCCACAGCCAGAAACCACAAAACTACAAAATAAAAGAGTTTAGAGCCCACAGGTTGGGCTATACACAAATATATCTGAAATAATTAGAGAGGATCCAAGGACTTCCCAGTAGCTGCATCCCGAGGTGAAGGAGGACGAGTCTGAAGAAGTACCACATCTACCGTTCCGTCATCCCGATTCAGGATCTGGACATCGAGATCAAACTCAGGTCGGTGATAAACCCCAATTTTGTGGTCTATATTGTGTAGAATTTAGGGGGTTTTGTCACTATTTTCCACACTTATTCACAAGAAATGCATGATTTTGTGTTCTCTTCCTAATATTATTCCATGATGAAAAACATGCTTATTTTGCCTTAAAATTGCCATATTTTAATCATCTTCTATTGCCATTCGATGCCGTGATGTATTTGTTGAGTGATTTCAGGAATTATAGGGTAGGAATGGCCTAGAAGAGAGAAAGAAAGCATGCACAAAAGGGAGGAACATGAAGATTTGAATTTTGGGAAAATCAGCGTTGGCGCCCACGCGCACGCGTGGATGAGGATGAGGATGGCTGGAAGCGGCGCGCAAGGATGGACGCATCTGCGCGAATCAGAGGATTCCTATCGACGCGCACACGCACTTGGCGCGCACGCGTGGATCACAAAGGCAATCGGCGTGCACGCGCGGGAAGCTGCACGTGACCTCATTAAGGAAAATCATGCCTGGCAATTTCTGAGGCTCATGAGGCCCAATTTCAAGCTGTTTCTACATGGAAAAAACCCAAGGATGCTAGGGGGAAAGGGGGGGGATCATTCATTTTACACTAAGACACAATTTTAGCTAGTTTTTTGGTTCTTTGTTCTTCTAGAGAAGGAAACCCTTGTTCCTCTCTAGATCTAGTTTTAATTTGATCTTCCCTTGTTGATCTCTGAATTGGATCTTGTTAATTACTCCTTTTAGTTGTTTAATTCGAATTCCTTAGTATAATTTTGCTTAGATCTTGTGTTAGTTTTATGAATTCTTATCAATTGTCATCTTATACCCATTTCATGAATATTGTGAATCTTGCTTTGTTGATGTTACATTGTTGATTTCTATGATTAATTGTGTTGTTTAGATGATTGTATGTTGATAATTGTTAGTGGGTACTTGTTAATTTCAATTTAATTGCAATTTGAACATGTCTTTTATTGATGCTTACCAAGTGTTTGATGAATTGTTTACTTTGATTATGGATTAGTTCTTTTCACTCTTGGCCTAGGCTAAGGAAATTGGGTAAACTTGAGTCATTGGGTCTAATGGATTTGATGATTTGGGAACCTTTAGTGGTCAATTTGATAACCATTAACTCTAACCTTCTATTAAGTTAATTAATAGGGAGGTTAGAACTTATGGGTTGATGTTGACCAAACCATTTGACGTACTTCAAGTATAAAAGTAGACTTAATGAGTTTGGTTCCTCATAATTGTCAAGATATGGTTATTAGACAAGGATGGTGACCCCAATTTCCATGCCTAGCCAAGAGTTGCTTATATTATTCATATTTGAAAACCCAAATTCTTGCTTACTTTCTTTAGTTATAGTTACTTGTTTAGTTTAGAATAGAATCATATTGGATGTTACTTTATTAGTTGGAATTGCTCATGTCTTGCTTAGTTATTTGAATTAATTTCTTGCATTTTAAGATTGCTTGCTTACTAAAATTCCCATTTTATTTTCTTGCTCATAACTCACAACCCCGGATTTCTAACCAATGTTGAAGCACATGTTTGCCCATTTCTTGTGAGACGACCCGAGGTTTGAATACTTCAGTTATTTCTATTGGGGTCGAACTTGTGACAACCAAATTCCTCTCTAAATTTGATCCCCGAGGATTGTTGTTGGTAGAGCTATACTTGCAACGCGACTTTATTGAAAGAAAATCTTTACCGACAGTATCTCTCGTGGCGCATCAAATTTTTGGCGCCGTTTCCGGGGAATGGTTGCAACATATTCCTTGATATTGGTTATGTGAATATGTGAATATTATAGATAGTTTGTTTGCTTTTCAATACTTAGCTATAGTTTAGATTTCTTTTACATTTGTGCTATGACTCTCAAGTTTGATGACTTGGTCTCAACCAAATTCTAGCTTAGCCGATTTTGATCCCGAGATTGAAAGAACTTTGTTACACACTCGGCCAGCTAGACGGCGGTTGGAGTATACAGTTAGTACTTTGGCCTCTCTTGAGGAACATACCGAATCACTAGGCGGTACCGAGAGTGACTTGGAGTCCGCTACTTCCTATTCTTCTGTTGGCACTACTAATACATCTTTGCATCCTACAGGTGAGCCACATATGGCAGAACCACGCCGGATCACTTTGCACGAGCAAGGAGCTCCGGATATCATACTCCAACCGTTGCAAGCAAGGTATCCTAACCTTGATCCAAACTTTGAGTTGAAGAGTAGCTTGATAAATTTGCTTCCTAAGTATCATAGGTTGTCGGGTCAAGACCCCATCCGACATCTAAAGGATTTTCAAGTTGCTTGTTCTATGGCTCGAAGGCATGGAGCCGATGAGGTGGCTATCATGGTTTTTGCCTTCCCTTTCTCTCTTGAAGGGCAAGCGAAGACATGATTTTATTCGCTACCAGATGAGATTGCTACTAATTGGGATTTCTTGAGAAGAGAGTTTCTAGATAAATTCTTCCCACCGGAGAAGACCGACTACATCCGGAAGGAGATTTCGGGCATAATGCAAAGAGACCAAGAGAGTTTGTACAAGTATTGGTCTCGGTTCAAGAGGCTACTGGAATCTTCCCCACACCATGGAATGAACACTCACTTGCTCATTAGCTACTTCACCGGAGGTCTTTGTGTGGAAGATAGAAGATTGCTTACTGCCTCTAGCGGTGGTTCCCTTTCGAAAAACAAGACGGAGGGAGAAGCTTGGAATTTGATAAAGGATGTTACCGAGGCTACACAACATACAAGGGTGAGGAGTAATCCTCTCAAGGGTGTGGTAGAACCATCCCCTTCTGAATCAAGCCTAACCAAAGCACTTGGGGATATAACCACCATCCTTACCCAAATCCAAAAGGAATACTACTCCATCCAAACCATCCAAGCCCTACCTCCGGTTGCTCAAATGGAAGGCCCTCCAAGGATTTGTGGTTTGTGCTCTAGCACCACGCACTACACCGATTAATGTCATCAAATCCAAGAGGAACATGCTCTTGTAGTAGCCAATGTAAATTACAACAACCGTCTACCCTATCCTCCTCAAGGTCAAAACAACTACCCTCATGTTAGTAATCAACATCAAGGGTGGAGGGATAATGCACAAGGGAACAATCAAAATCGAAGATGGAATAACTCTTCTTCTCATCATAACAATAACCAATCTTCATCCCAATACCACCATAACAACACCAACTACCAAGCCAACCAAGCCCACTCCAACCAAAATCAAAACAACTACACCAAGTACCAAGCACCACACCATAGACAATAATCTAACCAAACTCCTCCATCTACCACTAATCAAGTTGATGAGCTTAGAGCTGCCATGGAAAAACGAGATGAAAGTAACAAGGCTCAATTCGATGCCTTGGGTGCTCAATTGGCTAATCTCACCAACATGCTTTCAAAGATGGTCATGCCAACCCAACCACCCACTCCCAACAACAACACCAACCAACCCTCAAGCTCTTCTAATCTTCCATCCCAACCCCAACCGAACCCAAAGGGCGGTCTCAACGCCATCACTCTACGGTCGGGAACTACATTGGAGGAGATACCTCCAAGGGTCTTGGAAGACATCCATGAAGAAGAAGTGGTTGTTGAAGTTCCACATAAAGAAGAGGGAGTAGACAAAGGGCATGAGGAAGAAGGAGTAAGCCTCAAGGAACCCAAGAGGAAAGCTATAGTGGATGAGTCCATTCCTATTCCCCTTCCTTCCATGGTGAAGAAAGCAAAGAAGACACCGGGATTTGATTTGAACATGCTTCAAGTGTTCAAGAAGGTTGAGGTAACGATACCACTTCTTGATGCTATTCAACAAATTCCAAAGCATGCAAAATTTTTGAAAGACTTGTGTACACACAAGGATAGGATAGGAGAATTGGAGACATTATCCTTGGGTAGTTCAATTTCTTCCTTGATGGAACCTATTCTAAAGAAATGTGGAGACCCTGGACCTTGTTTGGTGTCTTGTTGTATTGGTGGACATACCTTTCATGATTGTATGTGTGACCTGGGAGCTTGTGTAAGCATCATGCCGCTTTCTATCTTTGTGCGGTTGAATTTAGCTCCATTGAAGAAGTCAGCGGCGAGGTTTGCCTTAGCCGATAAAAGCGTGATCACGGTAATAGAAATAGCCGAAGATGTACTTGTGGCGATCGAGGATCTTGTTTTTCCGGTTGACTTTTACATCCTTGAAATGCCTCCAACAGAAAATAGAAGCTCATCTTCCGTTCTACTTGGTAGACCCTTCCTCAAGACCTCTAAATTCAAGTTAGATGTCTTCACCGGCACATATTCCTTTGGGGTTGGAGACAAGACTATCAAGTTCAATTTGGAAGAAGCCATGAAGTATCCTCCCGAAGAGCATTCTATGCTCTGATGCGATGTAATTGATGAAGTGGTAGTAGAAGTGCAAGAAAAAGACCAAAACAAGCTATGCTACTCCATTGATGAAAAGACGGATGGCCAAGAGAATGAACATGAGAAAATTGTTGAGAATGAACTCCGTGAGCTTGATGGAAAGGAACCTCAACTTGAGGCAAATAGTGAACTGAAATCCCTTCCATCTCATTTGAAGTATGCTTTCTTAGAAGACAACCGAAGGTTTCCGGTCATTATTGCTAGTGAGCTTTCGAGTGAAGAAGAGGAAAAGCTCCTAGATGTTCTACGAAAGCACAAGAAAGCAATAGGATGGAGCCTAGCGGATATTGTGGGAATTGACCCCCGCAAGTGCATGCATAGGATATTTCTCCAAGATGGAGCTAAGCCGGTTAGGCAACCGCAAAGAAGGCTCAACCCAACTATCCTTGATGTGGTCAAGAAGGAGGTCACAAGATTACTTGATGTGGGTATTATATACCCAATTTTCGACAGTGAATGGGTGAGCCCGGTCCAGGTTGTTCCCAAGAAATTGGGCATCACTGCGGTCAAAAAGGATGATGGCGAAGTGGTCACCAAGAGAGTACAAAATGCGTGGCGCGTGTGCATTGACTATAGAAGATTGAACGCCGCCACAAGGAAAGACCACTATCCGTTGCCCTTTATCGACCAGATGTTGGACTGTTTGGCAAGTAAGTCCCATTATTGTTTTCTTGATGGATTCACTAGTTACTTCCAGATTCACATTGCTCCTGAAGATCAGGAGAAGACCATATTTACTTGTCCGTTTGGCACCTTTGCCTATAAAAGGATGCCATTTGGACTGTGCAGTGCACCTGCTACTTTTCAGCGGTGCATGACAAGTGTCTTTTCCGATCTAATGAGAATTGTCTGGAAGTCTTTATGGATGACTTCAGTGTTTATGGGACTTCATTTGATTGTTGCTTAGAGAACTTGGCCAAGGTCTTAGCTAGATGTGTTGACACCAACCTTGTCTTAAATTTTGAAAAATGTCACTTTATGGTAAGACAAGGTATAGTGTTAGGACATGTAGTGTCTCATGAAAGAATTTCTGTAGACCCGGCCAAAGTCGATGTCATCATCACTTTACCTCACCCCTCATCTGTGAGGGAGGTCTGCTCGTTTTTAGGACATGCAGGTTTCTATAGGCGCTTTATTAAAGATTTCAGCAAGATTGCGTTACCATTGTCGCGCCTACTCCAAAAAGATGTGGACTTCGAGTTTGACAGTGAATGTGTGAAAGCTTTTGAAGAGCTAAGGAGAGTTCTTACCACGGCACCGATTGTGCGAAGCCCCAACTGGACGTTGCCATTTGAGATAATGTGCGATGCGTCAAACCATGCTATAGGTGCCGCGCTTGCACAGCGCGATGGTAAACTCCCCTATGTCATTGCTTACTCTTCTAAAACACTTGATGCAGCACAATCCAACTATACCACTACTGAAAAGGAACTCCTAGCTATTGTTCATGCTTTAGATAAATTCAGATTTTATTTGCTAGGATCAAAGATAGTGGTATACACGGATCATACAGCTTTAAAGTACTTATTGACAAAGAATGAGTCAAAGCCTAGACTCATACGTTGGATCTTGCTTTTGCAAGAATTCGACATTGAGATTAGGGACCGGAGTGGATCTCAGAACTTGGTTGTGGATCATTTAAGCCGCATTGAAAATTTAAAATTTGATCCACTTCCGATCAATGACTCATTCCCATTGGATAGTTTGCATGCTGTGTCGGATAGCTTTCCTTGGTTTGCCCCAATGGCGAACTACTTAGTTGTGAAACTCTTCCCTCCCAACTTTTCGAAAAACCAAAGGGACAAGTTGAGGAGTGATTCCAAATACTATATTTGGGATAACCCTCACTTGTGGAAGAGGGGCGTGGACCAAGTAATTCGAAGATGTGTCCTGGAGTCTGAAATCCAACCAATTCTTGAAGCTTGCCATTCGTCCGAATGTGGTGGCCACTTTGGCCCACACAGGACCGCTAAAAAGGTGTTGGATTGTGGATTCTGGTGGCCAACCTTGTTTAAGGATGCTAACCGGTTATGTGTGTCTTGCCATCAGTGTCAGAAGTCGGGAAACACATCCCAAAGAGATGAAATGCCTCAGCAACCTATGTTGTTCTGTGAGATATTCGATGTATGGGGCATTGAGTTTATGGGACCGTTTTTCAACTCTAGTGGGTATTTGTATATTCTGTTAGCGGTTGACTACGTGTCAAAGTGGGTAGAGGCCATACCTACCCGCCTTGACGATGCCAATACCGTTGTTTCTTTTATTAGGAATAACATTGTATGCCGTTATGGGTCGCCACGAGCAATCGTGAGCGACCAAGGATCCCACTTTTGTAACAGGAAAGTAGAGGCACTGCTCAAGCGCTATGGAGTATCACATAAGGTTACTACCGCTTATCATCCACAAACCAATAGACAAGCGGAAGTATCCAACCGAGAGATCAAGAGAATCTTGGAAAACGTGGTCAACCCACAAAAAAAGGATTGGAGCCTCCGGTTAAAAGATTCACTATGGGCGTATAGAACGGCCTACAAGACTCCGATAGGGATGAGTCCTTTCCGGATTGTCTATGGTAAGGCATGCCACCTTCCGGTGGAGATTGAGCATCGAGCCTATTGGGCGGTAAAGCAGTGCAACATGGATTTAGCCAAGGCGGGTGAAGCCAGGAAGTTACAACTAGAGAAGCTTGAGTGTTTGAGGAACGAATTATAGGAGAACGCCCGGATCTACAAAGAAAGGACTAAAGCATTCCATGACCATCACATCCAGAAGAAGGACTTTCAAGAAGGTGATGAGGTCCTCCTCTACAACTCAAGGCTTCGATTCATGCCTGGAAAACTCCGTTCTAGATGGGAAGGACCTTTCAAGGTGAAAGAGATAAAGCCCTATGGAGTGGTGGAGTTGTTTGATCCTAAAAGTGAAGCAACTTTCAAGGTGAATGGACATAGAGTGAAGAGTACTACGGCTACAAGCCCCCCAAAAGAGCTAGAGGTGTTCCTATTGGAGGATGCACCAAGGAGAGAAGAAGCTTAAGCAGAGGACCGTCCAACTTAAGGACGTAAAAGAAAAGTGCTTGGTGGGAGGCACCCCACCGTGTAAGATCTTCCTTGTGTATACCATCTTGTTTGTATCCTTAAATTCTTGTGAATCTTGTGATTTCTTGATGATTGATTGATTGCATAGGAATGCTAGCTTGTTGATTTTGTTGGATAGATAGGATGTTCATATAGATAGGATGTGAAAAAAGATAAAGAAAACAAAAATTTTTTTTGAAAAATGGGTGCGCGCGCGCCGGTGGTGCACTTCCTACTCTTGGGCCAAAAATCCGAGAGTCATGCCCACTTCATGCCCATCTCGCACTAGGCATTCACGCATCTGCGTACTTGCCGCTTGCGCGCACCTTTGTAATTCACCCATCGACGCGCAAGTGCACTATGCGCGTGCGCGCCGATGGCGCTATGTGGACTCCCTGGTACAAAAACCAGAGAGTTGTGCCACACTCGTGCCACTCTTGTGCCCGAACTGACGTGTCCGCGCATTGTGCCCGTCTGCGCCAGCCGCGAATTCCTTCAGGCACGCGTCCGCACAAGGTGTGCGTCTGCGCGCCTGTGCCATTTACCAACTCTGGTACAAAAACCAGAGACTCATGCCAACTTGTGCCAGTTCTGTGCCAGGGGCACAACTGACCTCGCGCATGCGCGCCACTGACGCGCACGCTCCCCTTGCCAAAACCTCACCGACGCGTCAGCGCACTGCACACGCGCGCACCGGTTGCACGAATCAGTTTTAAAGCTTCGCGCCTTGTTCTGTTTCCCTTTCTCACCTCTTTTCATATCTTCTTTCTCTTCTTCCTTATCCATCACCTCCCTTCCCTTCTTTCTCTTCCACAATCCACCACCACCATCTCTGGCCACTCACCAGTGACAAGCACCTCTTCCGGTGACACTACACCTCCTCTATTTCTTTCTCATGTTCACAAAAGAAATTCCAACCTTGTTCTTTTACACTTCTCTAGGTCCCACTTCCTCCATCTTCCATCTATTACTTTCTTTGCCTTGTTTCTTCTTCTAGTAGATTCTTCTTGTTAATTTACTTGTTTTCTCTTTTAGTGCATCATCATACTATTTGCTTTTTGCTAGCTTACTTTTCCCTTTTTCTAGTTTTTTCATGGATGTTGAACTTGAACTTTGCATTGTTTTGATAGATCTTCTTGTTGGTTTCCCATTAACTTTGTAAGTAGGTGATTTTATGTGATGATTGATATTTCATTTCGGGCTTCAAATTGGTTGAGTATCTCATAATTGCTCATTGCTTGATCATTGCACGCCAAGTGTTCGAGGAAATGCACATATGCCATTTTGGTTCATTTTAGTCATATACTTTCAATTTGGTGCTCCCTCCTCATTCACTTGCCCTCTCTTAGATGCATTGAGTCTAATTTGCTTGCTTAAAGTGTATACTTGCCAATTAGATACTAATTGAACATGACTTGCTCTTTATTATGGATGCTTGAGATTACTCTTCTCATGCCATTGCATGCTTTACTCCCTCTTGCATCCCATGCCCAGTGTTATGACCCTTGCTTTCACAAGCACCTTGGGCACTATAATTTACTTGCATATTCTTGTTAAATTGATTCTTGGGTTTAATGTTTTCCTTCCTTCTCTTCCTTTTTAGGATGGCCACCAAGAAAGGCAAGGAGATAGCTTCAAGGAAACCGGCCACAAAAAGGGCACCCCAAAGGTCAAACTCTAAGGCGTACTCTTCATTAGGATCCAAACTCCTATCTAAGAAAGGGAAGACACCCGCTCCTATTGATGAGAATGAAAAGGGCAAACCGGTGAAAGATTCTTCAAGGTTCCCCAACCGCTTCTGTGAACTTATGTTCCCCTCCATAGCTGTGAGGAACTATCATCCTGAGCATCTACTCGCTCCGCCGGACAAGGTTTCTCCTTACATCCTACCCCGAATTGAATAGTGAGGATGGGAGTTTCTTTTGAGGAAACCAAGGAAAATCAACCTCTCTTGGGTGGAAGAATTCTACACTAACTACCATCTTCCCTCTCTTCAATCGGTATACATGCGCCGGAAGCAAGTCTCAGTTTCAGAAGAGGCTATTCAGCAAGTGCTTAATGTCCTACTGGTACCAAGTGACATAGATGGCTACCAAGAAGTCTTACGTCAGCGAGAAGAGTTTGGGTTCAATTGGGACTCGATCCTCCGAGTCATTGCTGAGCCAGAGACATTTTGGACCCAAGGTCGACTCCGGATGAGGCCCAAGTGCATTGACGCACGTTCACTCACTGTAGAAGCTAGAGCTTGGGCCCAGATCCTATCTCACTGTGTGCTACCTAGCACCCACAAGTCATCCTTCACGGTGGATCTCGCCTTGCTTGTTTGGTGTGTTCTCACGGAGAGGCCGGTGAACATTCCTTTTTTTTTGTCAAGCAAGCGATGAGTCAAGTCCACGCCCGGGGTAATTTGCCATTTCCAGCATTGGTGTCTGACTTAGTTGCTGCTGCGGGTGTTTCTTGGGAAGCCAAGGATAAGAAGATTATAGTTCCGGCTAAGGGTGATGTGGTCCCAAGCGGAAAATACCTACACCTTCCCATGAACAAACCAAGCCTCGACATGGCTCCTCCACTTCTTTTTCCTTTTAGCTCATCATCACCACCACTGAGATCCACACATCAAAGGATAGAAGATCTACACCGGAAGATTGATAGATATGAGCGGCGCAACCACCGCCGATACACTTACATCAAGAAGCTTCTGGGTTGTGTTACCCCTAGCATAGAGGAACCTGAAATATTCACATCCACCTCAAACCCAAGTGATGGGAGCTCTTATGAAGGGGATAGTGAAGGTTCCGGTCCCGACCGTCCCTTGCGCATTGTTCGTAGCACGGAGGACCATGCTAATTTCTAAGTATGGGGAGGTCGTCCGACCGATCTCCATGGGTGACAATCTCTTCCTTTCAATACCCATGGATTTATCTTTTGCTTGATAGTTAGTACATTTCATGTGTAGTTAGTTTTGCTTGTAAATACTCCTTGCATGATAGTTAGTTTCTATAGAGTTGCTTGGTCAAAACAATAATTTCTTCCCCAAGAAGCTGTGTTCTGGGGTACCCTTACCAATGAAAAATTTTTGCAGTAAACTTGCTTTGAGAATGTATTTTAGAACATAGTGATTGAGCCAAGAACACAAGCATGTGAGTTTTGAGTCTATTGCATAGTTACATCTTCTAACCATTATTTCCCATTCTTGTGTGCATATCTCTCTCTCTATGATTGTGATCCTTGCTTTGTCTGATTCTATATGTCCATTACTTTGTGTATGAATGCATTTACATGATTGAGGCCATCATTTCAATAGTAACTTTTCCCAAATGGCCTTAACCATTTTATCTACCATTGCTAACCAATTTTGAGCCTATGATAAACCCTTTTTGTTCTCAAATAGAGCACATCAACAACTCTAAGCGAAAAACCATGGATGTCCCTAAATTTGGATCCTTGATTAGCTTAGGTAAGTTAGGATGTATATCATTCAATTAGGAGGGTATACTTGGGAAATTTGGGTAGATATATAGGTGTATAATTGTAGTGTAGTTGAAATTCTAGGATTTGGGAACATACTCATGTATTGAATGATTGAAATATATGCATTGAAACTTTTGTGCACAAGGCCCCAAAAAAAGGGGATCATCATAAAAAAAAAAAACAAAGCAATAAAAGGGGACAAAGATGCCCCAAGACAAAGTAACAAAAACAATGCATATGGAATGTGAATTGAAAAGAATGCATGAGCATGCAAAAGGTGAAACCTAAGGGTAACTAGGTAATGTATTATAGTTGTATAGGTTGTTCTATGTGTCTAGTGGGATCCTAGGTTAATCAAGGACTCAAATTTTAAGCTCACTTAGCCATATACATCCTTACCTTCACCCTAGCCCCGTTACAACCCATGATAAGACCTCATGATACTTGTAAGCATGCATTAAGTAATTGTTGATTGTTAGATGAAAGACAAATCTTCAAAAGCATGATTAGGAGAGGATTGAGTGACGAACCCTATACACTTGAGCGAATAGAGAAGATACATTTCCGGTGAAGGTTCGATGCTCAACTCCTTGTTCCCGGTTTTCACAAGCGTTCATCTAGCAAGTTATATGCACTCCTTAGTGATATTCAATTTGGTAGGATTCATGAGCTACATACTATTTTCACCCTATGTGCTCACATGTGTACTTGGAGGATAGATTTACCCTTGACCAAGTAAGTAGATGACTTTACATTAGTTGCATGCACTCACTTAGACAGTTGCATTTCATAACCCTTTTCTCACCATGATCTTTGGTCTTTTTTACTTTAAGCATGAGGACATGCTTGGTTTAAGTGTGGGGAGATTTGATGAACCCCAATTTTGTGGTTTATATTGTGTAGAATTTAGGGGGTTTTGTCACTATTTTCCACACTTATTCACAAGAAATGCATGATTTTGTGTTCTCTTCCTAATATTGCTCCATGATGAAAAATATGCTTATTTTGCCTTAAAATTGCCATATTTTAATCCTCTTCTATTGCCATTCGATGCCGTGATGTGTTTGTTGAGTGATTTTAGGAATTATAGGGTAGGAATGGCCTAGAAGAGAGAAAGAAAGCATGCACAAAAGGGAGGAACATGAAGATTTGAATTTTGGGAAAATCAGCGTTGGTGCGCACGCGCACTCCACGCGCACGCGTGGATGAGGATGGCTGGAAGCGGCGCGCAAGGATGGATGCATCTGCACGGATTAGAGGATTCCTATAAACGCGCACACGCACTTGGCGCGCACGCGTGGATCACAAAGGCAATCGGCGTGCACGCACGCATGGCGCGCACGCGCGGAAAGTTGCACGTGACCTCATTAAGAAAAATCGTGCCTGGCAATTTTTGAGGCTCATGAGGCCCAATTTCAAGCTGTTTCTGCATGGAAAAGACCCAAGGATGCTAGGGGGAAAGGGGGGATCATTCATTTTATACTAAGACACAATTTTAGCTAGTTTTTGGTTCTTTATTCTTCTAGAGAGAGAAACCTTTGTTCCTCTCTAGATCTAGTTTTAATTTGATCTTCCCTTGTTGAATTTTGAATTAGATCTTGTTAATTACTCCTTTTAGTTGTTTAATTCGAATTCCTTAGTATAATTTTGCTTAGATCTTGTGTTAGTTTTATGAATTCTTATCAATTGTCATCTTATACCCATTTCATGAATGTTGTGAATCTTGCTTTGTTGATGTTACATTGTTGATTTCTATGATTAATTGTGTTGTTTGGATGATTGTACGTTGATAATTGTTAGTGGGTACTTGTTAATTTCAATTTAATTGCAATTTGAACATGTCTTTTATTAATACTTACCAAGTGTTTGATGAATTGTTTACTTTGATTATGGAGTAGTTCTTTTCACTCTTGGCCTAGGCTAAGAGAATTGGGTAAACTTGAGTCATTGGGTCTGATAGATTTGATGATTTGGGAGCCCTTAGTGTTCAATTTGATAACCAATAACGCTAACCTTCTATTAAGTTAATTAATAGGGAGGTTAGAACTTATGGGTTGATGTTGACCAAACCATTTGACGTACTTCAAGTATAGAAGTAGACTTAATGAGTTTGGTTACTCATAATTGTCAAGATATGGTTATTAGACAAGGATGGTGACCCCAATTTCCATGCCTAGCCAATAGTTACTTTTATTATTCATATTTGAAAACCCAAATTCTTGCTTACTTACTTTAGTTATAGTTACTTGTTTAGTTTAGAATAGAATCATATTGGATGTTACTTTATTAGTTGGAATTGCTCATGCCTTGCTTAGTTATTTGAATTAATTTCTTGCATTTTAAGATTGCTTGCTTGCTAAGATTCCCATTTTATTTTTTTGCTCATAACTCACAACCCCGAATTTCTAACCAATGTTGAAGCACATGTTTGTCCATTCCTTGTGAGACGACCCGAGGTTTGAATACTTCGGTTATTTCTATTGGGGTTGAACTTGTGACAACCAAATCCCTCTCTAAATTTGATCCCCGAGGATTGTTGTTGGTAGAGCTATACTTACAATGCGACTTTATTGAAAGAAAATCTTTACCGACAGTATCTCTCGTGGCGTATCAGTCGGCCGACTTCAATCACCAGAGTTGAAGGAGGCGGGGCAACGGAGACTTTGGCAGAAGGCACAGGAGGAGGGTCGACATCATCATCATCATCAGGGTCATCTGAGATGATCTTACTATCTTTTACAATGTTGTCCAGGCTAAAAAAAGTGAGGTCATGCTCGGGCGCAAGAACTCGAACTTGATCCTTCAAATTCTCATAAGCAACATTTACACTGCCTACAAGATGCCCTGGAGCTCGGCGTAATCAGCTCGGGCAGACTCCAAATCCTCCCTAGGACCCATCATCTCCCTATAAGTCATGATATAACTCTCCTTATGCTTCAACGCCATGTCTTCAGACAACTTGGCAGAAGCCGCCAAAGCAATAGCCCGAGTTTTCTCCCCTTCCAACTCTTTCTCCAACTTAGCCACTTTTACCTCAAGCTCTTCCTTCAAATTCTTCATCCGATCGAACTCTGATTTGGCCTCCTCCATAAAGGCCTTTGTTGCATGGATAGGAAGATCCTGGGCAGTTCGGTACAGAACCGCCCCCATATGTGCCATTCTAATGCTACTACAGGTAATGAAGTCCAAGTGACGAAGAAGGAAAACATCATCAGTAGGAATGACACCATAAAGAGCAATTTGTTGATTAACAAACCCAAAAGCATCAAAGTCGGGGGCATCCAGATTGAAGGGCTCAACAGTCCTTTGTCTCTTGGGAGGAGGAACGGTAATAGGAGAAGAGGTAGCAGCAGAAGTCTGGGGAAGATCGACCACACGAACCCGAGGAGTAGGAATCATCCTCCTCGGTCTTGGAGAGCTTGGTACTGACTGATTTGGCAGAGCATAAGAGGATCCTTCCCCAGCCACTTTGGCGGAGACGTTTTGGGCAGCTGTAGCCTTCCTCGCCTTCTTAAAGGCCCTCATAGAGTCATTATTTTTAACCATCTCTGAAAATACACAAGGAAAACCAAGTCATCAAACAGAAAGAAAGAAGAATGAACCCGACAAAATAAACAAAATACAACAAATATCAAGGAAGTCGACCCCTACCCAACTCAGTTCGGAGAAGTAAAGGATTTCCTAAAAATTTCTTAGTATCAAGATGGGGAGGCTGCCCCTAGTTTTCTTCCAACATGGTTACAAAAGCTTGCTCAACTTCGTCTAACATCTCCCAAGTGTATCTAGACACCACTACATTCCTCTGCCATTATAAGGGAAAGCTGGGCTCGCCATTCTCATCCAAAAAGAAAGGACGAGCTCCTTCAACAGCTCGGATCTTAAAAAAGTAATTCTTAAAATCCCTGAAAGACTCATCATACATGGAAAAAACTTTGTCTCCTTGGGCAGACCTAAAAGAAATCCAAGAAGCTTTCTTTTTGGTAGTCCCAGGCTTGGTCAACACAGAGAGGTACAGAAAGAGAGTTTGAGAAGGTTTAACATCAAATTCTTGACAAACCAATTGAAAAATTTTGATAAATCCCCATGAGTTTGGATGAAGCTGAGATAGAGCTACGTTACACGACCACAAAAGGTCGGTCTCAAAAGGAGTGAAAAGAAGGGTGATGTTCATCTGGCTAAAAAAGAAATCGTATGCATAAAAAAAGGGACGCTCCCCCTGGGTCGGAACAGGGAAGCAAACCCTTTCATCAGAATCATGTGCTACCAATTCATAGTTGTTCTCTTGATCTCTACTACTATAGATCCGATGATGTTTCCTAAGCTCCATACAGAATTCAGAGTTAGCAAGAGAAACACACAGCAACACAAGGGAGTCCAACCAGTCGGACATCTCTCAGGAACCTTAGAAGACGTCTCAACAATATTTTTGCGAGAAGATATGGCCAACTAGTCCTACAACAAGAAAAAGAAAGTAGACTACTAATCAAAATAACTCGGACAAACGTGACTCAGAGCAATGCGAACAGTAAAAGAAAAACCCCAAGACGCACACCAAGGTCTAGGGGCATCCTTTGGAGGCAAGGATAGAGTAAGGACTCAAAAAAGAGTCTACAAGGCTACACCCTAACAAAAACTCTTAACAAAGAAGAATAATCCCTTCCAAACAAGCAACGACACGAAGAAAATCAAAACAAGCCACCAGAAAAATTGTTATTTTCTACAAAGTTCATCAGCAAAACTACCAAAATGGCGAAAGTCATCAAAGGAGCATTTTTTTTTGAGGAAGCAAATAGGTTCATAAAGCCTCAGTAACAACATGCCATTCATAGCAGAGAAGCACAAACAAAACAACAAAAAACAACATGCAAAACCCTAAAGAGCGTCAACGGGGCATACACAAGGCAAAGGAACTCTAAAAAACATGCATCATAGCAACAATCAAGCATGACAATACAGAGGTTTAAGTTTTCCAACATAAATTCAAGCAAGATCAAAACTTTCACAAGAAATAAAAACAAAGAAGAACAGTAAAAGAAGAAAAGAAGAAACATACCTGAAAAGGGGAAGAGACAATAAACACTGAGAAGATAAAGCAAAAGCAAGGCCGAAGATCACCCTCCGAAAAAACAAAACAGTCACCAACGGTGCCACAAGAAGAAGCACGAAAGCGTAAAAGATGAAAGAGTCCCAGGCAAACCAGAAAATAGAAGGGCAAAAAATGGAGTTATAGTGAGCAAGAGAGAAGAAGAAACGGAAGCCAAATCTTCAAGAAAATTAAAATTCAAAGTGAAGAAAAGGGGAAAAACAGCAAAGGGAAGAATTAATGGGTTATTAAAACCCTCGCACGTTCCCAAGACAAAAAGACGCGCGTTTCAAAAGAACAAAAGGAACGCCTGTTTCAAAAATTAAGGAAAAACGTTCCGCATCCAAAGGGAAACTCAACAAAAGAAGAAGTCGACAAAATGCTCGAGTTTGGCTTCACCAGAGAAGGATCAAAGTCCTAAAACTAAGACTCGACCTCAAAAGAAAGACCAAGCTCGAGCAGAGGCACTGTTTATACCCTGGGCTGAGCTGTCCGACCTGGGATGTTTAAACGACAAAGTCAACCGACCTCTTCACGTCAAACTATCCGACCTCTTCTCAAAGAGCTCAGCCTAATCATCAGGAAAGCCTAAAAAGGGCCCAAACAGAGGAACACGACCCAAATCCAAAGGCAGCCCAAGCTTAGAGAGATAAGGGCGGTTCCCTTGAAGATAAGATGACTTCACTCAAAGATAAGATAAGATAAGATAACTATCTTATCTCCAGGAAGGTCATTCCACACCATTATAAATACACTGGAGCACCCAGGTATAACTCATACTCTGATTCTACTAAAAATCTACTTAATACCCTTGCTAACTTAAGCATCGGAGTCCTTTGCAGGTACCACCACCCTCCGGTGACAAAGGATCAGCAGCATAACCAGTCCAACAAGTCGGACGCAACAGCTCCGGCCGCCACCCACCAGCCGGACACATCAGCTCTGACCAGTATAGAAGATCTCATCTGAGATCGACCTACAGTTTCAGGTAACCCTCGGAACACCTTCTAAGTTTGGTGTGGAAAAAGCTCTGCTTTTTTTTTGTTTTTCCATAACCATTAATGGCACCTAAGGCCGGAGAAACCTCTAGAAAGAGGAAAGGGAAGGCAATTGCTTCCACCTCCGAGTCATGGGAGATAGGGAGATTCATCTCAAAAGTCCATTAAGACCACTTCTATGAAGTTGTGACCAAGAAAAAGATGATCTCCGAGGTCCCCTTCATGCTCAAAAAGAGTGAATATCCGGAGATCCGACGTGGGATTCGAAGAAGAGGTCGGGAAACTCTCACCAACCTCATCCAACAAGTCATGATCTTAATGGTTCAAGAGTTTTATTCTAATGCATGGATCACTAAGAACCATGATCAAAGTATGAACCCGAACCCAAAGAATTGGCTCACAATGGTTCAGGGGAAATACTTGGATTTCAGTCCAGAAACTGTAAGGTTGGCATTCAACTTGCCAATCATGAAAGGAGATCCTCATCCTTTCACTAGAAGAGTCAACTTTGATCAAAGGTTAGACCAAGTCCTCATAGACATCTGTGTGGAAGGAGCACAATGGAAGAAAGACTCAAGAGGCAAGCCGGTTCAATTGAGAAGGCCTGACCTCAAACCCGTGGCTAGAGGATGGTTAGAGTTCATCCAACGCTCTATCATTCCTACTAGCAACCGATCTGAAGTTACTGTAGACCGGGCTATCATGATCCATAGTATCATGATTGGGGAGGAAGTAGAAGTTCATGAGATCATATCTCTAGAACTATACAAGGTGGCTGACAAGCCTTCCACTTTGGCAAGGTTAGCCTTCCCTCATCTTATCTGTCACCTATGCAATTCAGCTGGAGTTGTCATAGAGGAAGATATCCTCATTGAAGAGGACAAGCCCATCACTAAGAAAAGGATGGAGCAAACAAGAGAGCCCACTCATGGACCTCAACAAGAGTATGAGGAAATTCCTCATCAAGAAATCCATGAGATGCCTCAAGGGATGCACTTTCCTCCACATAACTATTGGGAGCAACTCAACGCCTCTTTAGGATATTTGAGTTCTAACATGGAGCAACTAAGGATGGAGCACCAAGAGCACTCCATTATCCTCAATGAAATCAGAGAGGACCAAAAGGCCATGAGAGAGGAGCAACAAAGGCAAGGAAGAGATATTGAGGAGCTAAAGCACTCCATAGGATCTTCAAGAGGAAGAACTAGCCGCCGTCACTAAGGTGGACCCGTTCTTTAATTTTCTTGTTCTTATTTTTTTCTGTTTTTCGGTTTATGCTTTATGTTTTGACTATGTTTGTGTCTTCATTACATGATCATTAGTGTCTAGTGTCTATGTCTTAAAGCTATGAATGATTCCATGAATCTCTCACCTTTCTTAAATGAAAAATGTTTTTATTTGCAAAAGAACAAGAAGTGCATAATTTTGAAAATTATCTTGAAATTAGCTTAATTATTTTGATGTGGTGGCGATACTTTTTGTTTTCTAAATGAATGCTTGAACAGTGCATATTTTTTATAGTGAAGTTTATGAATGTTAAAATTGTTGGCTCTTAAAAGAATAATGAAAAAGAGAAATGTTCTTTATAATCTGAAAAATCATAAAATTGATTCTTGAAGCAAGAAAAAGCAGTGAAAAACAAAAGCTTGAGGAAAAAAAAGAGGGGGCGAAAAAAATAAAGAAAAAAAGAAAAAAAAAGAAAAAGCAAGCAGAAAAAGCCAATAACCCTTTAAACCAAAAGGCAAAGGTAAAAAAAAGATCCAAGGCTTTGAGCATTAATAGATATGAGGGCTCAAAGGAATAAAATCCTGGCCTAAGCGGCTAAATCAAGCTGTCCCTAACCATGTGCTTGTGGCATGAAGGTATCAAGTGAACAGCTTGAGACTGAGCGGTTAAAGTCGTGGTCCAAAGCAAAAAGAGTGTGCTTAAGAGCTCTGGACACTTCTAACTGGGGACTCTAGCAAAGCTGAGTTACAATCTGAAAAGGTTCACCCAGTTATGTGTCTGTAGCATTTATGTATCCGGTGGTAATACTGGAAAACGAAATGCTTAGGGTCACGGCCAAGACTCATAAAGTAGCTGTGTTCAAGAATCAACATACTAAACTAGGAGAATCAACAACACTATCTGAATTTTGACTTCTTATGGATGCTAATCATTTTGAACTTCAAAGGATAAAGTGAGATTCCAAAACTGTTCAGAAGCAAAAAGCTACTAGCCCCGCTCATCTAATTGAAACTAATTCTCATTGATATTTTTGAGATTTATTGTATATTCTCTTCTTTTTATCCTATTTTGTTTTTAGTTGCTTGGGGACAAGCAACAATTTAAGTTTGGTGTTGTGATGAGCGGATAATTTATACCCTTTTTGGCATTGTTTTTACATAGTTTTTAGTATGTTTTAGTTACTTTTTATTATATTTTTATTAGTTTTTACTCAAAAATCATATTTCTGGACTTTACTATGAGTTTGTACATTTTTCTATAATTTCAGGTATTTTCTGGCTGAAATTGAGGGACCTGAGCAAAAATCTGATTTAGAGGCTGAGAAAGGACTGCAGATGCTGTTGGATTCTGACCCTCCTGCACTCGAAGTGGATTTTCTGGAGCTACAGAAGTTCAATTGGTGCTCTCTCAATTTTGTTGGAAAGTAGACATCTTGGGCTTTCCAGAATTATATAATAGTCCATACTTTGCCCGAGATTTGATGGCCCAAACTGGCGTTCAAATGCCCACTAGAGATTTCTGGCGTAAAATGCCAGAACTGGCACCAAAACTAGCGTAAAACGCCCAAACTAGCACCCAAGCTGGCGTTTAACTCCAAGAATGGCCTATGCACGTTAAAACTTCAATGCTCAGCCCAAGCACACACTAAGTGGGCCCCAGAAGTGCATTTCTGCACTATCTGCACTTAGTTACTTATTTCTGTAAACCCTAGTAACTAGTTTAGTATAAATAGCACTTTTTACTATTGTAATCGAAGCTTTTGGACACTTGGAACCTCTTTTGGAGGCTGGCCATTCGGCCATGCCTAGACCTTCTTCTCTTATGTATTTTCTACAGTGGAGTTTCTACACCTCATAGATTAAGGTGAGGAGCTTTGCTGTTCTTCATGAATTAATGCAAGTACTACTGTTTTTCTTTCAATTCATGCCTACTTCTTCTCCAAGATATACTCTTGTACTTAATTCAGTTAAGTCAGAATGAAGGGGTGACCCGTGACAATCACCCACTAACTTCATTACTCGCTTAGCCAAGATCCGCGTGCCTGACAACCACAAGCGGTCTACATGATGTTCAACGTAGTCATTGGATGATAGCCAGAGTATATTCTCTTGGGTATCTAATACACGGATCGAGTCCGTGAGATTAGTATCTTCGTGGTATAGGCTAGAACCATTGGCAGCATTCCTAAGATCTGGAAAGTCTAAACCTTGTCTGTGGTATTCTGAGTAGGATCTGGAAAGGGATGACTGTGACGAGCTTCAAACTTGCGAATGTTGGGTGCAGTGACAGTGTGCAAAAGGATAGAGAGATCCTATTCCGACACTAGCGGGAACTGACAGATGATTAGCCGTGCGGTAGCTGTACCTGGTATTTTTCATTCGAGACGAGAAAACCGATAATTGATTAGCCGTGCAGAGATCGTACCTGGTATTTTTCATCCGAGAGGATCATACAGCTTGCCATGGAAGGGAGCACGCATGATTGGAAGAAGACAATAGAAAAGCAGAGGTTCAGAAGCAACAAAGTATCTCCAAACACTTATCTGAAATTCCCACCAATGAATTACATAAGTACCTTTATCTTATTTTATGTTTTATTTATCTTTTAATTATCAAAACTCATAACCATTTGAATCCTTCTGACTAAGATTTATAGGATGACCATAGCTTGCTTCAAGCCGAAAATCTCCGTGGGATCGACCCTTACTCACGTAAGGTATTACTTGGACGACCCAGTGCACTTGCTAGTTAGTTGTGCGGAGTTGTGAAAAGTGTGATCACGACTTCGCATACCAAAGCCAAAAGGAAAGAAAATAAGGAAAGATCATAGGTGAGAGAGAGACCGATTCTTGCATGAGAGAACCGTGAAAAACCTCCAACCTTGCGGTTTCGATTTCTTGCGATCCGTAACTCCAATAAAAAATCTAATCTGGTAAGAGTGTTTGTATCCTCCTTCTCTACACATTAGCGTTACTTTTGTTTGGTGGAAGCTGATGGTGACGTAGCTCCCCTTTCCCTTGAGTTCGGCCAATTGGAGTTCCAGGAGGTTGGTGCACAAAATTGTGATCATCAGTGGTGCCAACAACTTGGTACGCACAATTGTAATCTCAACTCTTTTTTCACAATTCCGCACAACTAACCAGCAAGTGTACTGGGTCGTCCAAGTAATAAACCTTACGTGAGTAAGGTTCGATCCCACGGAGATTGTAGGCTTGAAGCAAGCTATGGTCATCTTGTAAATCTCAGTCAGGCGGATTCAAATGGTTATGGAGAATTGATAATTAAAAGATGAAAAAAATATAAAATAAGATAGAGATACTTATGTAATTCATTGGTGAGAATTTCAGATAAGCGTATGAAGATGCTTTGTTCCTCCTGAACTTCTGCTTTCCTATTGTCTTCATCCAATCATTCATACTCCTTTCCATGGCAAGCTGTATGTTGGGTTTCATCGTTGTCAATGGATACCTCCCGTCCTCTCAGTGAAAATGGTCCAAATGCGCTGTCACCGCATGGCTAATCATCTGTGGGTTCTCAATCATGTTGCAATAGGATCCATTGATCCTTTTGCATCTGTCACTACGCCCAACACTCGCGAGTTTGAAGCTCGTCATAGCCATCCCTTCCCAGATCCTACTCGAAATACCACAGACAAGGTTTAGACTTTCCGGATCTCAGGAATGGCCGCCAATAATTCTAGCCTATACCACGAAGGTTCTAATTTTAGATTAAAAACCCAAGAGATATACATTCAAGCTTGTTGCATGTAGACCGGAAGTGATTGTCAGGCACACGTTCATAGGTGAGAATGGTGATGTGTGTCATATAATCATCACATTCATCATGTTCTTGAGTGCGAATGAATATCTTAGAGAAGAAATAAGCTTGAGTTGAATAGAAAAACAATAGTACTTTGTATTAATTCATGAAGAACAGCATAACTCCACACCTTAATCTATGGTGTGTAGAAACTCCACCGTTGAAAATATATAAGAACAAAAGATCTAGGCATGGCCGAATGGCCAGCCTCCCACAGAAGGTTCAATCATCAAAACATGATTAAAAGATTGATTGAAAGATGAAAATACAATAGCAAAAGGTCCTATTTATAGAGAACTAGTAGCCTAGGATTTACAGAAATAAGTAAATGATGCAGAAATCCACTTCTGGGCCCACTTGGTGTGTGCTTGGGTTGAGCATTGAAGCTTTCACGTGTAGAGACTTTTCTTGGAGTTAAACGCCAGCTTTTGTGCTAGTTTGGGCGTTTAACTCTAGCTTTTATGCCAGTTCTGGCGTTTTGATGCCAGAATTTTTATGCTGACTTGGAACGCCAATTTGGGCCATCAAATCTCGGGCAAAGTATGAACTATTATATATTGCTGGAAAGCGGAGAATGTCTACTTTCCAACGCAATTGAGAGCGCACCAATTGGGCTTCTGTAGCTCCAGAAAATCTACTTCGAGTGCAGGAAGGTCAGAATCCAACAGCATCTGCAGTCCTTTTTCAGCCTCTGAATCAGATTTTTGCTCAAGTCCCTCAATTTCAGCCAGAAAATACCTGAAATCATAGAAAAACATACAAACTCATAGTAAAGTCCAGAAATGTGATTTTTATTTAAAAACTAATAAAAATATAATAAAAACTAACTAAAACATACTAAAAACTACCTAAAAACAATGCCAAAAAGCGTATAAATTATCCGCTCATCAGAGGTACAGGTGATTTCTGATGTTTTCCTCTTCAGTAGTTTGGTCAGAAAGCTTCTCCGAAACCTCGAGTATTTTGATTTCATACGGAGGTAGGATTTTGGTAATTTTATAATAATTAAATGTGAATTTTGATAAGTGAATGTTGGTTTGATTAATTATTGTTTGGATTTGAATGAGTTTATATTGAATTATTGTTGAATTATTGTTGTTTGCTTGAGATTTTCATTCGGTTATGTATGAACAGCCACCTGGGATGTTTTTTATTATTTTGGGAGTAAAAATAGATTTTCAAAAAGTTTTAAGAATTATATTAGCTAATTTTGAATTATTAAAGAAATGACTATGTTTTGAGTTTTATCGAGAAAAGTATTATGTTTGAATTTGATTTATCAAGACAAAGAGTTTAATGAAAGAGAAATGGATTTGAATTGTTTTTAAAGAGAGATTTTGATGTTTGAAAAATACCTGGGCAGTACGCAAGGGTTGTGGCTTAGTCCCACTTATTCTGGGTATAAGATGGGGAAGAAGATTTATGAAAAATGAGTTTAATTATAAAATTTTGAATGAATGTATGTTTGTGGTCCTGGGCAGTAGCAAGGATTATAGTTTGTCTCGCTTGTTCCAGGTTAGTGATTGTGACACCTGGGTATTAGCAGCAGTAGTGGATTATTCTACTTGCTCCAGGTTGAGTTTTTAAACACCCGCCTGGGTAGTAGCCGCAGTAGTGTTTATTCCACTGGCCTGGGATAAGCGGGTAGTAGTAAGGGGGTTGTAGTTCAAACCAACTTGCTCCACAATAGGTGTTTCAGTCCATGGTTAGCTACCAGGACGTGTCGGGTTGGCTATATAACCGACAGATGATATCATTAGCCATAGGACAGATATACATCATACTTGTTTGTGCATATTTATTTGTGATTGTGTTCTCTATGATTGTGTGTGTTTGTGATTGGATTTCTATGTTTTGTAATTGCTGATTTGGATTATACTTTGTTGATTGTTGTTATTAACTGGATGAAGGATTACCATGTGTTCATAACACGCAGCGGAAGAAAAGAAAGTAATCCTAAAGATCTATTTTGTACTTAAATTTTATTCCAATAATGTAATATATAGATCAGATCTAAATACCTGTGTACGCTAGTAAAAGTTACTTTCTTCTTCGATGGTACGAAGGCACTATGCGTATCCACACCGAGACCAGCCTTTGCTATCAACTCCTTGACCAATGGACTTCTGATCTAAATTGAAAAACCTCTTGCAACTCTTTGCACGCCATAAAATTATTCTCCAAGAATTAGGCTCACATACATTTATGTGTGTAGAGGTAAAGGAATAAAACTCTCGTGTTTTATTCTCATCTTATTCTCAATATTCTTCTACTCTTGGCATACATATATAATATAATATTTGTTACTAATTTTAAATTTGAATCTCAATTCAAATTCAAATCATATCTTGTTATTTTAAACTTGAATCTTTCAAATATATGAATCATATCATAACTCAATTTGAAACAGAATCAGTTAGGATCTCATCCAAATTTAGAATTCAAGTTTATAAATAGAATAATTAATTATTCTCAATTATCATATTATTGTTATATTCTAGGTGCTAGCAAAGAATATAATAATATTCTATTTGAATTAATAAAATTATTTATTCGATCAAATCAAAATAATAATTAAATAATTCTATAGCAAAGATTAGAGCACTCGTTAGCATGTGACCCCATAGGTTCAATACTAAGCAGGTAGTAAATTAGTCATACTAAATTTACTAGTCAAGGTTGTCGTCTAGCAACACTCTTTAACGACCCGATATTATAAAGTAATATATTTTTACTAAAAATCCGAGAAGAACAAAGCATAATTCCTTACATCTTTTCAGCTCTTGGTTAATTCTTAGAGTATGGTTTGATTATCAAGCTCTAACTTGTTACCATTATTATAATGAACTGTGAATGAATTAAGAAACTGATTTCTTCATTCATTCAATCTCCTTGGCCAAGGTTTTATTCATCTCGGTCATTATAATCATAGAGCTCAAACTCTTTACCGAGAGTTGACGGATTCCTTATTGATTAATCATTAATTCCACAAGTATTTAAATCATACCCAATATCCATTCAACTAGCACCCTAGGGTATTAGGTGTCCGGAATCAAAGTATAATAAATATGTTGTTAATTACTATGACAGTTGCAGGTCAAAGGAAACTCTATTACTATGTTCATCTTGAGAATATCCTATTGACAAATATGCGGTAATTATAACCATTAGGAATTTTCAAATTGAGTCAGTTCAATGGTTATATATCATATGCACCATCTATATATATAATTTAATAAATGAGATCTATTAATCTTCATCCAATGAAGACTATTATATATATATATATATTGATCTTTTTAGATTATTAATGTCATTTTTGATAATCCTATGACCAAGAACAATTTAGATTAAATTATAAAATATTTATCTCTCAATATTATGATCACTATCAGAATGATAAATCTTTAAATTTAATCAAGGACTTCATTATATTAATATTTAATATAATAACAATAACAAATTATTTGACCCATGATTGATTGGATTGTGGTCATACTATTTATTCCCAACACTAGAAACATAATAGAACGAACTTAACTTCTAACCCCGACCCTAATAAGAACTTCCCAGTTCTTACTCCCTATTTTCACCCCCTTTCAGCTACAGGTGCGAGGATTTAGTACGGAGCTACAAGAGCATAGAAGAACATGTTTATGAGTTGAGTTGTTAGAATTTATTTTTCCCTCGTCGTTTATTATTTTGGTCATTTTAGAAGGGCAGGACTTGTAATTGAGGATTCTTGATATATATATATATATATATACTGTTGTGATTAAGTGATCAAAAGTAAAACTTTCCGTTTTCTTAATTAAAGTTTTGGTTTGTATTCATGAAGGCTCAATATTAAATAAACATAGTGTATAATTAAAAGAACAGTGGTAAGTAGTGCTCAAAATTTTAGTACGATCATGATGTGCTAAAAGTTAGGGTGTTATATTATGGTATCAGAGCAGTTCATTCCTGTTAGAGCCTTAGGAATGGACTGACTATGCTTCACTGCATACTCTAAGTGTCTATCATGCAATAGGACTTGTGCTAGTGACAAGAGTTTGAGTTTTAAATGCATAACTATCTATTGATTAATGCTGTTAGTCGACCGTTTCATCTCTTATAGTATTGGGTCTGTCCAACTTAATACTGATGATTTATGTATATGGGAACACTAATGGGTTGTCATGGACGAAATAGAAGTAATAGGTAATGCGAATCACGGGGTTTGGAAACATTAGAAACTACGATTTAAAGATCCATTTCAATGACGTATACTCTTTATTCGTGCTATGTGACTTGGTGCCATCTCTTCCTTCATTATCTTCTTTGGAATTCTTGCTTTGAATTTTCTCAGAATGTGATCTGATTATTTCCTGACCAAATCTAATTGTCCCTATATACCTTTGTTAGCCTGCTTGTTTGATTTTGGCCATAGTAGAGCAGATATTGCTTGCTAGTTTGTTTGATTTCTACCGCAGTAGAGCAAAAAGTTTTCTGTTTACCAAAGTAAAGCAGATATTGCCTAATTGGGATCCTATATGTTCACTTGAATCTTTTTGAGTGTTCATCTTTAACGTTTCTTGTATTTTTCTCATTAATTTAGTTTCTTTTTATAGAATTCAAACTTATTGTATTGTATTAATTTTCGAGGACAAAAATTTTTGCAAAGTGGATAGCATATAACGATCCGAATTTTTAAAAATTAAATAATGAGTTCTTCATGATTTATTATCTTATTTGAAAAAAATTATTTCTCTAAAAATAATTAAATTAAATTTTATGAAAATTTAAGTTTAAGAAAGAAGCTCCTTTGTGGCAGTTTTTCACAACCCCACAATTTCATTCAGTGGTGGTTTTCTATACCTTTTGTGGGGGTTCTGTGCTTGCGTTTTGTGGCAGTTCTTGGTTAATCATTGTGGCGGTTTAGAACCCCCATGAAAAAAATTTTCAATTTAAAAAAAAACACATTCATGTGGGTTTCAACCTCCACGAACATGTCAATATTAGTCTGAAACAATTAATCTAGATACTAGAATTACATTATTATACTACTAATCAATTATTAGTCTGAAACAATATTAGTATGCCGTAAACTAACATTCTGCAGACCTCATTAGTTAATAAAATTATTACTTTGAAACATCACATACAATTAAAAGATGTGAAAAAGAAGCAATAGGTAGGCCTGTAGATTCATAGGACCTTCTAACATCTCACGACATTGGATGCTACAAGATTCAGCTCGATTTAGCATATTCTCAAACACCTCTATCTCTGAAAGATGAACTTGAAGATCCAAGATCTATTGAAACCATGAATTTCTTAATATAATATAAGCTCAAAGTTAACATCATATTACTTTTCCTTGACTTATTAAGTTACCTTCCATCTTTTTCTTTTTCTTTTTTTTTTGGATGGGCCATAGAACGATAAACAAATTTAATAAAACCAGAGTAAGGTTTTTATTACCTCTGATTTTAACTTGTAAAGAATGTTAAACTCTAAAACAGTAGGATGTCTCGCAGAGATACACTTTCTAACATCGTCCAGCCATGTCTGTCAAGCCTCAAACAAACAAAAATAATATTAGTGTCCAAACAAACTTATAAGTAAGGTAATGAACAGGAGATTAAACATGGAAAAAGAAAAGTAATATGTGTCAAACTATCTGGTGGCAATGCCTACCTTAATCAAAGAAATTCTCCCTTCTAATTTCTTACTTTCTTTCATGTAGATGGGCAAGCCACGAGCTCTGGAGTATAAAAGTTCCAACTCAGACATCTGGAATGAATAATATTAATCAAATTGAATGGAGTGGAAAGAAAAAATAATGTTATAATATGTTATTACAACTAGCAAAAACATGAGCTTTAAGGAGATACATTTATTGTCAAGTCAAACAATTCTACATTCAGCCTTGTCATCAGAAGTAAATTCTTCAATGAAAAAGGCCAAGTCAAACAATTCTACAAGTGAATGACGGTAGAGAAGATGTAGCTTCACAATCTTACACTCACAAAGGTGTTCCGAGTGTTGCACAATAAAAACCGAATTCAGCCAATTGAAATGTTACCATCAGTGAGTTAACAAGGTGAAAGAATGGCTTCTCCAAAAAATACTTTTAGCTTTTTTATCTAAGTGTATGAGCTAAGCTTTAGTATAAGTGTAATGCAGGATCATTTCCTGTGGCCAGCTGATGAACGAATTTTTGGTCGTATAGAATTTGACAAATGAATCCTCGTTGCAAGTATAGTTTCTAAACCAACAAATAATCATTTCATACAAACATTTGGTTGTCACAAGTAACAAACCCCTAAAAATAATAACCGAAGTATTGGAACCTCGGGTCGTTCTCCCTAGGAATTGCGATAAAGTATCTTGTTATTGGTTATGAGGTATGTTTTAGGGGTTTTTAAGATAAGAGACATGAAATGTAAATGGCAATGAAAATAAACTAACAACTAACAAAGCTCTTGACAAGGTATGAGAATTAGAAGTCCTATCCTAGTTATCCTTCTCAATTGTGACAACAAATTATCCATTGCTCCCACTTAGTTAACCTCTAACCATGGAGGAAAGTCAAGTGGATGGATTAACTTGAGTCACAAGTCCTAGCCAACTCCAGAAGGAAAGACTAGCTTTAGTATGAGAATTATCCTAGTTATCCTTCTCAATTGTGACAACAAATTATCCATTGCTCCCACTTAGTTAACCTCTAACCATGGAGGAAAGTCAAGTGGATGGATTAACTTGAGTCACAAGTCCTAGCCAACTCCAGAAGGACCAGAAGGAAAGNAGCAATTCAAGGAACATGAATCATAAATTGCATTAAAAGAGAAATAGAAGAAACAAAAGTGCATCAACATAAGAGTAAAGAATTACAAGATACAAGAATTAAACTAGAGAGAGGAAAGGAAGAAGAAGAAGAAGAATTACAAAAGGAAAAGTAAATCAAAGCTTGAAATTAACCTAGATCTAAGAAATTCTAATCTAGATCTAACCTAATCCTAGCTTATTGGAGGGGTTTTCTATGACCTTAGATTCCCAAGGAGACTCCGCATCTCCTAAATCTTCAACCACTTCTTCCTTGTCTTCATCAATGGTAGCTTCCTCCAATTGTTCAAACACAAAGCAACTTCCCTTATTTTCCACCGGAATTCCCAATCTCTCCTCCATGCTAGGCTCTTGATTTGATTCTCCACATGTTGTCATGGGATTCCTTGAGTGTCCAAGCATTGGGATGCTAACCGGTTTACCACCTCGTCCAAGGTGGCCGTGAATTGTTCTACATCCCTCTTCATCTCCTCTTGTCCTTAAATAAGAACATCAAGGATGTCATCAATTGGAGGTTGGGATGGATAGAAGAGTTCATCATTTTGGAAGAAGGACTCATGGTAGAAAGGTGGTTCTTCTTGGTAAGGATGTGGTGGTTCAACACTCTCCAATTTTTCCACTTGTTGCACAACACACTTCATGGTTGCTTGAAGTTGATCCAATACTTCCTTGAGACGATCGCTTGACTCGCGTTCCGCTTGGATAACATGATTAGGATCATATGGATCTTGGAATGATGGATATGAATATTCCTCCATGGGAGGTTGTGGTGGAAAGTAGGATTTATCTTGTTGTAGAAAATTTTCATACATTGGAGGTGTTTCATCTTGGTAATAGTATGGAGGGGGTGGTTCTATATGTGGTTCACATGGCTCATATGGTTCAAGAGGTGGTTGGTATGGTGGATATGGATTAGGGTCATATGAAGGAGGTTGGTGAAAAGGGGCTTGTGAGTGTGGTTGAGGATTATGTTGAGGATATGGCTCATAGGCACATGGTGGTGGTTCTTGAAAGTCACAAGGAGATTCACCATAACCATTAGATTGATATGCATCATAGAATGGCTCTTGTTCATAGTGTATTGGGGGAGGTTGTTGCCATGAAGATTGATCATATGCATATGGCTCCTCCCACCTTTGATTATCCCATTCTTGATACACATCTTCATTGAAGCTCTCATTTCCTACAACATAGTTAGAACCAAACTCATAGCCAAAGTGAGCATTCATGATAGCAAAGACAAAAATAAAAAGCACAAAAATAAGGAGATAAAATCTAGCTACTAAATCAAACAAGCAACATATTCACAATATTCACATATGTACAATAACCAATAACACAACACCATTGCAATTCCCCGGCAACGGTGCCATTTTGATGAACGGATTTTTGGTGGTACAGAATTTGACAAATAAATTCTCGTTGCAAGTATAGTTTCTAAACCAATAAATAATCCTTTCATAAAAATATTTGGTTGTCACAAGTAACAAACCCCTAAAAATAATAACCAAAGTATTGGAATCTCGGGTCGTTCTCCCTAGGAATTGCGATAAAGTGTCTTGTTATTGGTTATGAGGTATGTTTTGGGGGTTTTTGAGATAAGAGACATGAAATGTAAATGGCAATGAAAATAAACTAACAACTAACAAAGCTCTTGACAAGGTATGAGAACTAGAAGTCCTATCCTAGTTATCCTTCTCAATTGTGACAACAAATTATCCATTGCTCCCACTTAGTTAACTTCTAACCATGGAGGAAAGTCAAGTGGATGGATTAACTTGAGTCACAAGTCCTAGCCAACTCCAGAAGGAAAGACTAGCTTTAGTGGCATTCAAATCAATTAGCAACTTCTAATTATCAATCAACAAGAGAATTAGATAACTCAAGAGTCACTAATTACTATACCTAGGCCAAGAGGAAAGAATTCTACTCTATAATTCAACCAAGCATTTTATCAAACACATGGAAGGCATAAAAGGAAAGTAAAATGAATTAAGCAATTCAACAATGAAGGAACATGAATCATAAATTGCATTAAAAGAGAAATAGAAGAAACAAAAGTGCATCAACATAAGAGTAAAGAATTACAAGAATTAAATGCTAAACTAGAGAGAGGAAAGGAAGAAGAAGAAGAAGAATTACAAAAGGAAAAGTAAATCAAAGCTTGAAATTAACCTAGATCTAAGAAATTCTAATCTAGATCTAACCTAATCCTAGTCCTAAAGAGAAGTGAGAGCTTCTCTCTCTAAAACTAACTTTCTCTCCAAAAGCTAAACTAAACTAGACTAATGTGACTAGATATGTGATTCCCCTTCAGTCCTTGGGTTAAATAGCATCAGAGATGAGTTGGATTTGGGCCTGGGAAGCCCAGAATTCACCCCAGCGTTTTTCCTTTAAGTGAGTCACGTGCGAGCATCGACGCGTACGCGTGGGTCACGCGTACGCGTCGTTTGACAATTTTCCATCCACGCGTACGCATCATGTACACGTACGCATCGCCATGCAATGTCACAATCCACGCGTGCATGGCTTCTGCGCGTGCGCGTCAATCTCAGCATCCCAAATCCTTGTTTCTTTATGAGTTCTCCATTTGCATGCTTTTCCTCTTCATTCCTTTGATCCATTCCTAGCCTTTCCAATCTGAATTCACTAACAAATATATCAAGGCATCTAGTAGAATCAAAGGTGAATCAAAATTAGCAATTAAGGGCCTAAAAAGCATGTTTTCACACTTAAGCACAAATTAGGAGACAATCATGAAACCATGCCATTTTATTGGATAAGTATGGGAAAAAGGTGATAAAATCCCCTAAATCAAGCACAAGATAAACCCTACAAATGGGGTTTATCAACCTCCTTAAACCAAGCATGTCTGATGCGCATAAACTAGTTATGCTACGATTTAGGAAATTGCACGATCGGCAAAATTCCTTCCGGCAAGTGCACCGGTTATCGTCAAGTAAAAACTCACAATAGAGTGAGGTCGAATCCCACAAGGATTGGTTGAGTGAGCAATTCGGATTAGAAGTATGTTCTAGTTGAGCGGAATCAAGATTTAGATGAGAATTGCGGAATGTAAAATTGGCGGGAAACGTAAATGACAAGAAATTGAAATGACAAGGAATTTAAATGGCGAAATCTTAAATTGCATGAATTAAAGAGCAGAAGCTAAATTGCTGAAAATTAAAAGGGAGTGGGGGTGATTGCATGAATTGAATTGCAGAACTGATTTGTATCTCCTTGCATCGAATTCCCTGTTCTCCTCCATTGGTTGCTTGTCTTTTCTTCTTTTGTGGCTAGATGAGGCTTCCATTGGTTCTTTAGTTTTGGTAAGTTACAAGCTAAATTTGACAAGGTGAAGCAAGAAGTGTTGTTGGAAGTATGGTGAGGTTGTTTTCGGCAAGAGATAGTTATGCTATGATGAAGGAAAATGTGCATGAAGGAGAATTGGTGGTGTGGAACTCGTTCCCCAAGTGGTTCTTTATAGTGCTTGTAAGTGAAGACTGGACGGCTAGGGTGATTTGTGAAGGGTGGCTTGATGGTAATATATGAATTAGGGAGAAGGACGAATTGCTTTTCATTTTCTTGGAAGTATTCTGAGTGCATTAGGTTGTACATGTAGCTATCTTTTCATGCAGAACTTCCTTTTCCCATGTGTTAGTTTCAAAGACTTGTGAACTTCCTTTTTGACCAAGCACGGCACCTCCCCCTTGTCTTTTTCCTCCATTTTTATCTTTCCTTTTGTACCTGCACAAACAAACAAATTTGCTATCATTTTTTCGTGCATGTGAATAATGAATAGTACTTGTACATGTTCTTTTTTTCTTCTTTTTGAATTGTAAATCAATGATTGACTTCCTGAGCTTATAGCCGTGACTTTTGTATGTATGCACACTTATTACTGGACACCAAACTTAGTGTTTGGTAATGTGTCCTGATGACATGAAATCCATGTTGGTTGTCCTTAATGAATGTG
>NC_029786.2:64405091-64422160 GCF_000816755.2 Arachis ipaensis
TAGGTGAAAGTCCTCTTGTCTCTCCTGAGACCTCATGTATTGTTGAGACATTCCTTCCATGATTTCCTGCATTCTGCTCATATCCATGGGGTCTCTAGGAGTTCGTTGTCTTCTTTCTGGAATTGCTTGCTCTTCTTGCTCTTCTTCTCTGTCTTCTCCTTCCTGTCCTTCTTGTTCCGCTTCTTGCTCTTCTTCCGCTTGTTGCCCTTCTTCATTTCTTCTTTTTGTATGTCTTGGAGCAGTTGGGCCAAGAGTCATTCTGTACGCAGTTATGGCCAATCCAGGATATAGCCAATTAGGTCTTTCTCAAGAAAATGCATAAAACAACTAAAACTAACAGAAAAATGCTAGTGAAACTAGCCTAAGATGCCTTGGCATCAATGTCCTCATGCTTAAACCAAGAGAGAAACAAAGGGTATCAAAATTTATTCAATGTAAATAAACTATATGCAACCTAAACCATATGCAACTATCTAAATGAATGCAATTGCTTAGTCAAAATAAATCAATTCCCATTAAACATATATGCACAAGGGCTAAGGACTAGCAAGTCTAATCCACAATTGAATTGAGTTATTAAATATTTTTACAAACTTGCAAGAAAAGTGATGATTATAGGTGGAAACATGTAATCAAGCAATCGGACTCTCACCCGATGTATATACACTCTATTCGCTCAAGTGTTTAGGGTCGATTCTCTCAATTCTCCACTAATCATGCTTTCTAAGATTTGTTTTTCATCTAACAATCAACATTTATTTCATGCATGCATACAAGTATCATGAGGTCTTATTCATTGGTTATAATGGAGTTAGGGTCAAGGTAGGATGCATATTTGGTCAAGTGGACTTGAGATTTGAATCTTTGATAAGCTTACACTTCCCACCTAACCTATGACAACCTATATAATTCAAAACTAACCTAACTACCCATTCTTCACTTTTTCACACACTCATGCATTCTTTTCTTGATCACAACTCATATGCATTGATTTTTATTGAGCTTCACTTTAGAGCATTTTGTCCCCTTTTTATTTCTTTTCTTTTTTCTTTCTTTTTATATTTTTTTTCTTTTGATATATATATTTTTTCTTTCTTTTTGTTTTTCTCATTTTTTTTCTTCTTTTTGCAATAAAGTATATATAAAAGTCTCAATGCATATGGTTTTACATTTAATTAGCACATGGGCATGTACCCAATTCTCAATATTTTTAATAAAAATACAAAACTACCCTTTTCTCAACCAATGTCCCAAACTTTCCACACTTGAATGATACTCACACTCACTAGCCTAAACTAATCAAAGATCCAAATTAAGGACATTTATTATTTTTCGCTTTAAGGCTCGTAATGTGCTAAAATTATGAACAAGTGGGTTAAGCGTAGGCTCAAAATCGGCTAACAATAGAAGGTAAAAGGTAAGGCTTTTTGGGCAAGTGAGCTAAATAAAATGATGGCCTCAATCATATAAATACATGAATACACAAAACAATGGACATAGAGAATCAAACAAATCAAAGATTACAATCATAGAAAGAGAATAATACACACAAGAAGGAAATATAAGTGGTTATAAGATGTAACCACACAATTAGGCTCAAAACTCACTAGCTTGTGTTCCCAGCTCAAAAATCATGTTCCACAATATATATAATTCAAGCAAGTTCTATGAAAAGTTTTCACTCAAATCAATTGAGATGCCCTATAGATAGAAATCTTTGAAAAATGTCATTATTTTGACTAAGCTTATTGTGTTTATATATGCAAAACAAGAAAATGCAAGTAAAAATCCTAAAAGACCTAAAATGAAATGCAAAAGTATTGAGATTAGAAATTTGTTACCCAAAAAGCCGACTGGTCGGACGACCTCCCCACACTTAAAAATTTGCACCGTCCTCAGTGCACTCAAAGGTGAGCATGGGGGTACGGTGAATCTCCGGATTGCTACCTTCAGCTGGTAGATCAACCGATGCTGCGTGGTCTTTCTTCCACTTTCGTTTTGTTTGTGGTGCATCATTCATGAAAAATAGAAAATAATACCATAAGATGAGAAAATACAAAAGCAAGAAAGCATACATTGTTGGAATGAGGTAAATCACTAGAATTGAGTGAGTGGAGTGTGACATTAAGGAAAGTAGGTGTGTGAATTCTAAATTAGGCGCCTTCTGGAACACACACTAGCATAAGAGGCTAAGTCACAAGAGAAGCATGTACATCACTCATCCTAATGTGCTTGAAATGCTCTAAACTTGTAGGTCAAGATAACTTACAAGCAATAAAGCAGCATGGAAGCATTCAAGCCAAAAACATATGGATGCATATGATCATGAAACACAATGCATTACGATAAATGCACAACATCAACCATCAAGAACTTGCCTAATCGAGGAAAGGATTCCAATTACATGGTGGCCAAATCATGCAATTCAAGAAGAGTTTACAAGCTCGAAGGCAATTCTCATCACTTGGTATTCTCAAAAGGTAAGCATGAAGAACTCAAAATCCAATCAAAGAATTCAACAATTGAAATTAACAAAAATTGATGTTAAACTAACATCCTATCAATTATCAGCAGCAAGAGATAGTAAATAAGGTTAATAATCCAACACTTATAACGAAAAATAGAAAATGAAATGAAAATTAAACTAACTAATTGACTATCTAAAATAAGTGGTTATGGATGATTTTTGGAAGTGTTGGATGAGGGGTAGGAGAAGAGAAGAAGAAATGAGAAGGGAAGAAATGGAAAAAGGAGAAGAAAAGAAGTTTAGTGAAGGAAGGGCATCCACGTGTACGCGTCTGTCACGCATGCGCATGGGTGATGGTGTAATGGGCGCGACACGTATGCGTGTATCACGCATGCGTGTCGATGGGTTATTAAGAGAGTGACGCGTACGCGTCCTTCACGCTTACGCGTGGGTAGCCTTGCGCGAAAGGCACAGTGTTCGTGCGACGCTCGCACAACTCTCGGGAAAATGGCTTGGAGGTGAAATTTTTGAATCCACGCGTACGCGTGAGTGTGGATGGTCAAAAATGCTTGTGTCACGCATACGTGTGGATGGTGCTCTGTTTTTCAAAATTTTTCTATGTTTTTGCACTAAACCAAGCCTTCCATACCTCCAAACAGCTACCAAAACACCATAAAACCTTATTTAACATACTACACTACAAAATAAACTCAAATAACCAATGAAAACATGAAATTAACTAATTCTACCAATATATACAAAAGAGAAAAAAGAAAGATTTTACCATGGTGGGGTGTTTTCCACATAGCACTTTTGTTTATTATCCTTAAGTTGGACTTATGGGGAACTCCTCTCAAGGTGGCTTGTGCTTAAATTCATCTTGGAACTCCCACCAATGCTTGGTTCTCCATGGTGCCCCAAGATTTCTCATGTGTTGCACCAAGTTTTGATGGAGTCCTTCAAAAGCTTGGGGCTCCCAAAATTGATCCTCTTCTTGTAATCCAGGATCCCATACTTTATTTTCACACCCGTCTTGAAGTTGATCATTATTAGTCCATCTGGGTGGCAAGTAAGGTGAACTCTCAATAAAGTGACCAACAATCCTCCTAGACCCATCTAGTTGAGCACTACTCCAACCTTTATATTTCATGTTTGATGTATCAACCCTAATGAGCCTTGATTTGCAATGCCGACCACAAAACCATTTTCGCTTACGCTTCATCCCACAAAGTTCCCTAAGTTGACCATCCGTTTCAAGCAAACCATATTCAAGTGGGATAATAAAGCTAATAGAAATGAATTTCACCCACTCAAATGAAGAAGTAGATGGAAACCTAGGCCAAGACGAGTCCAAGGGTCTTGACAAAGCGTATTCCACTCCCATCCTTTTATTCCTAAGGATTTCCACTTTCTCACAAGATTCCTCAAATAAAATCCTTTGTTTAACAATACTACCTAAGCCTTTTCCCTTACTCAAATCATAAATGAGAGGATGAGAGAAATTTACCTCCACATTGCTTTCTATCTCATCGGGAGAAGGTTCTTCAAGCTCAAAGGATTCTTTACCACTAAGACTTGATGCTTGATCTTCGTCACCAAGGAAACTCAATTCTTGCTCTATCCCGTCCAATTCTTCATATGGAATATGCCTTGGAGGTTGTGCACATTCCTCCTTAGCATCAACTTCAATCTTATTGGAGGGGTTTTCTATGACCTTAGATTCCCAAGGAGACTCCGCATCTCCTAAATCTTCAACCACTTCTTCCTTGTCTTCATCAATGGTAGCTTCCTCCAATTGTTCAAACACAAAGCAACTTCCCTTATTTTCCACCGGAATTCCCAATCTCTCCTCCATGCTAGGCTCTTGATTTGATTCTCCACATGTTGTCATGGGATTCCTTGAGTGTCCAAGCATTGGGATGCTAACCGGTTTACCACCTCGTCCAAGGTGGCCGTGAATTGTTCTACATCCCTCTTCATCTCCTCTTGTCCTTAAATAAGAACATCAAGGATGTCATCAATTGGAGGTTGGGATGGATAGAAGAGTTCATCATTTTGGAAGAAGGACTCATGGTAGAAAGGTGGTTCTTCTTGGTAAGGATGTGGTGGTTCAACACTCTCCAATTTTTCCACTTGTTGCACAACACACTTCATGGTTGCTTGAAGTTGATCCAATACTTCCTTGAGACGATCGCTTGACTCGCGTTCCGCTTGGATAACATGATTAGGATCATATGGATCTTGGAATGATGGATATGAATATTCCTCCATGGGAGGTTGTGGTGGAAAGTAGGATTTATCTTGTTGTAGAAAATTTTCATACATTGGAGGTGTTTCATCTTGGTAATAGTATGGAGGGGGTGGTTCTATATGTGGTTCACATGGCTCATATGGTTCAAGAGGTGGTTGGTATGGTGGATATGGATTAGGGTCATATGAAGGAGGTTGGTGAAAAGGGGCTTGTGAGTGTGGTTGAGGATTATGTTGAGGATATGGCTCATAGGCACATGGTGGTGGTTCTTGAAAGTCACAAGGAGATTCACCATAACCATTAGATTGATATGCATCATAGAATGGCTCTTGTTCATAGTGTATTGGGGGAGGTTGTTGCCATGAAGATTGATCATATGCATATGGCTCCTCCCACCTTTGATTATCCCATTCTTGATACACATCTTCATTGAAGCTCTCATTTCCTACAACATAGTTAGAACCAAACTCATAGCCAAAGTGAGCATTCATGATAGCAAAGACAAAAATAAAAAGCACAAAAATAAGGAGATAAAATCTAGCTACTAAATCAAACAAGCAACATATTCACAATATTCACATATGTACAATAACCAATAACACAACACCATTGCAATTCCCCGGCAACGGTGCCATTTTGATGAACGGATTTTTGGTGGTACAGAATTTGACAAATAAATTCTCGTTGCAAGTATAGTTTCTAAACCAATAAATAATCCTTTCATAAAAATATTTGGTTGTCACAAGTAACAAACCCCTAAAAATAATAACCAAAGTATTGGAATCTCGGGTCGTTCTCCCTAGGAATTGCGATAAAGTGTCTTGTTATTGGTTATGAGGTATGTTTTGGGGGTTTTTGAGATAAGAGACATGAAATGTAAATGGCAATGAAAATAAACTAACAACTAACAAAGCTCTTGACAAGGTATGAGAACTAGAAGTCCTATCCTAGTTATCCTTCTCAATTGTGACAACAAATTATCCATTGCTCCCACTTAGTTAACTTCTAACCATGGAGGAAAGTCAAGTGGATGGATTAACTTGAGTCACAAGTCCTAGCCAACTCCAGAAGGAAAGACTAGCTTTAGTGGCATTCAAATCAATTAGCAACTTCTAATTATCAATCAACAAGAGAATTAGATAACTCAAGAGTCACTAATTACTATACCTAGGCCAAGAGGAAAGAATTCTACTCTATAATTCAACCAAGCATTTTATCAAACACATGGAAGGCATAAAAGGAAAGTAAAATGAATTAAGCAATTCAACAATGAAGGAACATGAATCATAAATTGCATTAAAAGAGAAATAGAAGAAACAAAAGTGCATCAACATAAGAGTAAAGAATTACAAGAATTAAATGCTAAACTAGAGAGAGGAAAGGAAGAAGAAGAAGAAGAATTACAAAAGGAAAAGTAAATCAAAGCTTGAAATTAACCTAGATCTAAGAAATTCTAATCTAGATCTAACCTAATCCTAATCCTAGAGAGAAGTGAGAGCCTCTATCTCTAAAACTAACTTTCCCTTAAAAAGCTACACTAAACTAGACTAATGTGACTAGATATGTGATTCCCCTTCAGTCCTTGGGTTAAATAGCATCAGAGATGAGTTGGATTTGGGCCTGGGAAACCCAGAATTCGCCCCCAGCGTTTTGCCTTTAAGTGAGTTACGTGCGAGCATCAACGCGTACGCCTGGGTCACGCGTACGCATCGCTTGATAATTTTTCATCCACGCGTACGCGTCATGTACGCGTACGCGTCGCCATGCAATGTCACAATCCACGCGTGCGTGGCTTCTGCGTGTGCGCGTCGATCTCAGCATCCCAAATCCTTGTTTCTTCATGAGTTCTCCATTTGCATGTTTTTCCTCTTCTTCCTTTTGATCCATTCCTAGCCTTTCCAATCTGAATTCACTAACAAACATATCAAGGCATCTAATGGAATCAAAGGTGAATCAAAATTAGCAATTAAGGGTCTAAAAAGTATGTTTTCACACTTAAGCACAAATTAGGAGAAATCATGAAACCATGCCATTTCATTGGATAAATGTGGGTAAAAGGTAATAAAATCCCCTAAATCAAGCACAAGATAAACCCTACAAATGTGGTTTATCACCAGCAACCTGCAGAGCTGCCATAACTACCCCACCTACTATAACTAAATTAGCATGTTGATTACTATCAGATCTATGTGGCCAATAAGTCATGGCTATCTTAGTATTCCACCTCTATGCTAGATTTTGTTTTACCTTGTAAATTACAAATAAATTGATTTTTCAATGACTGGAACCTTTTCAAAATATTGTCCATCTATCTTTGCTTATCTTACATCTCTAGTTCTTGTAAAGCAAATAAATCATGTACCTACGGCTACCATGTGCTTATAAATGTGAATAATTAGGTTCTACTAGATAATAGAATCAGATAAAGCTGGTTAATTCTTTTTGGCAACTTTCAACCTACAAGTGAAAGGATGGAAAAAACAATAGATGTAGAAGAGTAGAAGAAGTAATAACACAGTAAAATTCAAGAACCCCAAGACATACCTTCTCAAATGCACTGGCTTGATTGCCAGGAACACTATACCAGCACTTTGGCTCTCCCCTAGAACAAAATTGAAATCAGGACCAAATTTGTAAGGAAAAAGTACATGATTTCAGGTAGAAACGTTTAAAAATGTCAAGGAATTACAGCAATAGTAACGAAATGTTAAGGAATTGCTGCAATACTAACCAGATGTGTAGACTTCTAGGCATAAAGCCATACCAGTACTGTAGAATATATTACCCTCTTCCATGTATACATTATTCCCAGAAAGAAAGGGCAAAAAAATAAAGTGTATGATAACTTTTCTATCAAAGAACTATTATATATAGAGATTCTTTTCAATTTATTGAGATTACAAGCCACAGACAATGAACATAAATATGTCAAGTTCCGACAATCTTCCAGAGTTAACTTTATTAAGTTCTGAAACCAACCATTTGAAGGTGGATTGCTCCACATCTTGTGAATCTTGATTGAAAACAACTTCAAGATTTCCAAGTTTGGAATTTCTACCTCTTGGAAAGAACCACACACAAACCTTGTTAATCTATTTGGAATCATAGGTCTTAAAATGATAAATACATATTATTTTAAGTTGGAAGAAAGCCATACATTTTCATTAAAGACAGAAAATGAAGTTGTGTCATTCTGCCCATCCATTGCTGGGACAATTTCCCTTCTCAAAAATAAGGTATTTTGGGAAGATTTGTTGAATGAACCTTGCCACCGCATAAGAATATTCATAAGTACAATGAAATCTCAACCATCTCCATAATAGTAACCAACTTTCACAACTCACAAGAACATGAATTTATTCTCTAAAAATCCCTAATAGAACTCGGTCATAAATTGTGATGCTAGGGCATTTTGGCCAGTTTCACTGACCTTTTCTTTATGGTTTTAGGGTAGTTTCATGCACTTTCTTAGGAAATAAGCAAGTTTTGGGTAAATAATCATTTACATCTTGATTCAAGCAAACATTGTGAATTTTATATGATTTCATGAGAATTATGCATGAATTGAATGATAAATTGAATGATGCATGATCTCATGGGTTAGAACCTAGCTTTGATGCACTTTATTTACTTGATTTCAGGACAAAGGAAGCAAGGAAGATGCCACGTTAATAGCCATGTTAGTCCAACTAACGTGACCATTAACGTGGAAAAGAGGCTAGCTTACAACGTTAACAAGAAAAGTGAACACCAATAACACTTTCGTGAGACATCATAGCCCACGTTAGTGTCCACGTTAACTACGTTAACGTGGAAGTACGTTAACGTGGAAGCTAACGTGGAAAAGAAGAAAAGCTCCAACGTTAGTGGTAAAAGTGAATGCCACTAACGTTGGGGAGAGGGGCACACTTAGCCACGTTAAGAGTCACGTTAACTACATTAAAGTGAACTCTAATGTGGGAGAAGCAATGAAGAGCCAACGTTAGTGACACTCACCTTTGTCACTAACGTTGGACTAAGCCTCTATTAGCCACGTTAGTTGCCACGTTAATGGCATTAACGTGGAAGCTAACGTGGAGGAAAGGAATGATGAGCCAAAGTTAGTGACACTCACCTTTGTCACTAACGTTGGAGATAGCTATCACTACCACGTTAGAAGTCACGTTAACCTAAGTAACGTGAACTCTAACGTGGGAAGAAGGGTGTTTGGAGCGTTAGTGACAAAGGTAAGTATCACTAACGCTCTTGAAGTTGAGGCATACCCACGTTAAGAGTCATGTTAGCTACACTAATGTGGACTCTAACGTAGGGAAGAAGGGGCCAAGGGCAACGTTATTGGCAAAGGTAAACGCCAATAACGCTCGCGATGGATCAAGAGGCAATGTTAGTGGTCACGTTAGTGCCACTAACGTTGAAGTTAACGTAACTCATCTTGGGCTAGGAACATTAGTGAAAAAGGTGATTGTCACTAACGTTCTCGAACCCACATTTTCACTCAACGTTAATGCCACTAACGTCCTAGCCAAAGTCCATGCCTACTTCACACTTTCTCTGCAAGTAAAGCTGAGCCCACTGAAGATTCCAAACTGCTTCAACTCAAGATCCAAAGGCCCATATCCAAGACTTGAAGATCCAACTGGAAGATCAGAAGAGTAGTATATATAGGGGTAGTTTTGAACTAGAGAGGAGCTTTTGGATTGAAAGGACTACTCTCTGTATAATTTTACTTTCTCTGTAACTTCTAGTTTTACTATGCAAACACACAAATTCTATTTATCATTTGAGGCATTTCTGGAATCAATTAACAGGCATGCCATCATATCATAGAGAATAATCTAATCAATAATCATACTTACTAAAACAACTGAATGAAAAATAGAAAATACAAAGATTGAAGAATAGAAAATCACTAAGGTTTGAAAGAAAAAAAAGAAGAAACAAAAGATCAATTCAAAGGGAATCGTAGATAACACATTTTCTAGTAGGCGAATCAGATCAGAAAACAAAGAAATCAAAAATAGAGAACAAAAACAACCTAAAAACAGATCTGATTTGAGAGAAAGAGCATTTTTATTTACCTCTTTGAAAGAGCCTGAGCTTCTTCCTCCGTGAACTGGCCTCAATGCAAACAACGAAAAGCAATAATTAGAAAAAGAATTTGAAAAGTCAGAGAGAGAGAGAGAGAGAGAGAGAGAGAGAGAGAGAGAGAATAGTGGATGAATGTGTTAACCTGGCCTCCATTTATAACTCTAGCGGGCGACGGTTGACGGAGGAAACTTGGTGGCAACGGCGGCAAGGAGATGAATGGCGGTGGCGATGGAATCGTGATTCTAGGGTTTCAGACTCTCCCTTGTTCTCTCTCTCTCAAAAAACTCTTTTCATTTGTTTGGGTTGGGCTTTTTATAATTAATTGGGTTGAAAAGTGAAAACAAATAGTAGGAGTTTTTGTTAACTCTTTAAAATTGTTACAAATAAAATATATTGTGGAGGTTTTAATAACTCTCATTAAAAAACTTCTACGAACAAATAAAAATTTTGTAGTGAGTGCACCGGGTCATCCAAGTAATACCTCAGGTGAGTGTGGGTCAATCCCACGAGAATTGTCGGATTGAGCAAGTGATGGTTATCTTGCTGTACTTAGTAATACCTCAGAGATGCTTATCCTTCCAGAATGATACTTCTTACTTTTTCCTTTAACAACGAGTGATTCATTCAATGGCAAGGCTTTATGTGATTAAAGCCAGGGTCAATGGTCATTCAATCTGAACAATGGTGAAGCTCATGCAATTCAATCTCTGATGATCCTACCCAAAATGCCACAGAAAAGGTCGGATCTTCCGGATCGGAGAATGAAGCTCTATTTGGTTCTAACCTTAGCGCCACAGAGACTTCACTTACCCCTGACTGATGAGATTTTATGTCACTTATCCCAATTAGCCCAGATACTCTATTGGAACCTGTGATGCACTCTCAAGCTGCAACTCAATACTATCCTTTCAGGGACTCGCATGAACTCATGTAGAATAAGGGGTCATACTTTCGTTCCACCCCAGATTCATAAGGATGAAGAACGAAAATGCATCACAGAATAGAATCAAACATATATTAAAGTAGAAAAGTAATGATATTAATCCATGGGAATACGCAGAGCTCCTATCTTTAACCTAGGAGGTTTAGTTGCTCATACTTTACAGAAGCAATATGGAAAACATATAAACGGTCAAAAGTTCATGAACAAGGGTGATCCTTGTTCTATTTATACTAATGTAATAATTAAAAATTACAAAAATGGGATAACCTAAGCTAAGGGTGTGAAAATCCACTTCTGGGCCCACTTTGGTGAGTGTTTGGGATGAGCTTGGCGTCCAACTTGAGGAATGGGTGTTGAACGCCCATTAGGGGGGTGTCCATGCTTCCTTGTCCTCCCTTGGTGGTGTTTAATGCCAGGTTTGGGCTTTCAACGTTGGCCTTGGTCCTCCTTGGGCGTTGAACACCAGAAAGGGGGTAAGTTGGGCGTTCAACACCCGTTTTAGGCAGTCCTATCCAAAGAAAAATATAGATCATTATATATTGCTGGAAAGCTCTGGAAGTTAGCTTTCAAATTCCGTTGATAAAGCGTCAATTGGACCTCTGTAGCTCAAGATATGCTCGTTAGATTTTACGGAGGTCAGGATTTGACAACATCTGTTGTCCTTTCTTTGCCTCTGAATCAGACTTTACTAAAACTTGCCAGTTTAACCCAAAAATCACCTGAAATCATAATAAAAACACAAAAACTTAAAGTAGCATCCGAAAAGTGAATTTTGCCGTAAAACCTAGTAAAACTTAACAAAATGTAATAAACTATAACTAAAATACTAAGAAAATAGTACCTAAAAGGGTATAAAATATCCACTCATCAGTGACGTAGCTCCCTTTTCCCGTGAGTTCGGCCAATTGGAGTTCTAGGAGGTACAAGCAATTTTTGACGTTTTTCTCTTCAGTAGCTCGGTCAGAAAGCGTCTCCGGAGCCTCGAGTATTTTGAGTTCATACGGAGGTAGGGTTTTGGTAATTTTATAATAATTAAATATGAATTTGATAAGTGAACGTTGGTTTGATTGTTTGGGTTTGAATGAGTTTATGTTAAATTATTGTTGAATTATTTTTGTTTGCTTAAGATTTTCATTTAGTTATGTATGAACAACCACCTGGGATGTTTTTGATTATTTTGGGAGTAAAAATAGATTTTCAAAAAGTTTTAAGAATTATATTAGCTAATTTTAAATTATTAAAGAAATGAGTATGTTTTGAGTTTTATCGAGAAAAGTATTATGTTTGAATTTGATTTATCAAGAAAAAGAGTTTAATGAAAGAGAAATGGATTTGAATTGTTTTTAAAGAGAGATTTTGATGTTTGGAAAATACCTGGACAGTACACAAGGGTTGTGGTTTAGTCCCACTTGCTCCGGGTATGAGATGGAGAAGAAGAATTATGAAAAATGAGTTTAATTATGAAATATTGAATGAATTTATGTTTGAGATCCTAGGCAGTAGCAAGGATTGCGCTTCATCCTGCTTATTCTAGGTCAGTGATTGTGACGCATGGGTAGTAACAGTAGTAGTGGATTATTTCACTTGCTCCATGTTGAGATTTTAAACATCCGCCCGGGTAGTAGCCATAGTAGTGATTATTCCACTGGCTCTGGGTTAAGCGAGTAGTAGTAAGGGGGCTGTAGCTCAAACCAACTTGCTCCGCAATGGGTGTTACAGGGGCACATAGTAAATGGCATGACCGCCCTGTACGAGAACTTGAAGGCTCAAGCTTGGGTACTTGCTCCAGATGCCGACCTTCCCTTGTTTAGTTTAGATAACATTGTTGAAGATGGTAAGATCGTGTCAGCCACTGATGACGATGAGACTCCTGCTCCTGATCCCAAGGCTAAGGCTTCTATAGCCCCTTCCGCTGAAGCTGCCCATTCCGAGGCCGATCCTGATGTAGAGATTTTGAATGGGCCGGACGGTGTTGTTGGGGGAGTCCCGATTTCAGTTATTCCCCCGGCTTCTCAGGATGTGGTGATGGGGGCAAAGTTGGATCCTCTATGACTTCCCCTTTTTTATGCTTGTTTTGATGATGTGTTGATATGGTCCGACCTGTGGACCTCTAAACTCTTTTTTATTGTAATCTTTTGAGTGGTTTCTTGACACTAGCAGTTGCTTTCTAGCAACTTTTTTAATTTTTAATCAAAACACTTTCACCCTGGGGTTGCTGTTAGGTAACCTTTGAGTTTTTAATGCTTAACTTCTTAATACTTCCTTGTTTTGACTATTCTGGTAGTGTGCTGGCTGATTTCTAAGGAATGCCTTTACCTTTTGGTTGTTGTTTCAACCTTTTCTAGCCTTTGTCCTAGAATAGCGTCCCTTTGTGGATTTTCTAGCCACGTTTTAGGATTAGGGTTTGGGCTTTTCTGGCCAACCTCCTTCCTGATGACCTTGAGGTAGTGTTCTTTCATGAACTTCTACCTTTGCTTATTGGTCTGTGCTTCTTCTAGTTGCATTGATAACTTTTCCGATTTACTTTATTCTTCCTTTGGCGATTTCACCTTTGCAGCTTGGTGTTTGGTGTTTCGGGCTTTTAGTCGGATTCTAATAACTTTCTAGGTGGTGTTCTGTTCTGAACCTTTACCTTTTAGTTTATTTGGACGACCTTTGAGCCTTGTTTGGGCTTGTGATTGCCTTTGCTTTTTAAGTAGCGTCCTTTTCAGACTCCTACCTTTTAGCTTAGCAACTTTAAAACTAGGTTTTTCAACCTTTTTCGACCTTCGTACGGTTAGCAAGGCATTGTTTCTTTTTTAGTGATCCTTTAGCTGGTCCGACTTCTCTGTCGGGCCTTTTCAAGTTATTTGTTGCAACCCCGTTTTTAATCCGACCTCGTCAGGCCGCTTTATACGGGTCGCTTTCATAACTTCTCACATTAATTTGGACCTCGTCGCTTCACCTTACCGACCTTTCCTGGTCGGGCAATGAATTTTGCATTTTTTTCGAGCATAAAAAATGTAAATAAGAGTATATACATGTGTGGGGTTACCCTGCAAGTCGGGCCGCCCTCAGGTCTTGGCCTGGTGCCTCATTAAAAAAATCCTTTAGTGGGAAAAAGAGCACACCTTGGCCCAAGACCATTCTCTAGCTATAGTACTTTCTTATGTTACATGTGTGCCATGACCTCGGGAGTTCCCGCCCTTGGAGGTCGGCCACCCTATAGTACTTTCCTTCTCCTAACCGACTTGCTCCGATATCATTTCGGATTTGGATGAGGTCGTTGGTAGTGAAGCTTCGTTGGATTACCTTCCGATTGTACCTTGAGGCCATTCGACGCTTTAGGGCTTCCTCTCTGATCCGAGCACTTTCTCGGACTTCTGGAAGCAGGTCAAGTTCTTCCTTTTGTGCTCCGGAGTTGGTGTCCTCATTGTAGAAGATCACCCTAGGGGATCTTTCATCTATTTATACGGGGATCATTTTCTCCATTCCGTAAGTGAGTCGGAAGGGTGATTCCCCCGTAGTGGAGTGTGGTGTTGTCTGGTACGCCCATAGGACTTAGGGGAGCTCTTCAGCCCAGGCTCCTTTTACGTCTTGTAATCGACGCTTTAACTCGGCCAATATGACTTTGTTGGTGGCCTTCGCCTGTCCGTTGGCTTATGAGTGTTCCACTGAGGTGAACTGGTGCTTGATTTTTAGATCAGCTACCAGGTTCCTGTAGCCCGTGTCGGTGAACTGAGTCTCGTTGTCCGTGGTGATGGAGTGGGGAACCCCAAACCTTGTGACGATGTTTCTGTAGAGGAACTTTCGACTTCTCTGGGCGGTGGCGGCGGCCAATAGCTCTGCCTCGATCCACTTTGTAAAGTAATATATTCCTACAATGAGGAATTTGACTTGTCTTGATCCCTGGGGGAATGGTCCGACGACGTCGAGCCCCCACTTTGTGAACGGCCAGATTGAGGTGACGTAAATGAGTTCTTCAGGTGGGGCGATGTGGAAGTTGGTGTGGTTCTGGCATGGAGGGCATGTTTTGACGAACACGGCTGCTTCCTTCAAGGTTGGCCAGTAGAAGCCGGCTCGAAGTACTTTTTTGGATAGAGCGTGTGCCCCAAGGTGGTTGCCGCACATGCCACTGTGTACGTCCTCCAGGAACTCTTTTGTGGCAAAAGTTGGGACGCATTTTAGGAGGGGCGTTGAAATTCCTCTTCTGTACAGGACGTCGTGCACCAGGGTGTAATCTTGTGCTTCCCGTGTGAGCTTTTTTACATCCTTCTTTTCCGTGGGAAGTATTTCGGACTTGAGGTAGTTGATTATGGGGGTCATCCACCCTTGGTCCTGGTCTGATATGTTTAAGAATTTTTCTTCCCTTGAGGTTGATGGGTGATGTAAGGTTTCTTGGATGAGGCTTCTATTGTTACCTCCTGACTTAGTGCTGGCTAGTTTAGATAGTGCGTCCGCTCGGGCATTTTGTTCCCGAGGTATGTGTTGGATCTCATATTCTCTGAAGTTCCCGAGCTATTCTTTGGTCTTGTCCAAGTACTTTTTCATTGTGGGATCCTTTGTCCAGTAGCTCCCTTCTATCTGTAAGGTGATTACTTGTGAATCGCTGAAGATGGTAAGATTTTGTGCTCTGACCTCCCTAGCCAGCTTTAAGTCGGCCAGTAGGGCTTCATACTCTGCTTGATTATTTGAGACGGGGAACTCAAATCTTAAGGAGAGTTCGAGTTGGGTCCTTTGGTCGCTTTCTAGGATAACGCCTGCTCCACTTCCGGCTTTGTTCGATGAGCTGTCGACGTAGAGGTTCCATTCTATGGGGGTCCCCGGGGTGTTTGTGTACTCTGCGATGAAGTCGGACAAGTACTGGGATTTGATGGTGGTGCGAGCTTCATACTTGAGATCAAATTCGGACAACTCAACCGCCCATTGTAGAATTCTTCCAGCCAAGTTTGTTTTCTGCAAGATGCCTTTCATGGGTTGATTAGTCCGTACCCTGACGGTGTGGGCTTGAAAATATGGTCGAAGTCGCCGGGAGGTGAGTATGAGGGCGTAAGCGAATTTTTCTATCTTTTGGTAGTTCAGTTCGGCCCCCTGTAAGGCCTTGCTAATGAAATAGATGGGTTGTTGTCCATTGTCATCCTCTCTGACCAGGGCTGATGCTATCGCTTGACTTCCATCGGCGAGGTACAGTATCAGTTCTTCTCCTTATTAAGGTTGGGTCAGGATGGGTAGTCGTCCCAGGAATGCTTTGAAGTCCTGAAATGCTTTCTCGCACTCTGGAATGCACTCAAACTTCTTCCCTTTCCTCAGTATCGTGTAGAAGGGAAAAGACTTTAAGGCCGATCCAGCCAGAAATCTCGACAGGGCCGCAAGTCTTCCATTTAGTTGCTGTACTTCTTTTACACAGGTCAGACTTTTCATGTCGAGTATAGCTCGGAACTTGTCTGGATTTGCTTCGATACCTCTTTGGATTAGCCTGAATCTTAGGAATTTGCCGGCTTCTTCTGCGAAAGTACATTTTGTGGGATTTAGTCTCATCCTGTATTTCCTTATGGTGCTGAACACTTTGCAGAGGTCGGACAGCAGTGTGTCCTCCCTTTAGGTCTTTATTAGCATGTCATCCACATAGACTTCCATCATGCTTTCCGATGTGGTTGGAGAATACTTTATTCATTAACCATTGATATGTGGCCCCCGCGTTCTTTAGTCCGAAAGGAATTACTACGTAACAATAGTTTGCTTTCGGGGTTAAGAACAAGGTTTTCTCCTGGTCGGGTTTATGCATTAGGATTTGGTTGTCCCCTGAGTATGCGTCCATGAAGGAAAGGTATTTGTATCCTGACGATGCGTCAAGGTATCGATGTATGGGAGGGGATAAGGGTCTTTTGGGCAGGCTTTATGGAGGTTGGTGTAGTCCATACACATTCGCCACTTTCCATTTGGCTTTTTTAACAGTACGACGTTGGCCAGCCACAGTGGATATTTAACTTCCCTTATGAACCCTGCCTCCAGTAGGGCTTTGATGAGCGGATAATTTATACGCTTTTTGACATTGTTTTTAGTATGTTTTTAGTAGAATCTAGTTACTTTTAGGGATGCTTATACATCAATTACTTACTCATGTAAACCCTAGTAGCTAGTTTATTATAAATAGGACCTTTTACTATTGTATTAGGTATCATTGAACGCATTGTTCTTAGACCATGGGGGCTGGCCACACGGCCATGCCTGGACCATTCACTTATGTATTTTTAACGGTAGAGTTTCTACACTCCATAGATTAAGGTGTGGAGCTCTGCTGTTCCTCAAAGATTAATGCAAAGTACTACTGTTTTCTATTC
>NC_029786.2:64422357-64424186 GCF_000816755.2 Arachis ipaensis
GTATCGAAGTTGTGACAAATTATGAATGTGTAATCACGATTACGCGTACCAAGTTGCTCACGTGCCAGGAATAGTTTGAGCCTGGACATCACAATTTTGTGCACCAAGTTTTTGGCGCCGTTGCCGGGGATTGTTTGAGTTTGGACAACTGACGGTTCATCTTGTTGCTCAGATTAGGTAATTTTCTTTTTATTTTATTTTCAAAAATTTTTCAAAAAAATATTTCAAAACTTTTCTCATCTGTTTTCGAAAAAAAAAAAATGTTTTCAAAAAAATTTTATTCAAAATTTTTAAAGAATGAATTCTAGTGTTTCATGAAGCATGTGAAGCCTGGCTGGCTGTAAAGCCATGTCTAAATTCTTTTGGACTGAGGCTTCCAAACCATCAGAGGTAAGCTACATACTTGATAAATGATGAGCAGCAATTTGTTATCAAGAGCAATATACTCTGGTGTTAAATGCTGAAGCTTGGCTGGCCATTGGCCATGTCTAGTGTTTTGGACTGGAGCTTTCTTTGAAAGCTTGGCTGGCTAGTGAACCATGTCTAATTCCTGGACTGAAGCTTTAGACTAAGAATGCAAGATTCCTGGAATTCATATTAAAAATTTTGGAATCCTTATTTTTCTTTTTTTAATTAATTTTTCGAAAAAAATCCAAAAAAATTTAGAAAATCATAAAAATCAAAAAAATATTTTGTGTTTCTTATTTGAGTCTTGAGTCATATCATAAGTTTGGTGTCACTTGCATATGCATCCTGCATTTTTTCGAAAATATCATGCATTCATAGTGTTCTTCATGATCTTCAAGTTATTCTTGGTAAGTCTTCTTGTTTGATCTTGATGATTTTTTATTTTGTGTCTTTTCATGTTTATCATATGCATTCTTGAATTCTTAGTGTCTAAGCATTAAAGAATTCTAAGTTTGGTGTCTTGCATGTTTTCTTTGCATTAAAAATTTTTCAAAATTGTGTCTAGGATGTTCATCTTGACATTCATAGTGTTCTTGGTGTTCATCTTGACATTCATAGCATTCTTGCATGCATCACATGTTTTAATCTAAATATTTCATGCATTGCATCTTTTTAGTGTTTTTCTCTCTCATCATAAAAATTCAAAAATCAAAAAAAATATCTTTCCATTTTTCTCTCATCAAATTCGAAAATTTGAGTTGACCTTTTCAAAAATTTTTAAAATCAAGTTGTTTCTTATGAGTCAAATCAAATTTTCAATTTGAAAATCTTATCCTTTTCAAAATCTTTTTCAAAAATCAAATCTTTTTCAAAATTCTTAGTTATTTTCGAAAATTCCAAAAATATTTTTTAAAAATCTTTTTCTTATTTTTATATCAAATTTTCGAAAATAACATAATCAATTAATGCTTTGATTCAAAAATTTGAAGTTTGTTACTTGCTTGTTAAGAAAGATTCAAACTTTAAGTTCTAGAATCATATCTTGTGATTTCTTGTGAATCAAGTCATTAATTGAGATTTTAAAAATTAAATCTTTTTCAAAACTAATTTCTAAAATATCTTCTTATCTTATCTTTTTCAAAAATTTGATTTCAAAATATCTTCTCTAACTTCCTAACTTCCTATCTTTTCAAAATTTGTTTCAACTAACTAACTAACTTTTTGTTTGTTTTTTAACTTTTTCAAAACTACCTAACTAACTCTCTCTCTCTAATTTTCGAAAATATCTTCCGTCTTTTTCAAAAATTTCTTTTTAATTAACTAATTATTTTTATTTTTATTTTTGATTTCAAAAATTTTCGAAAATTACTAACATTTTTCAAAAACTATTTTCGAAAATCACTAACTCTTTTTCAAAAATA
>NC_029786.2:64424225-64425739 GCF_000816755.2 Arachis ipaensis
GGATACTCTGAATGCCATATTGGCTCAGAATAAAATATTGACTCGGCAAGTCAATATGATCTCTCAGAGTCTGCATGGAATGCAAGCTGCATCCAACAGTACTCAAGAGGCATCTTCTGAAGAAGAAGCCCATGATCCTGAGAACCCTGCAATAGCAGAGGTAAATTACTTAGGTGAACCTTATGGAAACACCTATAACTCAACATGGAGAAATCATCAAAATTTCTCATGGAAGGATCAAAAGCCTCAACAAGGCTTTAATGATGGTGGAAGAAACAGGTTTAGCAATAGCAAGCCTTTTCCATCATCAACTCAGCAACAGACAGAGAACTCTGAACAAAATACTTCTAATTCCTCTTCCCCATAAACCTACCTCATAAACTCTACCTACCTTCGAAATTCAAAACCAATTTCCCACCCATATGGCCGAACCTTAACCCCCCCAACCTTCCCTATATAAAGCCCTCTATTCTTCATCAAATTCACACAACACACCCCTCTACACCCTTCTTGGCCGAAACCACATCTCCCTCTCCCTCTCTATATTTCTTCTTCTTCTTCTTCTATTCTTTTGTTTATTGCTCGAGGGCGAGCAATATTCTAAGTTTGGTGTGGTAAAAGCATAAGCTTTTTTGTTTTTCCATTACCATTGATGGCATCTAAGACCGGAGAATCCTCTAGAAGAGGGAAAGGGAAGATAAAAGCTTCCACATCTGAGTCATGGGAGATGGAAAGGTTCATCTCCAAAGCCCATCAAGACCACTTCTATGATGTTGTGGCCAAGAAGAAAGTGATCCCTGAGGTCCCTTTTAAACTCAAAAGAAATGAGTATCCGGAGATCCGACATGAAATTCAAAGAAGAGGTTGGGAAGTTCTAACAAATCCCATCCAACAAGTCGGCATCCTAATGGTTCAAGAGTTCTATGCCAATGCATGGATCACCAAGAACCATGATCAAAGTAAGAACCCGGATCCAAAGAACTATGTTACAATGGTTCGGGGGAAATACTTAGATTTTAGTCCGGAAAATGTGAGGTTGGCGTTCAACTTGCCAAACATGGAAGAGAACGCACGCCCCTACACAAGGAGAGTCAACTTTGATCAAAGGTTGGACCAAGTCCTTATGGACATATGTGTAGAAGGAGCTCAATGGAAGGTTGACTCCAAAGGCAAGCCGGTTCAACTAGGAAGATTGGACCTCAAGCCTATAGCTAGAGGATGGTTGAAGTTCATTCAATGCTCAATCATTCCCACTAGCAACCGGTCTGAAGTTACTATAGACCGGGCCATCATGATCCATAGCATCATGATTGGAGAAGAGGTGGAAGTTCATGAGATTATATCTCAAGAACTCTACAAGGTGGCTGACAAGCCCTCCTCTATGGCAAGGTTAGCCTTCCCTCACCTCATTTGCCATCTATGTTACTCAGCTGGAGCTTTCATAGAAGGAGACATTCCTATTAAGGAAGAGAAGCCCATCACTAAGAAAAAGATGGAGCAAGAAAGAGAGCCCA
>NC_029786.2:64425763-64441610 GCF_000816755.2 Arachis ipaensis
GCGTAAAAAAAATAGAAAGAAAAAGAAAAAGCAAGCAGAAAAAGCCAATAACCCTTAAAACCAAAAGGCAAGGGCAAATAAAAAGGATCCCAAGGCTTTGAGCATCAGTGGATAGGAGGGTCTAAAGGAGTAAAATCCTGGTCTAAGCGGCTAAACCAAGCTGTCCCTAACCATGTGCTTGTGGCGTGTAGGTGTCAAGTGAAAACTTGAGACTGAGCGGTTAAAGTCAAGGTCCAAAGCAAAAGAAGAGTGTGCTTAAGAACCCTGGACACCTCTAATTGGGGACTTTAGCAAAGCTGAGTCACAATCTGAAAAGGTTCACCCAATTATGTGTCTGTAGCATTTATGTATCCGGTGGTAATACTGGAAAACAAAGTGCTTAGGGCCACGTCCAAGACTCATAAAGAAGCTGTGTTCAAGAATCATCATACTGAACTAGGAGAATCAATAACACTATTCGAAATCTGAAGTTCCAATAGATGCCAATCTTTCTGAACCTCAATGGATAAAGTGAGATGCCAAAACTATTCAAGAGGCAAAAAGCTATAAGTCCCGCTCATATGATTGAAGCTCTGTTTCATTGATAGTTTGGAATTTATAGTATATTCTCTTCTTTTTATCCTATTTGATTCAGTTGCTTGGGGACAAGCAACAATTTAAGTTTGGTGTTGTGATGAGCGGATAATTTATACGCTTTTTGACATTGTTTTCGCGTACCAAGTTGCTCACGTGCCAGGAATAGTTTGAGCCTGGACATCACAATTTCGTGCACCAGGCTTTTACCTGTTCCTCCACAACTTGTGACCTTTCTGGGCCGAGCTTTTGGCGCTTTTGTTGTATTGGTCGGGATCCGGGGTACACAGCTAGTTTGTGGCATATTAAGCCGGGATCTATGCCGAGCATATCAGCGACTTTCCAGGCGAAGAGGTCGGAATTCTCCCTTAGGAGCTTTACTAGAAGATCTTTTAGGTCTCCCTTTAGGTTTGCTCCTATACTTGTTGTTTTGTCTGGGGTGTCTCCGGCTTGTACCTCCTCAGTTTTGCCTTCTGGCTAAGGACGGAGTTCATCGCGAGCCCAGGCCCCTCCGAGCTCAATGGCGTTTGCCTCTTTTCTTCCGGGGTCTCCTTTAAGGTTTATACTTTCATTGTAGCATTGTGGTGCGAGATTTTGGTCTCCCCTAATGGTGGCTATGCCTTCTATTATTGGGAACTTCATTCATAAGTGTGGAGTGGAGACTACTGCGGTGAGCTACTTTAGAGTCGTCCGACCTTTGAGGGCGTTATATGCCGAGCTTACATTGACGACTATATAGTCTATGCTTGATGCACCACTATTTTATGGTACATTTTAGGCTGAATTGAGTGGATTTTATCCATTATTCTCACACTTATTCATAGAATTCACATGTTTTATAATTTCCTTCCCAATTTTGTGCTGTGATTGAAAAGATGCTTCTTTGGCCTTAAATTCACTAATTTTAATCTTCTCTTATTACCATTCGATGTCGTGATATGTTTGTTAAGTGTTTCCAAGGTTTACAGGGTAAGAATGGCTTAGAGGATAGAAAGGAAGCATGCAAAAGTGGAAGGAACACAAGAAATCAAGTATTTCAGAATCTGGTAGCGACGCGCGCTCATGGGCGACGCGTACGCATGACTAGTGCATTCGACAGATGACGCGTACGCGTGAAATAGCGTCACGTGTTGGAATTTATAGAAAATGCTGGAGCGATTTTCGGGCTGCTTTTGACCCAGTTTTAGACCCGAAAATACTTATTAGAGGCTGCAGAATGGAGTTGGAAGGGGGGAATCAATCATTCACTTCACATTCATTCACACAAAATTTAGGTTTTAGGTTTTTTTAGTTTTATTTCTTCTTCAATTCAGATTTCCATCTTATTTTAAGTTAGTTTCTATTCTACATTCTATTATTCTAGCATCTTAGTTTATCTTCTCTAGTTGATTTCTTTATTTTCCCAATTTAGTTTATGAACTCTTCATGTTAGATTCAATTTCCTATTTAATACAATTTGAGGTATTTCATATTTATTGCTTCTTTCTTCATTTGTTATTATTGATCCCTTGCAGTTGTTGGTCTTAGATTTTACATTCTCTTATTACTTTTCTATGCTTTTATTTTGTGCCTACCAAGTGTTTGATAAAATGCTTGGTTGGATTTTAAACTAGATTTTTATGTTCTTGACTTGGATTGATTAATTAGAGACTCTTGATTTATCAGAAGTCTTTTGTTGATTGGTGATTGAAGATTGTCGGTTAGCTTGAACTTCACCAAAGCTAGTCTCTCACTATGAGTTGACTAGGACTTGTGAACTCAAGTTAATTATATGCACTTGACCTTCCTCCATTGGTTAGAGGTTAACTAAGTGAAGGCAATTCACATTTATCATCACAATTAACGATGATAATGAGGATAGGACTTCTAATTCTCTTTCCTTGCTAAAAGCTTTCTTAGTTATTAATTTATTTTCTCGCCATTTTACTTTCTTGTTTCTTATTACAAAACCCAAAAATATGCTTTTTCATAACCAATAATAACTACACTTCCCTTCAATTCCTTGAGAGATGACCCAATGTTCAAATACTTTGGTTAATTTTATTGGGTTTTCTTAAGTGACAAACAATTTAAAAGTTGATTGAGGTTTAATTATCGGTCTAGAACTATACTTGCAACGCGATAATTTTTGTAAAAATCTTTACCGACATTTTTCTCCATCAATGCTTAGCATCCTGGACCGATCTCCTTTCCTGAAGGTGGTGTGTAGCGAGATGTATCCGAGGGGTTGGATTCGGGTGTCCCTTAGCGCAAATAGGCTGTTGGGATATGCTTTGAGCTCTTTTACTTCAAGTCTGAGCTTGTAGAAGGCAGATTTAAATAAGATGTCTGTGGAGCTTCCTTGATCAACCAGCGTTCAATAGAGGTTGGCGTTGGCTAGTATGGCAGTGATGACCACAGGATTGTCATTCCCGGGGATAATGCCGGTGGTGTCCTCCTTGGTGAAAGAGATGGCGGGGAGGTCGGACGACCTGGTCCCTTCTCCGATGTGATATACTTCTTTGAGGTGTCTTTTGCGGGATGACTTTGAGACTCCTCCTCCTGTGAATCCTCCGTTGATCATGTGGACATGCCTTTCCGGAGTGTGAGGGGGCGATCAACTCGTCCTTCCTCTTCATCCCTCCTTCTCTTTTTAGGCACGTCCGTTCTGCTGGCTAGGAATCGATCTAGCCTTCCTTCCCGGGCCAACTTCTCGATGATGTTCTTCAAGTCGTAGCATTCGTTAGTGGGATGCCCGTAGATTTTGTGGTATTTGCAGTACTCAGTCCGACTTCCTCCCCTTTTGTGCTTGATTGGTCGGGGCAGTCGGATCTTTTCCGTGTTGCATATTTCCCTATAGGCATTCACTAAAGATACCCGAGAGGGGTATAGTTATGGTATTTTCTGAGCTTCTCTGTGGTTGGTCCTCCTTCTTTCTCGACTCTTTGTCATTGTCCCGGGAGGGGTAGGAGAACCCAGTTTTGGAAGTTTCCCACATTCGGGAGTTTTCCTCCACGTTGATGTATTTCTCGGCTCGTTCTTGTACTTCGTTCAAGGATGTGGGGTACTTCTTAGATATGGAGTGGCTGAAGGGCCCCTCTCGGAGGCCGTTGATATGTCCCATCATAGCCGCTTCTATGGGGAGATTCTGTATGTCGAGGCATGTTTTATTGAATCTTTCGTTGTAGTTTTGGAGGCTTTTCCGATCTCCTTGCTTGACCCCTAGTAGACCTGGAGCGTGTTTGGCTTTGTCTCTTTAAATGGAGAACCTGGCTAGGAACTTTTTAGTGAAGTCATCAAAGCTTGTGATTGACCTTGGGGGTAGGTTGTCGAACCACTTTATGGCTGTTTTAGTGAGAGTAGTTGGGTAGGCCTTGCAGCGAGTTGCGTTCTAGGCATCCGTAAGATACGTCCGACTCTTGAAGTTGCTAATATGATGGCTTGGATCGGATGTTCCATCGTATGGGATCATGTCAAGGGCTTTGAAGTCCTTTGGGACTTTAGCCTTTATGATTTCTTTCATGAATGGGTCTTGTTCTCTATGGGGGCTAGCATCACGATTAGATCGAGTAGTTTTGGCCTTGAGGTTGGCTTCGAGTTTCTGGAGTTTGTCTTCCAGCTCTCTGCTCTGTTTTGTTTCTTCCCGCAGGTCTCGCTCAGCTTCCCGTTGTCGTTCGGTCTCTCGTTTGAGCTATTTGAGGTGATCTTGTTGCTCATGGATGGCATATAGAATCTCCATGTTTTGACGCTGCTTGTCTCTCTTGGAGTGGTGCACTTCCTTTGGTGATGGTGGTGCGACATCTGCATTTTTCGTTGGTGTACTGTCTTCCAAGCCGAAGGTGTGGTCATTGTTAGGAGGGTTATTTGCCATGATTACGGGATGGCTGCCAGGTCCCCGACAATGGCGCCAATGTTTCGAGGGTTACCTGAAATGTTGAGATCGATATCGGGCGAGATCTTCTGGTCAGCTCAAGCCTGTCGTGTTCGACTTGTTGGATCTTGAGGTGCTACTGGTCCTTGATCACCGGGGGGTAGTGGTACCTGCAAGAGACTCCGATGCTTAAGTCTGTATGGGCTTTAGGCAGGTTTTATTTGTAGAATTGGAGTATGAGTTATACCTGGGTACTCCAGTGTATTTATAGTAGCGTTGGGCAACCTCCCTTTGGGATAAGATTGTTATCTTATCTTATATCTTGTGGGTGAGATCATATCTTTCTGCGAACTGCCTTCTATTGGGCGGCGGTCCTCCTGTTTTGGGCCTCTTTGGGCCTCTTTAGGGGTCTTCCGAGCTCTTTATGAAGAGGTCGGTATTTGGACCAACCCTTCATGAGGTTGGTCCTTTCGTCTGCAGTCAACCCGACTTGTTAACTCGGGCCGGGGTATGAACAGAAACCATCCCCAGCTATTTTGTCTCAGTAATTCTATATCATTACCTCATATCCTCACCTGGAGTAAGTGAGATCACTTCACTACGTCTACCCAGGGAGCTCAAATTATCTCATTTAATAATCATCATCATTATTCAATCACATCATTAACTCATCTCATCAATAACAACCCTCAGCGTCAACTGACACCAGCATGAGGGACCTCTCAATTGCACAAACACAAGCAATACAGGCAAGTAATACACAATTAAGGTACAAGTAGAACAAATAGCATATAGTCATATAACATAGCATATATGATACGACAATCCAAAATAAATAGGTAAACCCAAACAATTCAAACATATGCAAATGATGTATGCCTGCCCTATGGCTGATGATATCATCTATCGGTTATCAAGCCAACCCGACGGGTCCGGCAGCTAACCTGGGCACAGTTTCTCTATTGCGCCTTATTACCATTAGAGGGAATACGTGCCCTATCACCATTAGAGGGATTATGTGCCCTGTCACCATTAGAGGGATTATGTACCCTGTCACCATTAGAAGGATTATGTGCCCTGTCACTATTAGAGGGATTATGTGCCCTGTCACCATTAGAAGGTATATGTGTCCTATCACCATTAGAGGGTATCTGTGCCCTGTCACCATTAGAGGCTATTGGTGCCCTATCATCCTTACAACCAGAGAGAAAACACAAGCATACTCACATTTAATATTTTCCATCATTATTCATTTACCACATTCATTCATTAATCATATATGCATCTCCGGCATATTTCCCACATGTTAAAGCTTCCTCAATCAATCATCATTGTTATCAAATCTCAAACATTAACCTGGAGCAAGCGGAACGAACCACAACCCTTGCTACTACCTAAGTATCACAAATACACATTCATTCATAATCACTCTTCATTATTACCAATTCTCAAACAATGACCCGGAGCAAGCGGGACGAACCACGACCCTTGCTACTACCCAGGTATCACAGACATACATTCATTCAAAACTCCATAATTAAACTTATTTATCAAAATTCTCCTTCTTCATCTCATACCCGGAGCAAGTGGACAACGCCACTGCCTACTACCCGGGGTCACACATCACATTCAACATTCTCCATCATTACTCATCATTCATTATTGATTCTTACTTTACTTCATTCACAAGTTACCACATGTCCTAGCCTCCTTTCAATACTAGGCATGCTATAGAGATTTAAGACTTAAAGGATGAAAATTGAGGCTTAGAAGTCTGAAATTCGGCTTTAAAAACTCAAAAATCAATTTTTGCTGAAAACGGGATCACGCGTGTGCGTCGCCCACGCGCACGCGTAGGAAGCAGAGAAAAGTGGGGGACGCGCAAGCGTCGTCCATGCGCACGCGTGGAAAATAGAGAGGTAGGGTGACGTGTGCGCGTCAGCCACGCGTACGCGTGCATGCATTTTGTGCTCCTCGCACAAAACCGGCACGCTACCATCACAACTCTCTGGAATTTATACCACGCACCTGCATCAATACAGCGATGCGTATGCATCATCCAGGCACACTCATGAGAGAGTAAAAATCGTGAGTGACGCATGCGCGTTGGCCATGCATGCGCATCGGAGTACGTTTTACCAAAAATTTTACTAAATTTAAAAAGCTGTAGGATTACATTTTCAGACCCCAAACTTCCGTCGGGCATAACTTTTTCGTTTCAAATCATTTTCCACCCATTCTTCAAATGACATAAACATCTCGAATCCAATTTTATTTCTAAACAAGCTTAATACAAATCGGGGATCCGGGGACCAAGTTATGCTCCGTCAAAGTAGGCCAAAATCACAACTTTCATAAAAACCAAACAAAACTAAAGTTTAAACACAAACCAATTTCAAACCTTTTCAAAACCAACCAAAACTTATCAAAATCAACCTCAAGCCTCCTCAACTCATATTTTCAACATTCTCATTAAATTCACAATCCACCAATCCACTATTTTGACCAATCTCAATCGAATAACTCAATTTCAAACAAAATACCATATCATATATTTCATTCCACATCTCAAGTTTCAACAATACCAATTCTATCAACCCCTAATACATATAAATCCATATCATCATATACAACCCACATGCATTGTCAACAAAGACATCAATTTCTCCCTCAAGACCAATAACCACATTATCATATAATCCATTATAACCAAATAACAACAATCACAACTCCATTCAATCTCATATGGCATCACACAATACACACATCACTTACCTTCCTTACCTCTTTCCGGCCTCCGGCCCAAATTCACAATTCAAATGCATATTCCACAAACTAATATTAATTATCCAATTCATCAAATTTTCAACACACCAAACATACAAATTCACACAATTCTCAACCTAATCATTAATTTACATTACATATCAATAATACATATTAGTACCAATCATTTACACAATCCAAACTTAATCCTAGGGGCATCTAGCCTAGGAATTCTCATCACACCACAGGATACTTAAATGAAACTTAAACCGTACCTCTTGGAGCCAAACCAATTGAGCCTCTTCTTTGGAAGTCTCCACCAACCTTAGCTCCAAGCCTCACCAAAGCTCCACAAGCAACACTAACCTCCCAATTGTGCACCAAAATAACCAATACTCTAATATAACCAATTTCACACTTACAATCAACCTAGGGTTCATAAAAATGATAAATTACAAAGGTTAGAGGATTTTTTACTTTAACCCACTGAAGTTTGTGATGAATATCACCCATGGCTCATACTAGAGCACTCCTAAACAACCAAAATCATAAAATTACTCAACACCCATAACCAAACTCGAATTTAAGGGGGAAGACTGATGAGCGGATAATTTATACGCTTTTGGCATTGTTTTTAGTATATTTTTAGTAGAATTTAGTTACTTTTAGGGATGTTTTCATTAGTTTTTATGTTAAATTCACATTTCTGGACTTTACTATGAGTTTGTGTGTTTTTCTGTGATTTCAGGTATTTTCTGACTGAAATTGAGGGACTTGAGCAAAAAAATCAGATTCAGAGGTAGAAGAAGGACTGCTGATGCTGTTGGATTCTGACCTCCCTGCACTCAAAGTGGATTTTCTGGAGCTACAGAACCAAGAGGATAGGACGCAGCCATTAACAAGGGTGATGCCTCCAGACGATTAGCCATGCAGTGACAGCGCATCGGACCATTTTCCAGAGAGGATCAAAAGTAGCCATTGACAAAGGTGATGTCCTTACATAAAGCCAGCCATGGAAAGGAGTGAGATTGATTGGATGAAGACAGCAGGAAAACAAAGGTTCAGAGGAACGAAAGCATCTCTATACACTTATCTGAAATTCTCACCAATGATATACATAAGTGTTTCTATCTTAATTTTCTATCTATTTATTATTTATTTTTGAAAACTCCATAACTATTTTATATCCGCCTGACTGAGATTTATATGGTGACCATAGCTTGCTTCATACCAACAATCTCCGTGGGATCGACCCTTACTCACGTAAGGTTTATTACTTGGACGACCCAGTGCACTTGCTGGTTAGTTGTATCGAAGTTGTGAATGAAAAACGATTTATTAAGACGTGCGTACAGAGTTTTTAGCGTCGTTGCCTGAGATCACAATTTCGTGCACCAAGTTTTTGGCGCCGTTGTCGGGGAATTGTTCGAGTTTGGACAACTGACGGTTCATCGTGTTGCTCAGATTAGGTAATTTTCTTTTTGTTTTATTTTCAAAAATTTTTCAAAAATCTTCAAAAATTTCTCCTTTATTTTCGAAAAAAAAATTTAAAAAAAAAAATTCTTTTCAAAAAATTTTAAAATAAATGATTTCAAAAAAAAATTATATTTTTCTTCAGAATTTTTAAGAATGAACTCTAGTGTTTCATGATGATTTGTTGAATCCTGGCTGGCTGTGAAGCCATGTCCAAATTCCTTTGGACTGAGGATTCAACTAATCACTTCAATGCATGTAATAGCATACTAAAGCTTGGCTGGCTATTAAGCCATGCCTAACCCTCAGATTGGAGCTTTAGACTAAAGAGCACAAGATTCCTGGAATTCATATTAAAAATTTTGGAATCCTTATTTTTCTTTTTCACATTAATTTTCGAAAAATCCAAAAAAATTAATAAAATTATAAAAATAAAAAATATTTCATGTTTCTTGTTTGAGTCTTGAGTCAAGTTGAAAGTTTGGTGTCAATTGCATATTCGTCTTGCATTTTTCGAAAAACTCATGCATTCATAGTGTTCTTCATGATCTTCAAGTTGTTCTTGGTAAGTCTTCTTGTTTGATCTTGATGTTTTCATGTTTTGTGTCTTTTCTTGTTTTTCATATGCATTCTTGCATTCATAGTGTCTATACATGAAAAATTTTTAAGTTTGGTGTCTTGCATGTTTTCTTTACATTAAAAATTTTTCAAAAATAAGTTCTTAATGTTCATCTTGACATTCAAAGTGTTCTTGGTGTTCATCTTGACATTCATAGCATTCTTGCATGCATTCATTGTTTTGATCTAAAAATTTTCATGCATTGCATCATTTTCAGGTTTTTCTCTCTCATCATAAAAATTCAAAAAATAAAAAAAAAATATCTTTCCTTTTTTTTTCTCTCATAAAATTCGAAAATTTGAGTTGACTTTTTCAAAAATTTTTAAAATCTAGTTGTTTTCTATGAGTCAAATCAAATTTTCAAATTTTATCTTTTTCAAAATCTTTTTCAAAAATCATATCTTTTTCACTTTTCTTATTTTTGAAAATTTTTAAAATATTTTTCAAAAATCTTTTTCTTATCTTTATCTCCTAATTTTTGAAAATAACATCATCAATTAATGTTTTGATTCAAAAATTTCAAGTTTATTACTTGCTTGTTAAGAAAGATTCAAACTTTGAGTTCTAGAATCATATCTTGTGATTTCTTGTGAATCAAGTAATTAATTGTGATTTTAAAAATCAAATCTTTTTCAAAACTAATTTCAATCATATCTTTTCAAAAATATGTCTTTATCTTATCTTTTTCAAAAATTTGATTTTAAAATATCATTTGTAACTTCTTATCTTCTTATCTTTTCAAAATTGATTTTCAAATTTGTTTCAACTAACTAACTAACTTTTTGTTTGTTTCTTATCTTTTTCAAAACTACCTAACTAACTCCCTCTCTCTCTAATTTTTGAAAATATCTTCCCCCTTTTTCAAAATTTCTTTTTAATTAACTAATTATTTTAATTTTTGATTTTAATTCTCGAAAATTACTAACCGTTTTCAAAAACTATTTTCGAAAATCACTAACCATTTTTCAAAAATAATTTTCGAAAATTCTCTTTCTCTCTCATCTCATTCTATTTATTTATTCATCTACTAACACTTCTCTTCATCTCACATCTCTGCTCTCCTCACCCTTGTGTTTCTTTCCTTACATTACATTTTTTTCTTCTTCTTTTCTTCTACTCTTCTTTTCTTCCACTCACACAGGGACCTCTATACTGTGGTAAAAAGGACCCCTATTATTATTATTTTTCTGTCCCTCTTTTTCATATGAGCAGGAGCAAGGACAAGAACATTCTTGTTGAAGCAGATCTAGAACCTGAAAGGACTCTGAAGAGGAAACTAAGAGAAGCTAAATTACAACAATCCAGCAAGCACCTTTCAGAAATTTTCGAACAAGAAGAGGAGATGGCAGCCGAAAATAATAATAATTTGGCTCAGAATAAAATATTGACTTAGAAAGTCAATATGATTTCTCGGAGTCTGAATGGAATGCAAGCTGCATCCAACAGTACTCAAGAGGCATCTTCTGAAGAAGAAGCTTATGATCCCGAAAACCCTGCAATAGCAAAGGTGAAGTACATGGGTGAACCTTATGGAAACACCTATAACCCCTCATGGAGAAATCACCCAAATCTCTCATGGAAGGATCAACAAAAGCCTCAACAAGGCTTTAATAATGGTGGAAGAAACAGGTTTAACAATAATAAACCTTTTCCATCATCCACTCAGCAACAGACAGAGAACTCTGAACAAAATACCTCTAATTTAGCAAACTTAGTCTCTGATCTATCTAAGGCCACTGTAAGTTTCATGAATGAAACAAGGTCCTCCATTAGAAATTTGGAGGCACAAGTCGGCCAGATGAGTAAAAGGATCACTAAAATCCCTCCTAGTACTCTCCCAAGCAATACAGAAGAAAATCCAAAAGGAGAGTGCAAGGCCATTGACATAGTCAACATGGCCGAACCTGGAGAGGAAGAGGAGGACGTAAATCCCAGTGAGGAAGACCTCCTGGGACGTCCAGTGATCAATAAGGAGTTTTCCTCTGAGGAACCAAAGGAATCTGAGACTCATCTAGAGAATATAGAGATTCCATTGAACCTCCTTATGCCATTCATGAGCTCTGATGAGTATTCCTCTTCTGAAGAGAATGAGGATGTTACTGAAGAGCAAGCTGCCAAGTTTTTTGGTGCAATCATGAAGTTGAATGCCAAATTATTTGGTATTGAGACTTGGGAAGATGAACCTCCCTTTTTCACCAATGAACTAAGTGATCTGGATCAACTGACATTGCCTCAGAAGAAACAGGATCCTGGAAAGTTCGTAATACCTTGTACCATAGGCAACATGATCTTTGAAAAGGCTCTGTGTGACCTTGGTTCAGGGATAAACCTCATGCCTCTCTCTGTAATAGAGAAACTGAGAATCTTTGGGGTGCAAGCTACTAAAATCTCATTAGAGATGGCAGACAATTCAAGAAAATAGGCTTATAGACAAGTAGAGGACATGTTAGTAAAGGTTGAAAGCCTTTACATCCCTGCTGATTTCATAATCCTTGATACTGGGAAGGATGAGGATGAATCCATCATCCTTGGAAGACCTTTCCTAACCACAACAAGAGCTGTGATTGATGTTGACAGAGGTGAATTAGTCCTTCAATTGAATGAGGACTCCCTTGTGTTTACAACTCAAGGTTACCCTTCTGTAAACATGGAAAAGAGGCACAGTAAGCTTCTCTCAAAACAGAGTCAACCAGAGCCCCACAGTCAAACTCTAAGTTTGGTGTTGGGAGGCCACAACCAAACTCTAAGTTTGGTGTTGAACTCCCATATCCAAACTCTAAGTTTGGTATTGGGAAGTCTCAACAATGCTCTGAACATCTGTGAGGCTCCATGAGAGCCCACTGTCAAGCTATTGACATTAAAGAAGCGCTTGTTGGGAGGTAACCCAATTTTTATTTATCTCATTTTATTTTTCTTGTTCTTTCATGTTTTATTAGGTTCATGATCATGTGGAGTCACAAAATAAATATAAAAATTGAAAACGGAATCAAAAACAGCAGAAGAAAAATCACACCCTGGAGGAAGACCTTACTGGCGTTTAAACGCCAGTAAGAAGCATCTGGCTGGCATTCAACGCCAGAACAAAGCATGATTCTGGCGCTGAACGCCCAAAATGGGCAGCATCTGGGCGTTTGAATGCCAGAATTGCACCCTGGAGAAGAGCTGGTGCTGAACGCCCAGAACAAGCATGGTTCTTGCGTTCAACGTCAGAAATGGGCAACAAATGGGCGTTCAACGCCCAGAACAAGCACCAATCTGGCGCTGAACGCCCAGAGTTGTGTGCAAGGGCTTTTTGCATGCCTAATTTGGTGCAAGGTTGTAAATCCTTGAACACCTTAGGATCTGTGGACCCCACAGGATCACCTCAGGATCTGTGGACCCCATAGGATCCCCACCTACCTCCACTCACTTCTTCTCACCCATCTTTCACACAATCCCATAAACACTCTTCCCCATAAACCTACCTCATAAACCCCACCTACCTTCAAAATTCAAAATCAATTTCCCACCCAAAACCTACCCTTATGGCCGAACCTTACCCCCCTCCCTTCCCTATATAAAGCCCTCCATTCTTCTTCATTTTCACACAACACAACCCTCTCTTCTCTTCTTGGCCGAAACACATCTCTCTCCCTCTCCTCCTTTCTTCTTCTTCTTCATCTATTCTTTCTTCTCTTGCTCGAGGGCGAGCAATATTCTAAGTTTGATGTGGTAAAAGCATAAGCTTTTTGTTTTTCCATTACCATTGATGGCACCCAAGACCGGAGAATCCTCTAGAAAAGGGAAAGGGAAGACAAAAGCTTCCAACTCCGAGTCATGGGAGATGGAAAGATTCATCTCCAAAGCTCATCAAGACCACTTCTATGATGTTGTGGCCAAGAAGAAGGTGATCCCTGAGGTCCCTTTCAAACTCAAGAGAAATGAGTATCCGGAGATCTGACATGAGATCCATAGAATAGGTTGGGAAGTTCTAACAAACCCCATCCAACAAGTCGGCATCCTAATGGTTCAAGAGTTCTATGCCAATCATGGATCACTAGGAACCATGATCAAAGTAAGAACCCAAACCCAAAGAATTATATTACAATGGTTCGGGGGAAATACTATCATGATTGGAGAGGAAGTAGAAGTTCATGAAGTCATCTCCCTTAAATTCTACAAAATAGCCAAAAAGCCCTCTCCTGGGGCAAGGCTAGCTTTTCCTCATCTTATTTGCCATCTATGTTACTCAGCTGGAGCTTTTATAGAAGGAGACATTCCCATTGAGGAAGAGAAGCCCATCACTAAGAAAAGGATGGAGCAAGCAAGAGAGCCCATTCATGGATCTCAAGAGACGCATGAAGCTTATCACCATGAGATCCCGGAGATGCCTCAAATGCATTTTCCTTCACAAAACTATTGGGAGCAAATCAACACCTCCCTAGGAGAATTAAGTTCCAACATGGGACAATTAAGGGTGGAACATCAAGAGCACTCCATCATCCCTCATGAAATAAGAGAAGATCAAAAAGCAATGAGGGAGGAGCAACAAAGACAAGGAAGAGACATAGAAGAGCTCAAGGACATCATTGGTTCTTCAAGAAGGAAACGCCACCATCACTAAGGTGGACTCATTCCTTGTTCTTATTTTCTGTTTTTCGTTTTCTCTATGTTAAGTGCTTATCCATGTTTGTGTCTTATTACATGATCATTAGTAGTTAGTAACTATGTCTTAAAGTTATGAATGTCCTATGAATCCATCACCTCTCTTAAATGAAAAATTGTTTTAATTCAAAAGAACAAGAAGTACACGAGTTTCAAATTTATCCTTGAACTTAGTTTAATTATATTGATGTAGTGACAATACTTCTTGTTTTCTGAACGAATGCTTGAACAGTGCATATGTCTTTTGAAATTGTTGTTTAAGAATGTTAAATATGTTGGCTCTTGAAAGAATGATGACAAGGAGACATGTTATTTGATAATCTGAAAAATCATAAAAATGATTCTTGAAGCAAGAAAAAGTAGTGAATACAAAGCTTGCAGAAAAAAAAAGAGAAATAGAAAAAGAAAAAGCAAGCAGAAAAAGCCAAAAGCTTTAAAACCAAGAGGCAAGAGCAAAAAGCCAGTAACCCTTAAAACCAAGCTGTCCCTAACCATGTGCTTGTGGTGTGAAGGTGTCAAGTGAAAACTTGAGACTGAGTGGTTAAAGTCAAGGTCCAAAGCAAAAGAAGTGTAACACCCTACCATACAGAGTCTTATGCTTAAGTCATAATTCAAAGATGGCAAGGTATTACGACCTCTAAAACAAAAATTTAGTACGTATAGTAGTATGAATAATTGATTATAACTAGGAGCCTTTGTAGAAAAAGGAGTAAACAAAAACCGTAACTCGAAAGCGCAACACTAGTTAATTAACCGGATCTTACATTCTACCCACCTAATTGGGAATTTTGCCCACAAAATTCAAATTCAAATTCAATTACCTGAGAATAAGTGCGGATAATCCGTTCGCATCTCCGACTCAAGTTCCCAAGTGTGTTCCTCAACACCGCCTCGACTCCAAGCCACTTTGACTAATGAAACCTCTTTTCCACGCAACCGTTTGATACTAGTATCATCAATTCTGACTGGAGCCACTGGAAGCGTCAAATCTTCTCTTAACTGAACCGATTCGGGTTCTAACACATGGCTAGCATCAGGAGTGTACTTTCGAAGCTGCGACACGTGAAATGCGTCGTGCAGGTTTGAAAGATGGGGTGGTAGAGCCACCCGATACGCCACCGGCCCAATCCTCTCCAAGATCTGAAATGGACCAATGTATCGAGAATTCAACTTCTTTGCTTTAATCGCTCTACCTACTCCTGTGGTCGGAGTAACTTTCAGGAAAACATGATCTCCTGCCTCAAATTCTAAAGGCTTCCGCCTTTGATCGGCGTAACTCTTTTGACGACTCTGCGCCGTAAGCATCCTATCTCGGATTTTCTTGACTTGTTCAGTGGTCTCAGCTATCATTTCCGGCCCCAACAAGCCTTTCTCTCCAGCTTCATACCAACATAGTGGAGATTGACATTTTCTCCCATACAAAGCCTCATACGGAGCCATTCCGATGCTCGCATGGTAACTATTATTGTATGCAAACTCTACTAACGGCATATACCAATCCCAACTCGCCGGTTGGTCCAAAACACAAGCTCTCAACATATCCTCTAGTGTTTGGATCGTCCTCTCGGATTGACCATCTGTTTGAGGATGGTACGCTGTACTCAAGCTTAATCGGGTTCCAAAAGCTTTCTGAAATGCACCCCAGAATCTCGAAGTAAAACGAGGATCTCTATCAGAGATTATAGTAGCAAGTACACCATGGAGTCTCACAATCTCCTTTATGTATAACCGAGCTAGATCCTCAAGGGTGTAAGTCATTCGAATGGGCAAAAAGTGAGCTGACTTCGTCAGTCAGTCCACGATCACCCAGATAGCATCAAAACAAGTCCTAGTCCTTGGCAATCCTGACACAAAGTCCATTGCAATACTTTCCCACTTCCATTGCGGAACATCTAAGGGTTGCAACATCCCGGAAGGTCTTT
>NC_029786.2:64441703-64442620 GCF_000816755.2 Arachis ipaensis
GTGGTTGGTTGCTTTCAATCCATCACAGCTTCTACCTTGGTTGGATCTACGGCTATTCCCTTCTTACTCACCACGTGACCCAAAAACTTCACCTCATTCTTCCAGAACTCACACTTAGACAGTTTTGCATAGAGTTTCTTCTCCTTTAAAATCTGCAACACGGTTCGCAAGTGTTCCGCATGCTCTTCTTCAGTCTTGGAGTAAATTAGTATATCGTCAATGAAGACAACCACAAATTTATCCAGAAACGGACGGAACACTCTATTCATGTAATCCATGAATACTGCAGGAGCGTTCGTCAACCCAAAGGACATTACAGTGTACTCGTAATGACCATAACGAGTCCTGAAAGCGGTCTTAGGGATATCCTCGCCCCTCACCCTTATCTGGTGATAACCAGATCGCAAATCGATCTTGGAGAAAAGCCCAGCTCCTTGTAACTGATCCATGAGATCATCAATTCTCGGCAATGGGTACTTATTCTTTATGGTGACCTTGTTCAGCTGCCTGTAATCCACTCAGAGTCGCATACTTCCATCTTTCTTCTTTACCAGCAACACTGGAGCACCCCACGGGGATACACTTGGTCGGATAAAGTTCTTACCCAACAATTCCTCTAACTGAGACTTTAGCTCGGCCATCTCTAACGGTGACATCCTATAAGGAGCACTTGAGATTGGTCCTGCCCCAGGCACCAACTCAATAGCAAACTCGACCTCTCGGTTAGGTGGAAATTCCTCAATATCATCGGGAAACACTTCCGGAAACTCACACACTACCGAAATCTGATCCAACCTTTGATCATCACTCGAAACACCAGTGGTTAACAACAGGATGCCCTGACATTCGATTCCAGAACAGTTCACCATCATCGAATTCAAGTAATAATTATTCACCACGACCGGCCCTTCTGTATC
>NC_029786.2:64442634-64444216 GCF_000816755.2 Arachis ipaensis
CAATAATTCAAGCTCCTTGGCCGTCCTAGCAGAAGTCGGAAAGTACTTCTTATAGAACTCTTCTTGAAAGACATTCCAGGTGATATAATCATCACCCTGCTGCAGGAGGCGTCGGATACCCTACGACCAATGCACGCTTCACCAGTGAGCAAATAGGTAGCGAACTCCACACGCTGCCCTTCAGGTACCACCTGCGCTTGCAGTGCTCGTTCCATAGCCTGAAACCACGTATCGGCTTCAGTCGGGCTAGTAGTTCCCTTGAACTTCGGTGGATTAACCTTCAAAAAGTTCGCCAGTGTCATCGGACCCTGAACTCCACCTCCGTCATTACCATGGTTGTTCATCTGTTGGCCAAGAGCCTCAGCCGTGGCTTGCATAGCAGCAGCCATGTTCTCCAACGCAGTCATAAACTTTACCGGATCATTAGGGTTAGTCTCCAGCGCACGAGCATTAGTACGACCTCTCCCACGGCCTCTACCGCGTCCACGAGGTGCCATCTGGTTCCTATACACACCAAACAATCGATATTAAGTTGATCAGTCTCAATATCGGAAGTTTAGTGCTTCAAAGTCCCAAATGCATGCTCATGAACGTTTATGCCAACTATATCAAGTAGATATACTAACAGCACATAACACACATACAGAGAATGCACAGAAGCAAAGTCAGTCCATTCCTCAGGCTCTACAGGAACGAACTGCTCTGATACCAAAATGTAACACCCTACCATACAGAGTCTTATGCTTAAGTCATAATTCAAAGATGGCAAGGTATTACGACCTCTAAAACAAAAATGTTTTCATTAGTTTTTATGTTAAATTCACATTTCTGGACTTTACAATGAGTTTGTGTGTTTTTCTGTGATTTCAGGTATTTTCTGGCTGAAATTGAGGGACTTGAGCAAAAATCAGATTCAGAGGTAGAAGAAGGACTGCTGATGCTGTTGGATTCTGACCTCCCTGCACTCAAAATTGATTTTCTGGAGCTACAGAACTCAAAATGGCGCGCTTCTAATTGCGTTGGAAAGTAGACATTCAGGGCTTTCCAGAAGTATATAATAGTCCATACTTTGGCCGAGTTTAGATGACATAAAAGGGCGTTGAACACCAGTTCTACGCTGCTGTCTGGAGTTAAACGCCAGAAACACGTCACAAGCCAAAGTTGAACGCCAGAAATACATTACAAACAGGCGTTCAACTCCAAGATTGACCTCTACATGTGTAACATTCAAGCTCAGCCCAAGCACATACCAAGTGGGCCCCGGAAGTGGATTTATGCATCAATTACTTACTTCTGTAAACCCTAGTAACTAGTTTAGTATAAATAGGACTTTTTACTATTGTATTAGACATCTTTGGATCATCTTTTGATAATTTTTAGATCTCTAGACCTCCATGGGAGGCTGGCCACTCGGCCATGCTTACCCTCTATTCACTTATGTATTTTTCAAACGGTAGAGTTTCTGCACTCCATAGATTAAGGTGTGGAGCTCTGCTGTTCCTCAAAGATTAATGCAAAGTACTACTGTTTTTCTATTCAATTCAACTTATTCCGCTTCTAAGATATTCATTCGCACTTCAAC
>NC_029786.2:64449108-64482145 GCF_000816755.2 Arachis ipaensis
ATGAGAATCCGGAAATTCTAAACCTTGTCTGTGGTATTCCGAGTAGGATCTGGGAAGGGATGACTGTGACGAGCTTCAAACTCGCGAGGGCTGGGCGTAGTGATAGACGCAAAAGGAGGGTAAATCCTATTCCTGTATGATCGAGAACCTCAGATGATTAGCCGTGCTGTGATAGAGCATTTGGACCATTTTCACAAGAGGATGGGATGCAGCCATTGACAACGGTGATGCCTCCAGACGATTAGCCATGCATTGACAGCGCATCGGACCATTTTCCAGAGAGGATGAAAAGTAGCCATTGACAATGGTGATGTCCTTACATAAAGCGAGCCATGGAAAGGAGTGAGATTGATTGGATGAAGACAGCAGGAAAGCAGAGGTTCAGAGGAACAAAAGCATCTCTATACACTTATCTGAAATTCTCACCAATGATATACATAAGTGTTTCTATCTTTATTTTCTATCTATTTATTATTTATTTTTGAAAACTCCATAACTATTTTATATCCGCCTGACTGAGATTTACAAGGTGACCATAGCTTGCTTCATACCAACAATCTCCGTGGGATCGACCCTTACTCACGTAAGGTTTATTACTTGGACGACCCAGTACACTTGCTGGTTAGTTGTATCGAAGTTGTGAATGAAAAACGATTTATTAAGACGTGCGTACAGAGTTTTTAGCGCCGTTGCCTAAGATCACAATTTCGTGCACCAAAGACGAAAACTGGGCAAAGAGCAGTAGAGTTCTCACCACAAAACTTAGATAAAACTGTAGAGGATGAGAAGAGCAATGCATGGCCGCAAACGGCTCATCAATTGGAGTTCCGGATCAAAAGTTATGGTGATTTGAAGTTTAATGGTGTTAGGATTTTCTCTCTTCTTCCTTTCTTCTCCATTTCAGCGCCCGCCACCCCTTTCTTTATGGTTAATGAGCTGAAATACTCATAACTAATATTTATATATGTTGGGTCTTGGGCCCACTTGGGCCCAATTCACTTGTTTTAGTCCGTTGGCCCAACTTTGGGCCAAAATATTTAAGATTAGAATTTTAAAATCGTATTTTAAATATTTCTAGCTTCCCAAATTATAATTTCTCATTTCTCAACCTTATTCACTTATAATTAATTTATTCAGCTGCAGTACCAGATAGATCTCAGCCAGTATTGCCGGACAAATTTCCAGTGCACATTTTTACGTAGAAAATTATGTTTTCCGACTCATAAAAATTCACCGAGTCCAAATAACATATTTAAATTATCAAATTCCGATTGATAAATTTTCAAACCATATTTGCTCTAATTTAATTTATTATTTAATTAATTACGGTTTGACCGAGTTTTACAGTAAGTCCCAGCTGGGTGCAGCGATTACAGGCGCAGTGATAAGCTTAGCTTTCAGAGTCTCAAAGGCTTGCAGACACTCTTGGTCAAAGACAAATAGAGTGTCGGTAGTCAGTAAGTTGTACAGGGGTCTAGCGATTTTAGAAAAATCCTTAATAAATCTCTTGTAGAATCCTGCATGTCCAAGGAAACTTCTGATTCCTTTGACATTAGTGGGTGGTGGAAATCGCTCAATTACCTCCACCTTAGCTTGATCCACTTCTATTCCCTTGTTCGAAATTCGATGCCCAAGGACAACTCCTTCAATCACCATGAAGTGATATTTTTCCCAATTTAAAACCAAGTTTGTCTCTTGGCATCGTTTGAGAACTAGGGCTAGATGGTCAAGGCATGAGTCAAATGAGTCTCCAAAGACGGAGAAGTCATCCATGAATACCTGAAGGAACTTCTCCACTATGTCAGAAAAGATGGAGAGCATACAACTCTGAAAGGTGGCGGGTGCATTGCACAGGCCAAATGGCATCCGCCTATAAGCAAACACACCATATAGGCACGTGAATGCTATCTTTTCTTGATCCTGTGGATCTACTACAATTTGATTGTAACCAGAATAACCATCCAGGAAATAATAAAATGCATGCTCTGCTAGTCTCTCTAGCATTTGATCTATGAAAGGCAAAGGAAAATTATCCTTTCTGGTGGCGTTATTGAGCCTTCTATAGCCAATGCACATACGCCACCCTGTAACTGTCCTTGTAGGAATCAGTTCATTCTTTTCATTATGAACCACTGTCATGCCTCCCTTTTTGGGAACAACTTGGATAGGGCTTACCCAGGGGCTGTCAGAGTTGGGATAAATAATCCCAGCCTCCCATAATTTGGTGACTTCCTTCTGCACCACTTCCTTCATAGTTGGATTCAGTCACCTTTGTGGTTGTACCACTGGTTTGGCGTCATCCTCCAGCAGGATTTTGTGCATGCATCGGGTTGGGCAAATACCCTTTAAGTCACTTATTGTCCACCCAAGAGCTGTCTTGTGTGTCTTTAGCAGTTGGATTAGTGCTTTTTCTTCCTGTGCCTCTAAGGCAGAGCTTATAATCACAGGATCAGTATCTCCATCTCCGAAAAATGCATATTTCAAGGAGGATGGTAGTGGTTTGAGCTCGAGTTTAGGAGGCTTGTCCTCCTCCTTAGGAGTTTTCAGAGGCTCCTTTATCTCCTCTGACTCCTCTAACTCAGACTGAGCATCATAAAAGATGTCATTCAACTCTTCTTCAAGCCCCTCAGCCATATTCACTTCTTCCACCAGAGAATCAATGATATCAATACTCAAACACTCCTCTAGAGTGTCTGGATGCTGCATGGCTTTGACAGCATTTAGTACCAACTCATCATCGTTGACTCTCAGGGTTACTTTACCCTTTTTGAACATCAATGATGGTCTGTCCTGTAGCTAGGAAGGGTCTTCCTAGAATGAGGGTTGCACTCTTGTACTCTTCCATTTCCAACACCACAAAGTCTGTGGGGAAGGCAAAGGGTCCAACCCTAACAATCATGTCCTCAATCACTCCTGATAGAATCTTAACAAAGCCATCAGCAAATTGAATACAAATGCGTGTAGGTTTAACTTCATGAATTAAACAGAGTTTCTTTATTAGTGATGCAGGTACTAAATTAATACTTCCTCCAAGATCACATAGGGCTGTCTTTGTACAGGCATCCCCTAAGGTGCAGGGTATCATAAAGCTCCCATGATCCTTGCGTTTCTCTGGTAAACTCTTTTGGATTATTGCACTGCACTCTTCAGTGAGGAAGACTGTTTCTGCCTCTCTCTAGTCCTTCTTATGACTTAAGATATCTTTTATGAAGCTTCTGAGGATATGGCATCTTGGCCCTATACCCATCAACCTTGGTTGAAGTAGGTTGAATGCCTACAGAATTCGAAGGGGGGTTAGTAGCTTGCTTAGGAAGGGTCTTATCAGCACTTGCATGTGTCTGACCATTCCTAGTTGGGTGTTCAACACCCTTGCTGCCCCCTTCCTGGTGTTCAACGCCAAGGGTGGGTATCCCTTCTTGGCGTTGAACGCCAAGTGTATTGCCCCCCTTTGGGCGTTCAACGCCAGGAGTGGGCACCCCTTCTTGACGTTGAACGCTAATAACATTCCCTCTTGGACGTGCAATGTCCTCAGAGGTGTTCTGGACAGTAGTCTGGTTGTCCCCTGTCATCTTTTCTTCTTCTGGTTTCCTGTTGCTCTGAGGTTGGGTGTTCAATATTTTCCCACTCCTCAGTCGGATTTCCTGACATTTTCATCTTTTATCTGCTTAGATAATTACTGCCTTGTTTGACTCAGGTGGGCTTCTATATTCCTGTTAGAAGCTTGAGTTTCTCGCAAAGCCTCTTGCAACTCTAGCAGCTACTGTGCAAGGGCGTGCAGCTGCTAAGTCAATGGGCCATCTTGTTTTGGAGGGTTAGATTAAGCAGATACTTCCTTAACCTCTCCTTTAATGGAAGTCTCATCACCCGAGTACAGATGCTGGTTCATGGCAACTGTCTCAATAAGTGCATGAGCCTTTTCAATTGTTTTCTTCATATGTATAGAGCCACTAGCAGAGTGGTTTAGAGACATCCTAGCCATGTCTGTAAGGCCAAAATAAAAGATGTCTAACTACATCTATTCTGAAAACATTTTAGTGGGGCATTTCCTCAGCATTCTTTTATACCTCCCCCAGGCATCATGAAGAGATTCATTATTCTCTTGCTTGAACCCTTGAATGTTCAGCCTTAACTGGGTTAATATAGGACCCCAAAATTCTTCTGAACTGTTCATTCCCACTTGGGTTCATGATGAAAAAGAGGTAGGGGAAAGAAATAAAGAGAACTAGAATTAAATTATTTTTGTTTTATTTTTATTTAAATTCGAAAATAACAGATTAATTAATTAAAATAATTTGAAAATTAAATGATGGTTTTCAAAAAAGAAGAGAGAGAAATTAGTTAGAAAGTTTTGAAAAAGAAGAGAAAACAAGTAACTAATTAAGAAAGATTTAAAAATAAGATAAGATGTGAAAAAGATTTGATTTTGAAATTTGAAATTTGAATTTTGAATTTTGAAATTTGAAATTTGAAAATTAAAAATTGAAATTGAAATTGAATTAAGATAAGATAAGATTTTGAAAATTGAATTTTAAAATTTGAATTAAAAACAAGATAAGATAAAGATTTGAAAAAGATTTGGTTTTGAAATTTAAAACTAAGATAAGATAAGAAAAGAAAAGATAAAGATTTGAAAAAGTTTAGAATTTTAAATTTTAAGAAAAGATAAGATAAGATAAAATCAAATTAAAAGAAAAGATTTCAAAAGATTTTAAAAAGATAAGATTTGAAATTTGAAATTTGAAATTAAGATAAGATTTTGATTTTGAAATTAGAATCTGAAATTTTAATTGAAATTTTTGAAAATTATTTGAAATAAAGATAGAAAAGATATTTTTTATTTTTTTGAATTAATGAAGAAAGAGAAAAACAACTAAAAGACACCAAACTTAAAATTTTTAGATCTAAGACATAAACTTTTCGAAAATTAAGAGACCAAACACGAAAAGATACCAAACTTGAAAATTTTAAGATCAAAACAAGAATAACTTGAATACCAAGAAAGAACACTAAGATGATTTTCGAAAATTCAAAGCAATAAAGAACAACAAAAAAATACCAAACTTAAAATTCTAAAAGGCAAGACACTAATTTTTCGAAATTTGCAAGAAAAACACCAAAAGACATTAATCTTAAAGAAATTGAAATCAAATAAAGAAAAGTAACAAGAACAGTTCGAATACCAAGAAGAAAAATAAGAACAATTTTTTAAAAACTCAAGAAAAGACAGACCAAAAGTACCAAAGGGACCAAAGATAAAAAGAGACACCAAATTTAAAAATTGACACTAGACTCAAACAAAAGACACTATTTTTGAAAATTCTTTTGAAAAGAAAGCAAGAAAATTCAAAACTTTAACGAGAACAAGAACAAAGACTCAAACAAAAAGATAAAGATTAAAAGGAAAACAAAGATTTTTGAAATTTTTTTTATTTTTTTGAAAAACGGAAACAAAAGACTCAAATAAAATTAAAAAATACCTAATCTAAGCAATAAGATAATCCAGTAGTTTGTCAAATCCGAACAATCCCTAGCAACGGCGTCAAAAACTTGGTGCATGAAACTGGCTCCGCAGAATTCACACAGATAGACCGGCAAGTATATCGGGTCATCCAAGTAATACCTTAGGTGAGTCAGGGTCAATCCCACGAGGATTGTTGTTTTGAGCAAGCAGTGGACACCTTGCAGATCTTAGTTAGGCGGATAGAAAATATAGTTTGTCACGGAAAACGCATAAAATAAATAAAAATAGAAATATTGGATTGATTTGTGAAAACAGTGATGGACGAACAATTAAGGCTTCGAAGATACTTTGTCTTTCCGAATTAACTTTTCTTACTGTCTATCTCAATAGCTTTCTGATTTATTCAATGGCAGTGGTAAATGATTAACTCATGTCCTCTCATCAAGTTAACCTCCGCTACTGTAGCAATCCACCACATTGAGATGACTCATGTCCTCTCATCAAGCCACCTCTAGGCTTCTCACTATAGCAGAAGATGAAGCTCTTAACAAGCCACTCCCCTTCGTGATCCTACTCAAGGTGCCACAAACAAGGCAGATCTTTCGAATCATAGAGGGTTGCTTCTCTGACTCTAGCTTTAGCGCCATAGAGACCTCACGCACCCATAGACAACGGGATTATATGTCACATATCCAAAGTTGCTCAGATGCTCTAGACAAATCCGCAATGCAAACTCTAGCTTTAGTTCAATGCTATCCGGGTCAGGAATCGCACGGAACCCAAGTAGAACAAGAGTGATTGTCACGGATCACTCTCATTTGTGAGATGAAGAACGAGTATGCATAAGAGAATAGAATTAGAATTGTTTTGAAAATAGAACAGTAATATTATTAATCTATGGAACTCAGCAGAGCTCCTAACCCTAACTTAGGAGGTTAGTGACTCATACTGATAGAAAATACAATGAAAGGTTCGAATCGGGGTGGGAAGAAGATCAAAAGTCCTTAAACAATGGTGATCTCCTCCTATATGTACTAATCTGCTAACTAAGGATTATAGAAATAGGATAAACTAAGTTGTTAGTGCAAAAATCAACTTCTGGGGTCCACTTGGTGAGTGTGTGGGCTGAGCTTAAGTGTTTCCCACGTGCTAATATCCCTTAGGGGCGTTGAACGCTGGCTAGGGACCCCCTTTTGGGTGTTGAACTCCAGTTGCTCCCTTGTGGGCGCTGGATGCTAGGAATGGGACTAGTGGCTGGCGTTGAATGCTAATTTTGGGCATTGAATTCTAAAGAAAAGTATGAACTATTATATATTTCTGGAAAGTCCTGGATGTTATCTTTCCATAGCTGTTGAGAGTGCACCATTTGGACGTATACAACTCCAGAAAAGCTCCTTCGAGTACACGGAGGTCAGATCCCAACAATATCTGCAATGCTTTCTCTGTCTCTGAATCAGACTTTTGCTTCAGCTCCTCAATTTTAGCCAGAAAATACCTGAAATTGAATAAAAACATACAAACTCAAAGTAGAATCCAAAAATATGAATTTTGCACTAAAATCTAAAAAAACTTAATAAAACTTAAACAAAACATAATGAAAACTATATGAAAATAATGCCAAAAAGCGTATAAAATATCCGCTCATCAGTGGGTCATAAGGTTTAACTTTAGAATCATTTTTCCAAATATCTCAGAGTTATGTTTAAATTCTATAAATACTTTTAAAATTATGCACAAATATTCCCACAGGAATAAAATATATAAATATGCTTAAACTTTGAAAATGGCATACTCTGTAGGTTACTTTAATAAAATTGACGTACTTTAAAATTACTCTAAATAACTCTGAACTTTTATAAAAGAGACCCAGTCTTCACTGGTTACTTTATAAATTATTCAAAATATTTTATAAACTTTCAAACACCCAAAACTTCATTAAAAAAAAAAGTAAATTGCACATGGTTCTTCTATTTTCAAAATAAAACTTTTTTCATTCAATCAAAATAATATTTATCCTAAAACCGTCTTTCGTTTGAAACTCTTTAAGCAACCCATTATTTTTCTTCAAAAACCAAACTCAATTAATTTTCAATAAAATTCATATATTTATAAATAAATAATTTTTCCATTAAATCTTTCTCAGAAGCCAAATCTCTATTCCTTTTTATTTGAAACCTCCATTCAAAATACTCATTTATTTATAATTAATTCAAAATCAAAATTCGACTGTTAGAACTCAGTTGCATACTATCATATAACTCATATTTTAGCCAATTATTCAACAACATCTCAGTGCATTATTTCTCATTATGGCCGAAACACAACAACAAATTAATCAACAATTCAGCTAAATTTTCAACAACCAACAATCACAGATTTGAGCAACAGACATCAATAGACAATAATCCAATCACATATATCAATTAATTTATAATTTTAATCAATTAAAGAGTCAAACCCCACCTCTAGGAATTGCAGAACACACACAAGATACCAGAGCAGCTCAAACGGAGCAAAAACGTCAAAAACTCGGTGGTTCCTCCCCTCTTTTGGTTCGGCCAAATTGGTTCCTGGCAGCGGTAGCTCCACTTCACAATTCCACAGAAAAAAACACACATCACCGCTTAGAAGAGGAAGATACATTTACTTCTATCGGATCAGAACTTCTGTGGATGTCACGGATCTCAAGAAATCGAGCTTGAAAAGTTGGAAAATCAACAAAAATCCTCCATGCATGTCACGACTGTTCTTGAGGGAGGGAGAGAGAATTTGTGCCTTTTATATGGTGAGATTAGTGACTAGGTGTCACTAATTAAGGGGAAGGATGCATGTGTCGCGATATGTGGCGCATTAAGTGATGCGTTTTGGGATTTTGAGTTGCTGAGTCAGCGAGGATAAATTTTTAAATATCTTGGAAGGTAATTAAGGTAACTGGGCATGGTAAAAATTTAAATAATTATCTCAAGTGGTGGTGTTTAAATAGAATAAAAATTGGGTAAATTACTAATGTAAAGAGCATTAGTAAAGCCAAGCTTTTTAAATCTTCCGGACCCAATATCAAGTGACCATTCTTTGTCAAATAAAATTAAATAATAACGTAATATTAATATTACATTATTATTCATTTTATTTAAAGATCGCAGAAAAACTTATCATAGACATTACACGAAAAAACGTAAAACTCACATATACAACTCTAACGCGAAAACCAGGATGTTACATTCTACCATCCTTAAAGAAAATTTTGCCCTTAAAATTTCCTTTACCTGTAAATAGGTGAGGATAATCTTCTCACATCTCATCTTTTTGCTCCTAGGTATGCCCAGCTTCAGTACTTCATCCCTACGCTACTTTGACCAAAGAAATTATTTTGCCTCATAGCTGCTTATCGCTGTTATCAACGATCTCGACCGGGGTTGCCGGGTATGTTAGATCATTCCGCAAGTGTACTGTCTCGGGTCGCAAGACATGACTCTCGTTGGGATTATATTTCTTAAGCTAAGAGACATGAAAAACATCACGAAGGTTGGACAGGGAAGGTGGAAGAGCGATTTCATATACAACTGGACCAACTCTCCTAAGGATCTGGAAAGGACCAACGTACCTAGGGTTTAGCTTCTTGGTTCTAAGGGGGCAACCGATACTGGTGGTAACACTCGCTTTTAAGAAAACATGTTCACTCTCCATAAATTCTAAAGGCTTACATCTATTATCGGCATAGCTCTTTTATCAACTTTGTGCCATTGAATCTTCCTGCCAATCTTTTTTATCTGAGCGGTTATTTCCTGCACCAATTCTGGACCCAATGCACTATATTTTTTTCCTTGGTGCCAACACTACAGACATTGACACCATCATCCATAAAGAGCTTCATAAGGGGCAGTTCCAATACATTTTTAATAACTGTTGTTGTAGGTAAATTCCACCAACGGCAATTGCTTGTCCAACTGTCTGTGGGTAATAAGTTGTACTTAGATGTAGCTTTGAGCCAAAAGCTTTCTGAAAGGCTCCCCCAAACTTTGATGTAAAACCTCAAATCTCTGTCAGACACAATTGAAGAAGGTATTCCATGCAGTCGCACCATTTCTTTATTGTACAAATGTGAAAGTTTTTCCAATGTATAGTTAGTTCTGATAAATCTATGGTGATTCTCTCCTATTCCCAATGAGGCACTTCTAAAGGTTGTAGTCTTCCTGAGGGTTTCTGATATTCTGCTTTAATCTTCTGACAAGTCAAGTATTTCGATACATATTCTGTCACATCCCTCTTTAGTCCCGGCCACCAGAACATACTCTTCAAATCTTGGTACATCTTGGTCGTACCAGGATGCATTGAAATTTACTCTGATGGGCCTCCGTCAAAATCTCTTGACGCAATCTTCCTTGGTCGGGTACACAAATTCTATTATTGAACCTCCACAATCCGTCACTATCCTGTCGCACTTCTTCCAATTTATCTGCCTCTAATTTGGCCAACAGTTCTGACATCTCTGAATTTCTGAATTGCGCTTGTCGAATGGCTGTCTTGAAATCTGAAGTAAAGTATAGATGTCCCACGATGATCGCTTCTGATGTTTCCTTCATTCCCAGCCTCAAATTTGCAAAGGTTGAAATTAATTCGTCTTCTTTTATCATCCTACAAGAAATAGTCAAACTCTTACGACTTAGAGCATCCACAACTACGTTCGCTTTTCCCGAATGATAACTCAACTTGAAATCGTAATCCTTCAAAAATTTCATCCATCACTGTTATCTCATTCCTCCATCTTTTTTCTTTAATAGTAATAGTGGGGTTCCCCATGGTGACACACTTGGATGAACAAAACCTTTCTCTAATAGTTCTTCTAATTGTTTCTTTAGTTTTGCTAGTTCCAATGGAAATATATGGTAGGGTTCTACCGAAATTCGTCCAGCACCAGGTACAAGTTGATGTCGTACTCAATCTCTCTTCGAGGAGGAAACTCGGGTATGACTTTCGAAAACACGTCGAAGAAATCTCGTACCATTCGGATCTGTTTTAGGTTTACTTCACCGACACTTGAGCTAGCCACTAATAGAACATACCCCTCACATTTACTCTTATTATAGGTAACTCTCACAGAATTTAGGTATAAATTATGAGAAACTGCTGATCCAGTACGCATATTATCAGAAGAAAAGATAACAATTTTATCAAAATAGTCAAGAATATGATTCTTAGATAACCAATCAAGCCTTAAGATAATGTCTAAACCAAACAAAGGTAAACATATTAGGTCATGCAAGAAAGATCTACCTTCAATACTGAAGGCTACCTGTTGACAAACAAGGTTGGTCAATGCTTTATGTAAGGTTGGTGTATTGACAACTAGGTCAAAACTCAGTTTAGGAAAAACTAATCCCAACTCACGTACAATAGTTAATGAAATAAAAGAATGCGATGCGCTAGCATCATACAGTACAGTTAAGGAATAAGTCTTAGTATAACACTGGCCTTAGAGCAAGGAATCAGAACCAGTAGCATTATCAGCTGACATAGCGAACACTCGTCCTTGTTCTAATGCTCTAGCAGGATCTCGATTAGGCTTCTTTGGATTATCATTCGCAATGTACCCCATTTATCCGCAAAAAAAATAAATGTGTCCTCTGAACTGGCACGACCTGCCGAGGTGATCCTTTCCACACTACTTACATGACTGATCCATACGGCCTTGCTGAGGTTGCTTGCCAAGGTTCTGCCTTGGTCGACCTCTGTTCCAAAAAGTAGATCTACCAGAGGCATTCTAATTCATTGATTACCACCTTGAGGTACTCCAGGATTCTTAAAAGGCATGGTCTATTGAAATGCAGGTCAGTGAAAGTTGCTAGCACTTTTTTGTGGCAAGTTTTGATGACCCATCCTTGTTGCCGCTATCTTTTTCTCACAGTATTCTTTAAATTGGCTCTTATTGACGAGTTTTGTAAAATTTCAAAGCTCTAAAGGCTTTAAAGAGTGCATTAGCTCATTGCAAAGTCCTCCTTCATACTTCAGACATTTTCATTCTTTAAAACTACCAGGATGTCCTTGGGAGATCTTCTAAAAATGACACAGATCTTTGAACTTCCGAGTATATTCAGCTATTGACATGTTTCCTTCACTCAGTTGCATCAACTTCATCTCCTTAGTTTCACAAACAGACTTTGGGAAGTATTCCATATAAAACTCCTCCTTGAAATCTTCCCAAAAAATCTCCCTTGTGTCTTGCCGCCACAACATCTGCACTCCATACCACCAGTGCTCAGCCTCTCCTTCCAACATATATGTTGCGAACTCAACAAATGTACCTCGGGTACTTGCTGTGCTCTCAACAACTTCTCTATCCCTTGAAACCAGTTGCCTGCCTCGATTGCCACAAGCGTTCCCTTGAACTTGGGTGGGTTTACCTTCAGAAAAGTCGCCAGAGTCATCGGCTTGTCATTATTCTCCACACTTCCAGCGCATTACCATTCTCCGTATGTACCCGACTGCCAGACCCATTACGCTTGCCATTTCTATCTCCTAAACGGACAATTTTTTGAACTATAGCAGCCGCCATTTCACGCATAGCCTCAGCCATGGTGTTCACTGCTGCCATAAAGGCATTGGAAATGTGCGTTGGAACACCTCTCAGAACCTCACATCATCTACCATGACCTCGTTCCCGTGTAGTCAACTAGACCCTGTTCACACCCAATAATCAACATTGACATAATATGTCTCAACATTTCAAGTTAGAGTGGGAATAGTTCCTAAAATAGATACACATCGATTGTTATGCAATCTATATCACAAGGATATCCTATAAACATGAGATACAACACAGAGTATGCAATGAAGCATCATTCAATCCATTCCTCAAGCTCTAACAAGAACGAACTGCTCTGATACTGATAAACCCTAATTTTAAGGTTTATCTTGTGTTGAATTTAGGGGATTTTATCAACTTTTCTCACATTTATTCAATGAAACAGCATGGTTTTGTGAATTTCTCCTAATTTGTGCTTAAAAGTAAAAACATGCTTTTTTAGGCCCAAAAATTGATAAATTTAACTACTTTAATTCCATTCGATGCCTTGATGTGTTTGTTAGTGATTTTAGGATTAGAAGGCAAAGATTGGGTTGAAGAAATGAAGAAAAAGCATGCAAAAATGGAGAATTCATGAAGAAATGAGGATTTGCTGAACTCAAGGCCATGCGCACGCGTCACCCACGCATACGCGTCAGGAAGAGATTTGCCAGCGACGCGTACGCGTGAAGAGAAATTTGCCAGTGACGCGTACACGTGACCCATGCGTACGCGTGATAAGCTACACGTGACCTCACTAAAGGCAATACGCTAGGGGTGGTTTCTGAGCCCACTGAGGCCCAAATCCAACTCATTTCTGATGCTTTTGAACCCAAGGATTGTAAGGGAATGGGGGGGGAATAGTCATAATATAGTTTTCATAATATTTTAGGGTAGAATTATTGAGAGAGAGGCTCTCTCTTCTCTCTATTTTTTAAGGTTCTTATTTCAATTCCTTTTAGATCTATATTTTAATCTTGTTTTATTTTAGTTTTCCTTTACTTTTATTTGTTCTAGCACTTGAGTTTATCTACTTCTCTTGTTAATTTCTTATTTTGCTCTGTTTTATGTTTATAAACCCTTGTTGGATTTTAATTTTCTTTTAATGCAATTTTATGTTTCCATGTCTTTTTATGTTTATCCTAGTTGCTATTGTTGTTTTCTTTTTTGTGTTAGTTATAGCTTTTATTAATTCTTGCATTTTGTGATATTACTTTTATTGCACTCTAGGTGTTTGATAAAATGTTTTCACTTTTATAGCTTGTTCTTATTTTCTTTTCTAAGTTTCTTATTTTAACATTTGTGTTGATTTCTCCTACTCAATTGTTGAGTATTTCTTGCATTGTGTTGGTGCTTCGTGACTTGTTTAGGATTCATTGTAATATTTATTCCACACACAAGATTAGTGCTTTAGTCCTTCCTAACTCATTATTCTTTGTTTTTGTGCCTCATTATCATTGAGTTAGGTTAGGACCAAATGCTCTCATGCTTATCACTAATCTTGTTTATGTCAATCCTTGTTTGAATTTGATGCTCCAAGTGCTCTTCATGCCATTTGCTTGTGCTGTGACTTTACTCTTGCATCAAGTATTAGTTGATATGCCTCAGCTCATATTGTTTTCTCACTTAGGTGTTGTAGCTACCATGTAGTTGAGAACCCTACTCTTATTTGGCATTAGCCCCCGCCTATGTTCTATCTGCTTTGATATCTTTGTTATGGGCTTAATTTTCTTTCTTTTTCTCTCCTTTTAGGCTGGCCACCAAAAGAGAAAAGGAAAAGCTTCAAAATGGGATAACAAACAAGTTCATTGATGAGCGGATATTTTATACGCTTTTGGCATTATTTTTAGTATGTTTTTAGTATATTTTAGTTAGTTTTTATTTAATTTTTATTAGTTTTTATATAAAAATCACTCTTCTGGATTTTACTATGAGTTTGTGTATTTTTCTGTGATTTTAGGTATTTTCTGGCTGAAATTGAGGGACCTGAGCAAAAATATTCAATGCTCAGTCCAAGCACACACCAAGTGGGCCCGGAAGAAGATTTCTGCATTAATTACCTATTTCTGTAAAACCTAGGCTACTAGTTTTCTATAAATAGAACCTTTTGCTATTGTATTTTACACACTTGATCATACTTCGATAGACCTTTTCACGTTTGGGGGCTGGCCTTACGGCCATGCCTAGACCTTGTTCTTATGTATTTTCAATGGTAGAGTTTCTACACACCATAGATTAAGGTGTGGAGCTCTGCTGTTCTTCATGAATTAATGCAAAGTGCTATTGTTTTTCTATTCAACTCAAGTCTATTTCTTCTCCAAGATATTCATTCGCACCCAAGAACATGATGAATGTGATGATTATGTGACACTCATCACCATTCTCACCTATGAACGCATGCTTGACAACCACTTCTGTTCTACATGCAAACAAGCTTGAATGTGTATCTCTTGGGTTTCTAATCTAAGATTAGAACCTTCGTGGTATAGGCTAGAATTATTGGCGGCCATTCTTGAAATCCGAAACGTCTAAACCTTGTCTGTGGTATTCTGAATAGGATCTGGGAAGGGATGACTGTGACGAGCTTCAAACTCGTGAGTGTTGGGCGTGTGACAGATGCAAAAGGATCAATGGATCCTATTCCAACATGATCGAGAACCGACAGATGATTAGTCGTGCGGTGACAGCGTGCGTAGAACATTTTCACTGAGAGGACGGGAAGTAGCCATTGACAACGGTGATGCCCAACATACAGCTTGCCATGGAAAGGAGTATGAATGATTGGAAGAAGGTAATAGGAAAGCAGAGGTTCAGAAGGAACAAAGCATCTCCATACGCTTATCTGAAATTCTTACCAATGAATGGCATAAGTATCTCTATCTTTATTTTATGTTTTATTCATATTTTAATTATCAATCCTCCATAACCATTTGAATCCGCCTGACTGAGATTTACAAGGTGACCATAGCTTGCTTCAAGCCGACAATCTCCGTGGGATCGACCCTTACTCACGTAAGGTTTATTACTTGGACGACCCAGTGCACTTGCTGGTTAGTTGTGCGGAGTTGTGATAAAGAGTTGAGATTACAATTGTGCGTACCAAGTTGTTGGCACCATTGATGATCACAATTTTGTGCACCAAGTTTTTGGCGCCGTTGCCGGGGATTGTTCGAGTTTGGACAACTGACGGTTCATCTTGTTGCTTAGATTAGGTAATTTTACTTTTTATTTTCGAAAAAAAATTTTAAATACAAAATTTTTTTTCTATTTTGTTCTTCAGAGTTTTTTAGAAGTAATTCTAGAGTTTCATGATGATCTGTTGAAGTCTGGCTGGCTGTAAAGCCATGTCTAATCTTATTGGACCGAGGTTTCAATTTATCATCACAAGAGCTTGTTGATTTCTATTAATTTTGCTGTTGTTAGCAATGATCTGCTAAAGCTTGGCTGGCCATTGGCCATGTCTAGTGTTTTGGACCGGAGCTTTTATTGAAAGCTTGGCTGACTAGTAAGCCATGTCTAATTCCTGGACAGGAGTCTTAGACTAGCATTGCAATAATTCCTGAAACTCTTATTAAAAATTTTGAATCCCTTTATTTTCTTCTCCACTCAATTTTTGAAAAAAAAATCACAAAAAAAAAATTTATAAAATCATAAAATAAAAAAAAATTGTGTTTCTTGTTTGAGTCTAGTGTCAATTTTTAAGTTTGATGTCAATTGCATGTCTTTCTTCTTCTTGCATTTTTCGTTCTTGATTATTTCAGTGCTCTGATCTTTAATTTCTCTTATTTTGTGTCTTTTTTTGTTTCTTATATGCATTTTCAAATTGTTATAGTCCTTAGTATACAAACTTCTAAGTTTGGTGTCTTGCATGCATTGTTTATTTGATCTTAGTTGCATTTCTATTGTTTCTCATCATTAAAAATTCAAAAAAATTTTTAAAATTGTGTTTTTTCAAGTCAATAACACAGAGAATTAAAGATTCAGAACATTCAGCAGAGGAATTACACAAAAAAAAAAGCTGGGCGTTCAAAACGCCCAGTGAAGAAGGAAAACTGCCGTTTAAATGCCAGCCAGGGTACCTGGCTGGGCGTTTAATGCCAGGATGACACTAGAGGGAAGATTTTGTTTTTAATTCAAATCTTTTTCAAATATTCATAATTTTTCAAAATCAAATCTTTTTCAAATTATATCTTTTCAATCATATCTCTTCAAAATCAATTTCTTTCCATTTTTTTATTATTATTATTTCCGAAAATCCTTGCTACAATTAATGATTTACTTCAAAATTTTCAAGTTGTTACCTGCCTATTAAGAAAGGATCAAATTTTAAATTTTAGAATCATATCTTTTAATTTCTTGTTAGTCAAGTCATCAACTTTAATTTTAAAACTTTCTTTTTTTAATTTGATTTTCAATCATATCTTCTCAATCATATCTTTTTAATCACCTCTTTTTCAAAATTAATTTTCAATCATATCTTTTTAATTTCTAATTTCAAAATCTTTTTCAAAATCACTTAATTTCTTTCCCAATCTTAATTTTCGAAAATCTCATTCAAATTTTCAAATTTCTTTTTATTATTTTAAAAATCTTTTACTTTAATTTCGAAAATTCTTCCCCTCTTCTCACATCCTTCTATTTAAGGACTAACACTCCTCCACTATCAATGATTCGAACTCTATCCCTCTTGATAAGTTCGAACTCTTCTCTTTCTACCTTCTCCTTCTATTCTTCTTTTTCTCTGACACTTCAAGGAATCTCTATACTGTGATATAGAGGATTCCATACTTTCTTGTCCTCTTCTCTTTCATATGAGCAGGAGCAAGGACAAAAGCATTCTTGTTGAGGTTGATCCTGAACCTGAAAGGACCTTGAAGCGAAAGCTAAGAGAAGCTAAAGCACAACTCTCTGTAAAGGACCTAACAGAGCTCTTCAAACAAGAAGAAAACATGGCAGCCGAAAATAATAACAATGCCAACAATGCAAGGAAGGTGCTTGGTGACTTTACTGCACCTACTCCCGACTTCTATGGGAGAAGCATCTCAATCCCTGCCATTGGAGCAAACAACTTTGAGCTTAAGCCTCAATTAGTTTCTCTAATGCAATAGAATTGCAAGTTTCATGGACTTCCATTGGAAGATCCTCATCAATTCTTAGCTGAATTCTTGCAAATCTGTGATACTGTCAAGACCAATGGGGTTGACCCTGAAGTCTACAAACTTATGCTCTTCCCTTTTGCTGTAAGAGACAGAGCTAGGACATGGTTGGATTCACAACCCAAAAAAAGCTTGAACTCTTGGGAAAAGCTAGTCAATGCCTTCTTGGCAAAGTTCTTTCCACCTCAAAAATTGAGCAAGCTTAGAGTGGAAGTCCAAACCTTCAGACATAAAGAAGGAGAATCCCTCTATGAAGCTTGGGAAAGATACAAGCAATTGATCAGAAGGTGTCCTTCTGACATGCTTTCTGAATGGAGCATCATAGGTATCTTCTATGATGGTCTGTCTGAACTGTCCAAGATGTCATTGGACAGCTCTGCTGGAGGATCTCTTCACCTGAAGAAGACACCTGCAGAAGCTCAGGAACTCATTGAAATGGTTGCAAATAACCAATTCATGTACACTTCTGAAAGGAACCCTGTGAATAATGGGACAAATCAGAAGAAAAGAGTTCTTGAGATTGATACTCTGAATGCCATACTGGCTCAGAATAAAATATTGACTCAGCAGGTCAATATGATTTCTCAAAGTCTGTCTGGAATGCAAGCTGCACCAGGCAGTACTAAGAAGCTTCCCCTGAAGAAGAAACTTATGATCCTGAGAACCCAGCAATGGAAGAGGTGAATTACATGGGAGATTTCTATGGAAACTGATAAACCACTATTTTATGGTTTATAATGTGCTTAATTGTGTGGTTTTATCATGATCTTTACCCACTTATTCATATGATTAGCATGCATTTATATTTCCTTCCTAAAATTATTACATGATTAAAAACTTGCTTCCTAGAGACTTTTAATTATGTATTTTAATTCTCCTTTATTCCATTAGATGCCGTGATCTGTGTGTTAAGTGTTTCAGGCTTTACAGGGCATGAATGAGTTGGAGATTGGAAAGGAAGCTTGCAAAAGTGGAAGGAACACAAGAAATTGAGGAGATGACCAGCGAGAAGTGACGCGGCCGCATGGCTCACGCGACCGCGCGAAAGAGAGGAAATCGCAGTGACGCGACTGCAAGGCTCACGCGACCGCGCAGATTGGAATAGCAAAAGTGACGCGGAGGCGTGGACGACGCGCTCGCGTGGCAGGGCAAAACGCCGAATGACGCGTCCGCATGAATGACGTGATCGCGTGACGTGCGTGATCTGCATAATCTGTAGAATTCGCTGGGGGCGATTTTGGGCCCTGCTTTGACCCAGTTCTCGGCCCAGAAAAGCAGACTAGAGCCGGAGAACATGCAGAAACCAACAACAACATTCATTCTACACAATTTTAGTTTTTAGATCTAGTTTTACTCCTCTTCTAGGTTTTCTCTCTACACATTCATAGTTCTTAGGATTTTATTTCTATTATTTTTTGCATTAGGATATTGAGAAGAGTTTTTACCTCATCAAGACTTCGTCATTCTAGTTCGTTTTCTTTACTTGGCTCTACTCTTCCATGTTCTTTAATTTACTCAATTTTACTATTGGATTATTTTATAATTTATTAATACAAGAATTACTTTTATTTTTAATTGATTTCTTTGATTTCTATTTATCATGTCTTTCTTTAATTCCCTTTCCTATGTTATGAGTTCTACATTCACAATGAGCGAGTAGTTCCTTAACTTGATTGGGAGTTGATTGAAAGGAACCCTTGAGTTGGGATGCTCAAAAGAAAAATTGTAATTGGATTTATTGTTGGATTGCCCTCTAGTCACTGACACCAATCCCTTTTTATTGAGTGGGTTGGAACTTGTGAATAGAAGTAGCATTCCAACTTGTTTGACTTTCCCTTACCTAGTAAGGGATAACTAAACAGAACAACCTTCAATTATCAATTAATCTTGAGAGTACTTCAACAAGAATAGGGCTTTCAACTAATCTACTCCCAGTCAAGGCTTTTATTTAAATTATTTAATTTCTCTAATTTAATTTCCTGTTTATTCAACTCAAACCCTTTTTGAAAACATCTGATTAATAAAATAGCACACCTTTCTGCAACTCGTTGGGAGACGACCTGGGATTCATACTCCCAGTATTTTAATTTTAATTTTTGTGACACCCTTCTAAATTGATAAGTGGATTTCTGGTTGGTTAAGAACTATACTTGCAACGCATATCTTATAACAATTCTTGACTCGCCAATTTTCGCCACGTCAGAAACACCTATAATCCTTCATGGAGAAATCACCCAAATCTCTCATGGAAGGACCAACAGAGGCCTCAACAAGGCTTCAATAACAATAATGGTGGAAGAAACAGGTTTAGCAATAGCAAGCCTTTTCCATCATCTTCTCAGCAACAGACAGAGAATTCTAGGTAGAGCCACTTTGACTTAGCAACCATAGTCTCTCATCTAATTAAAACCACTCAAAGTTTCATGACTGAAACAAAGTCCTCCATTAGAAATTTGGAGGCACAAGTGGGTCAGCTGAGTAAGAAAGTTACTGAACTCCCTCCTAGTACTCTTCCAAGCAATACAAAAGAGAATCCAAAAGGAGAGTGCAAGGCCATCAACATGACTCACATGGCCGAACCTAGAGAGGAGGAAGAGGCAGTGATCTCCACTGAGGAAGACCTCAATGGAGGTCCACTGGCCTCCATTGAATTTACTCCTGCCATTCATGAGCTCTGATGAGTATTCTTCCTCTGAAGAGGATGAAGATGTTACTGAAGAGCAAGTTGCTAAGTACCTTGGAGCAATCATGAAGCTAAACACCAAGTTATTTGGTAATGAGACTTGGGAGAATGAACCTCCATTGCTCACTAAAGAACTGGATGACTTGACTAGGCAGAAATTACCTCTGAAGAGATAAGATCCTGGAAAGTTCTCAATACCTTGTACCATAGGCACCATGACCTTTGAGAAGGCTCTGTGTGACCTAGGGTCAAGCATAAACCTCATGCCTCTCTCTATAATGGAGAAGCTAGGGATAATTGAGGTACAAGCTGTAAGAATCTCACTGGAGATGGCAGATAATTCAAAGAAACAGGCTTATGGACTTGTAGAGGATGTCTTGGTAAATGTTGAAGGCCACTACATCCCTGCTGATTTCATAATCCTAGATACTGGAAAGTGTATGGATGAATCCATCATCCTTGGCAGACCCTTCCTAGCCACAACAAAAGCTGTAATTGATGTTGACAGAGGAGAATTGATCATTCAAGTGAATGAAGACTCCCTTGTATTTAAAGCTCAAGGATATCCCTCTGTAACATGGAGAGGAAGCATGAAGAACTTCTCTCAACACAGAGACAAATAGAGCCCCCACAGTCAAACTCTAAGTTTGGTGTTGGGAGGCCACAACCAAACTTTAAATTTGGTGTTGAACCCCCACATTCAAACTCTAAGTTTGGTATTGGGAGGTTCCAACATTGCTCTGAACATCTGTGAGGCTCCATGAGAGCCCACTGTCAAGCTATAGACATTAAAGAAGCGCTTGTTGGGAGGCAACCCAATCTTTAATTATCTATGTTAAATTTCTATTTTCTTTTGTTATTTTATGTTTTCTGTAGGTTGATGATCATGTGAAGTCACAAAAACAATTGAAAAAGCAAAAACAGACTAAAAATAGAATGAAAAATAGAACACCCTGAGGAAAAACTTACTGGCATTTAAACGCCAGTAAAGGTAGCAGAATGGGCGTTAAACGCCCAGTCTGGCACCATTCTGGACGTTTAACGCCAGAAATGGGCACCAGAATGGCGTTTAACGCCAGGAATTGGCAAGAAGCTGGCGTTAAATGCCAGAAATGGGCAACAGCCTGGCGTTTAATGCCAGGATTGGCAGAAAGGGGCATTTTTGCACGCCACTTGGTGCAGGGATGAGATATCCTTGACACCTCAGGATCTGTGGACCCCACAAGATCCCCACCTACCCCACCTCTCTCTCTCTTCTTCACCCATTTATCAATCACCTCAATACCTCTTCCCCAAAAACCCCTCACCTATCAAATCCCACCATTCTCCTCACCACTCACATCCATCCCCATAAAACCCCACCTACCTCACCATTCAAATTCAAACCACTTTCCCACCCAAACCCACCCATAATGGCCGAACCATACCCCCCTCTCCACTCCTATATAAACCCATCTTCACTCCTTCTTTTTCACACAACATACACACTACTTCTCCCCCTTGGCCGAAACACTAAGCCCCCTCCATCTCCTCTATTTCTTCTTCTTCTACTCTTTTCTTTCTTCTTTTGCTCGAGGATGAGCAAACTTTCTAAGTTTGGTGTGGTAAAAGCATTGCTTTTTGTTTTTCCATAACCATTTATGGTACCTAAGGCCGGAAAAACCTCTAGAAAGAGGAAAGGGAAGGCAAAAGCTTCCACCTCCGAGTCATGGGAGATGGAGAGATTCAACTCAAGGGTGCACCAAGACCACTTCTATGAAGTTGTGGCCAAGAAGAAGGTGATCCCCGAGGTCCCTTTCAAACTCAAAAAGGGTGAATATCCGGAGATCCGACATGAAATTCGAAGAAGAGGTTGGGAAGTTCTCACCAACCCCATTCAACAAGTCAGAATCTTAATGGTTCAAGAGTTCTATGCCAATGCATGGATCACCAAGAACCATGATCAAAGTGTGAACCCAGACACAAAGAATTGGCTTACAATGGTTCGGGGAAAATGCTTAGATTTTAGTCCGGAGAATGTAAGGTTGGCATTCAACTTGCCCATGATGCAAGGAGATGCACACCCCTACACTAGAAGGGTCAACTTTGATCAAAGGTTGGACCAAGTCCTCATAAACATCTGTGAAGAGGGCGCTCAATGGAAGAGAGATTCAAGAGGGAAGCCGGTTCAACTAAGAAGGCATGACCTCAAGCCCGTGGCTAGGGGATGGTTGGAGTTCATCCAACGCTCAATCATTCCCACTAGCAACCGGTCTGAAGTTACTATAGACCGAGCTATCATGATCCATAGCATCATGATTAGGGAAGAAGTAGAAGTTCATAAAGTTATATCCCAATAACTCTACAAGGTGGCGGACAATTCCTCTACTTTGGCAAGGTTAGCCTTTCCTCATCTCATTTGTCACTTCTGCAATTCAGCTGGAATTGACATAGAGGAAGACATCCTCATTGATGAGGATAAGCCTATCACTAAGAAAAGGATAGAGCAAACAAGAGATTCCACTCATGGACATGAGAAATTTCCTCATCATGAAATCCCTGAGATACCTCAAGGGATGCATTTTCCTCCACAAAACTATTGGGAGCAAATCAACACCTCCCTAGGAGAATTAAGTTCCAACATGGGATAACTAAGGGTGGAGTACCAAGAACATTCTATCCTCCTCCATGAAATTAGAGAAGACCAAAGAGCCATGAGAGAGGAGCAACAAAGGCAAGGAAGAGACATTGAGGAGCTCAAGCACTCCATTAGATCTTCAAGAGGAAGAACAAGCCGCCATCACTAAGGTGGACCCGTTCTTTAATTTTCTTGTTCTTTATTTTCTGTTTTTTGAATTTTTATGCTTTATGTTTATTTATATTTGTGTCTTTATTACATGATCACTAGTGTCTAAGTGTCTATGCCTTAAAGATATGAAAATGAATCCATCACCTTTCTTAAATGAAAAATGTTTTTAATTGAAAAAGAAAAAGAAGTGCATGAATTTTGAATTTTATAACAGATTAATTATTTTGATGTGGTGGCAATACTTTTGTCTTTTTGAATGAATGCTTGAACAGTGCATATTTTTGAATTTGTTGTTCATGAATGTTAAATTTGTTGGCTCTTGAAAGAATGATGGAAAAGGAGAAATTTTATTTGATAATCTGAAAAATCATAAAATTGATTCTTGAAGCAAAAAAAAAGCAGTGAAAAGCTTGCAGAAAAAAATATATATATGCGAAAAAAAAGAGAGAAAGAAAGAAAAAGAAAAAGCAAGCGGAAAAAGCCAATAGCCCTTTAAACCAAAAGGCAAGGGTAAAATAAAAAAGGGATCCAAGGCTTTGAGCATCAGTGGATAGGAGGGCCCACAAGAATAAAATCCTGGCCTAAGCGGCTAAACCAAGCTGTCCCTAACCATGTGCTTATGGCGTGAAGGTGTCAAGTGAAAACTTGAAACTGAGCGGTTAAAGTCGTGGTCCAAAAGTAAAAAGAGTGTGCTTAAGAGCTCTGGACACCTCTAATTGGGGACTCTAGGAAAGCTGAGTCACAGTCTGAAAAGGTTCACCCAGTTATGTGTCTGTGGCATTTATGTATCCAGTGGTAATACTGAAAAACAAAATGCTTTGGGTCACGGCCAAGACTCATAAAGTAGCTGTGTTCAAGAATCAACATACTTAACTAGGAGAATCAATAACACTATCTGGATTCTGAGTTCCTATAGAAGCCAATCATTCTGAACTTCAAAGGATAAAGTGAGATGCCAAAACTATTCAGAAGCAAAAAGCTAAAAGCCCCGCTCATCTAATTAATACTGATCTTCATAGATGTTTTTGGAATTCATTGTATATTCTCTTATTTTTATCCTATTTGATTTTCAGTTGCTTGGGGACAAGCAACAATTTAAGTTTGGTGTTCTGATGAGCGGATAATTTATACGCTTTTTGGCATTATTTTTAGTATGTTTTTAGTATATTTTAGTTAGTTTTTATTTAATTTTTATTAGTTTTTATATAAAAATCACTCTTCTGGACTTTACTATGAGTTTGTGTATTTTTCTGTGATTTCAGGTATTTTCTAGCTGAAATTGAGGGACCTGAGCAAAAATCTGATTCAGAGGCTGAAAAGGACTGCAGATGCTGTTGGATTCTGACCTCCCTGCACTCGAAGTAGATTTTCTGGAGCTACAGAAACCCAATTGGCGTGCTCTCAATTGCGTTGGAAAGTAGACACCTGGGCTTTCCAGCAATATATAATAGTCCATACTTTGCCCGAGATTTGATGGCCCAAACTGGCGTTCCCAGTCAGCACAAAAATTCTGGCGTCAAAACGCCAGAACTGGCATAAAAGCTGGAGTTAAATGCCCAAACTGGCACAAAAGCTGGTGTTTAACTCCAAGAAAAGTCTCTACACATGAAAGGTTCAATGCTCAGCCCAAGCACACACCAAGTGGGCCCGGAAGAAGATTTCTGCATTAATTACCTATTTCTGTAAACCCTAGGCTACTAGTTTTCTATAAATAGGACCTTTTGCTATTGTATTTTACACACTTGATCACACTTCGATAAACCTTTTCACGTTTGGGGGCTGGCCTCATGGCCATGCCTAGACCTTATTCTTATGTATTTTCAACGGTGGAGTTTCTACACACCATAGATTAAGGTGTAGAGCTCTGCTGTTCTTCATGAATTAATGCAAAGTACTATTGTTTTTCTATTCAACTTAAGTCTATTTCTTCTCCAAGATATTCATTCGCACCCAAAAACATGATGAATGTGATGATTATGTGACACTCATCACCATTCTCACCTATGAACGCGTGTCTGACAACTACTTCCGTTCTACATGCAAACAAGCTTGAATGTGTATCTCTTGGGTTTCTAATCTAAGATTAGAACCTTCGTAGTATAGGCTAGAATTATTGGCGGCCATTTCTGAGATCCGAAACGTCTAAACCTTGTCTGTGGTATTCTGAGTAGGATCTGGAAAGGGATGACTGTGACGAGCTTCAAACTCGCGAGTGTTGGGCGTGTGACAGACGCAAAAGGATCAATGGATCCTATTCCAACATGATCGAGAACCGACAGATGATTAGCCGTGTGGTGACAGCGTGCGTAGAACATTTTCACTGAGAGGACGGGAAGTAGCCATTGACAACGGTGATGCCCAACATACAGCTTGCCATGGAAAGGAGTATGAATGATTGGAAGAAGGCAATAGGAAAGCAGAGGTTCAGAAAGAACAAAGCATCTCCATACGCTTATCTGAAATTCCTACCAATGAATTGCATAAGTATCTCTATCTTTATTTTATGTTTTATTCATATTTTAATTATCAATCCTCCATAACCATTTGAATCTGCCTGACTGAGATGTACAAGGTGACCATAGCTTGCTTCAAGCCGACAATCTCCGTGGGATCGACCCTTACTCACGTAAGGTTTATTACTTGGACGACCCAGTGCACTTGCTGGTTAGTTGTGCGGAGTTGTGATAAAGAGTTGAGATTACAATTGTGCGTACCAAGTTGTTGGCGCCATTGATGATCACAATTCCGTGCACCATTCATCCGCACAACCTTTTGAAGGAGGTCATCAGTTGTAGCAACCCGTCCACCTTGCTCTTCTTTGCATGCACCGAGGACGGTGCAATCTTTAAGTGTGGGGAGGTCGAGGATTGACCTCCATGGGTAACAATTTCCTTTTCCAACACCAATTCTTAATCTTCTTGTTAGATTAGTTGCTGCATTGCATGATAGGTTGCATGATAGTTAGAGTTTGTATATATATTCCACCACTTTTTTCTTGCTAGGACTACTTGGTTGAAGTGATGATTTCTTTTCCAAGAAAACTGTTTTAGGGCACCTACCAATTTGAATAAAAAATATTTTTGTGTTGAACTTGATTGAAGGAATTAATTTTGGAACATGATTTTTGAGCTAAGAACACACAAGCATGTGAGTTTTGAGTCCAATTGTTTGGTTACATCATATAACCACTTATTTTCATTCTTGTGTGCATTATTCTCTTTCTATGATTGCAATCTTTGATTTGTTTGATTCATTATGTCCATTATTTCATGTATGAATGCATTTATATGATTGAGGCCATCATTTCATTTAGGTCACTTACCCAAATAGCCTACCTTTTATCAACCATTGTTAGCCAATTTTAAGCCTATTTAATCCCTTTTGTTCTTAATTTTAGTTTAACACATCACTACCCCTAAGTGAAAAATAATAAATGTCCCTTAATTTGGATCTTTGATTAGCTTAGGCTAGTGAGGGTGTGTATCATTTGGGTATGAAAAACTTGGGAACATTGGTTGAGGTAAAAGTGTATTTTGTATTTTTGTTGAAAATCATGGGATTGGGTACATATTCATGCACTAAATGTTTCAACCATATGCATTGATACTCTTGTATATATTTTATCCTGAAAAAAATAGAAAAAAAAAGAAGAAAAAGAAAAGAAACATAAAAAGAATGTAGAAAAAAATAGAAAAATAAAAGAAAGAAAAATATATAGAAAAAGGAAGCAATAAAAAGGGGACAAAATCCAAGGTAAAGTAATAATAACAATGCATATGGAATGTGAATTAAAGAAAACGCATGAGTATGTGAAAAAAGTGGGAATCATGGGTAGCTAGGTATTGTATTAGAATTGTATAGGTTGTTATATGTGTTTGGCGAGAGCTTAGGTTAATCAAAGATTCAAATTTCAAGCTCACTTGACCATATGCATCCTTACCTTTATCCTAGCCCCATTACAACCTATGAATAAGTCCTCATGATAAATGTATGCATGCATTGACTAATTGTTGATTGTTAGATGAAAAATGAATCTTGAAAACCATGATTAGAGGAGAATTGAGTGAATCAACCCTATACACTTGAACGACTAAAGCAGATACACTTCTGGTGAGGGTTCGATGCTCAATTCCTTGTTCCCTTCTTTCACGAGCTTTCTTTTTGCAAGTTTGTATATACCTCATTTTTTATATTTGAATTGGTGGAGTTTATGAAATGTCATATGACCTTAGCCCTACTTGTTCATATACGTTCTTGGAGAATTGATTTACTTTTAACTAAGTAGGTAGAATCATTTTGCATTTAGTTACATGCATGTAGATAGGTGTATATGGTTTATTTGCATTGAATAAATGTCCGTACCCCATTTCTAGTCTGTCTTGGTTTAGGATGAGGACATGCTTAGTTTAAGTGTGGGGAGGTTTGATAAACCCCAATTTTGTGGTTTTATCTTGTGTTGAATTTAGGGGATTTTTCAACTTTTCTCACATTTATTCAATGAAATAACATGGTTTTGTGAATTTCTCCTAATTTGTGCTTAAAAATTAAAACATGCTCTTTAGGCCCAAAAATTGATAAATTTAACTCACTTTAATTCCATTCGATGCCTTGATGTGATTGTTAGTGATTTCAGGATTAGAAGGCAAAGATTGGGTTGAAGAAATAAAGAAAAAGCATGCAAAAATGGAGAATTCATGAAGAAATAAGGATTTACTGAACTCAAGGCCACATGCACGTGTCACTCACGCGTACGCGTGAGGAGGAGATTCGCCAGCGATGCGTACGCATCACCCATGCATACGCATACGCGTGAGGAGGAGATTCGCCAGTGATGCGTACGCGTGACCCATGCGTACGCGTGACAAGCGGCACGTGACCTCACTAAAGGCGATACGCTGGGAGCGATTTTTGAGCTCAAGGAGTCCCAAATCCAACTCATTTCTAATACTTTTGAACCCAAGGATTGTAAGGGAATTGGGGGGAGTAGCCATAATATAGTTTTCATCATGTTTTATGGTAGAATTCTAGAGAGAGGGGCTCTCTCCTCTCTCTAGATTTTAGGGTTCTTATTTCAATTCCATGCCTTAGCCAAATGTTCTTTTCCTTTCTTTTATTAGTTAATTGGTATTTACTTTCTTGCTATTTACTTTTCTTGTCAATCATCAAATCAAACTCCCTTTGTTCCTTCATAGCCAATAATTGATCACTTTATTGCAATTTCTTGTGAGCGACCCAAGGTTTAAATACTTCGGTTTATTTTTATTGGGGTTTGTACATGTGACAACCATATTAAAACTTTGATTGAGTATTATTTGTTAGTTGAGAACTATACTATCAACGGAATTATTTGTGTGAGATACCAAATTGTAATGACTCAATTTCCAGTATGGCAAGCTCATACCGAATCATCGAGTATTACCAACTTGAAGTTACACTAACACTATATTTAAATCAATCCTGTAATCAAGTTAACGGAACTCGATTTTTATGACAAACCTTTCTTAAAGAAAATAAAATTGCAATAAAAACAATAAACAGATACATACACAAAAAGGATAGTAAACTATATATATATATATATACAACACCCAAAAGATGAAAAATTAGTTACTCCCTCATAGTTATATACATATATACAACTCAAAACATCTCTGGAGCTGGCCCATATTGGAAGCCCCTACTCTGACGTCCAAACTAACCTAGTCTTCTAACCTTGTCTCTCGAGAAACAAAAGTGAGAGTCTAAAAGAAAAACTAAACCGAAGAGATGCCAAAAGAAGATGCTGATATCGCTACCTTATCGCTGTCAGAAGTCAAGTCCACGATTTCTTTTCAGGTTTTTCATCATCTTCAGAAGTCAGATCCACAATCTCTATCTTCTCGATGTCCTCCTCGTCAGAAATAACGATGACCTTTGATGTACTTTGGGAACTACCATTACTGCTGTTGCTTACGGAAGCCGTACGACTAGAAAAAATCTGCACAAGTACTGAGGGATGACCAGAAGCTACGGCTAAAGTCCCAATAGGCTCTTTGGTGATAGGGTCAGAGAAGCGAGTAGAAAGAGACTCTATCGACATATCCAAATCTACTGAAGGAGACTCAGGGATGTAATCATCGATGATAGGGCCAGGGTCAGGCACCGCCTGACCATCCTGCTATGTTGTAATAGGACCTCCATGCATGAAATCAAAATGATGGTGGACAGAATCGGGATGTAACCACGACAGCAAAAAATCATATGGTGCATCAGGATCAACGAGGGGTGAAGCTAGCGAGTGCTGAAAGGGATGATCTCTAACTTCGTACATACAAACTCAAGAAGCTGTGAAGGACAGGATCTTTGTACACATAAGGCTGCTCGAGCTCATTAGAAAATGGCACCCGTCTCTATCTGAAGGGGGAGGAAGATAGGGGATAAGAACTGGAGAGTTCTTAGTAGGGTCGGGGTGAAACAAGTTAAGTTGTTTTTTATAAATCGGCCACGTATCCCAGATCAATCAGACCACATCAAAGGAACATAGGGCAAACAACGATCAAGAGCAAACAGCACATAACATAAAACCACAAGAACAAGTTCAAAACACACACAAAAAATATGCGCAAACAAGTATGATGCATGTCTAGACCTAGTGCAGGTAATGAGATCATCGGTCGGTTTTCGATCCACACCCGATATTACATCCTTACGAGCGTTGTCTCTCGCTGCCATCGCTTCGGGGTATAGTGCCTAGTACACTCTTGGGTTATAGCGCCCGCACGCTCTTGGGCTATAGCGTCCGCACGCTCTTGGGCTATAGCACTCGTACCGTTCCCACGGTTAAAGTGACGGGGTCACACTCTTGGGCTATAGCGCTCGTATCGCTCTTTGGCAATCTGCCAGATAAATCGATGACAAGAAGAGTCATTGGTGTTGCCTTTCCAAACGTCAATCATGTCATCTCATAATCATATATCTTTCAAGATATAATAATTCTTTATCAATAATACCACAATTTCTCTAAAATAATAAGCTGAAACAGAGTGTGGGTCATAAGATTTAAATTTAGAATTACTTTTCCAAATATCTCAGAGTTATCTTTAAATTCTATAAATACTTTAAAGTTATGCATAAATATACGCACGGGAATAACATACATAAATATACTTAACCTTTGAAAAATTGCATATTCTGCATGTTACTTTAATAAAATTGACTTACTTTAAAAATACTCTAAATAACTCTAAACTTTTATAAAAGAGACACAATCTTTATTGGTTACTTTGTAAATTAATCAAAATATTTTATAAACTTTAACACCCAAAACTTCATTAAAAATAAGTAAATTGGGTACGGTTCCTCCGTTTTCAAAATAAAACTTTTTTGTTCAATCAAAATAATATTTCTCCTAAATCCGTCTTCTGCTTGAAACTCTTTATTGCAATCCATTATTTTTATTCAAAAACCAAACTCAATTAATTTTTAATAAAATTCATATATTTATAAATAAATAATTTTATTCATTAAATCTTTCTCAAAATTCAAGCCTCTGTTCCTTTTTACTCGAAACCTCTGTTCAAAATACTCATTTATTTATAATTAAAATCCGACTGTCAAAACTCAGTTACATACTATCATATAACTCAAATTTTATCCAATTATTCAACAACAATATCTCAATGCATTATTTCTCAATATGGTTGAAACACAACAATAAATTCATCAGTAATTCATCTAAATTTTCAACAGTCAGCAATCACAGATTTGAGCAACAGACATTAACAGACAACAATCCAACCATATATATCAATTAATTTATAATTTTAACTGATTAAAGAGTCAAATCCCACCTCTGTGAAGCACAGAACACACACAAGATACCGGAGGAGGTTTCTGATTGGTCAAACGGAGCGAAAACCTCAAAACTCGATGGTTCCTCCCCTCCTTTAGTTCGGCCACACTGGTTCCTGGAAGGAGCAGCTCCACTTTGAAATTCCACTGAACAAAACACACGTCACTGTGTAGAGGAGGAATATATGATCACTTCTATCGGATTAGAATTTTTGCGGGAGTCACAGATCTCAAGAAATCGAGCTAGAAAAGTTGAAAAATCAACAAAAATCCTCCATGCATGTCACGACTGTTCTTGAGGGAGGGTGAGAGAATTTGTGCCTTTTATATGGTGTGATTTGTGACTAGGTGTCTCTAATTAAGGGGAAGGATGCATGCGTCACGTCACGTGGCGCATTAAGTGCTGTGTGTCGCAATTTAGAGCTGCTGAGTTAGCGAGGTTAAACTTTAAATATCTTAAAAGATAATTAAGGTAATTGGGTATGGTAAAAACTCAAATAATTATCTTAAGTGGTAATAGTTAATTAGAATAAAGATTAGGTAAATTACTAATGTAAAGGACATTAATAAAGTCGAGCATTTTAAATCTTCCGGACCTAATATCAAGTGACCGTCTTTTGTCAAATAAAATTAAATAATAACATAATATTAATATTACATTATTATTCATTTTATTTAAAGATAGCAGAAAAACTTATCATAGACGTTACGCGAACAAAACGTAAAACTTGCATACGCGACGCGAACGAAAAAAATAGGATGTTACATTTCACTACCAAATAATAAAATAGTTCTAAATATGCTAATTGACATGTGGTTTAATAGCTAAATAATTTTTCGGTTTGGTGACTTACAAAGGTTTCTCTTAACAGAAAGATCCCAAGACCAATGAACTTGAAGTTTTATCGTTTGATTTTAATCTCTGTGAAGCTATTGCTACTTGGGAACAGGTAAGCAACTTACTATGTGTGTTCATGATCCTCTAAGTAATAATGAGTTAATGACACAACTTCCTTTTTGTAGGTTTTATTCTTGCATTCTAAAAGAAATTTATAGTGTTCTACTTTACATTTTGTTGATGTATGATGTGAACTGATTATACAGGTTCAGAATAGTACTATTATACTGACCAAGGAATTTATTGCTTCTTTACCAAATGGATGGGAAGACCATGCGTGGCGTATGATCAATAAAGGAATACTCCTGTAAGTAAACAATTGATTGCTATTTTACTAACTGTGCAATCTTGGTAACATATATTAATGAAGAACATTGACGGTTTAACTCAATCATTAAAAGTGAATTATAGTGTTACACTTTACACGTTGTGTTGTATAATAATATAAATTTGTGGAGTTTTTTTTTTTTTTAATTACTTCTATTTCAAAGTAAGCATAAATAACAACTTGATTTTTATGTTTTGTCCTCTTCTTCGATTTTTCATTATTATCTAATAGTAACAATCAAAATTGAGGATAGCTTTTTAAAATTTCTGAAGACATTGTAAAGCGATATTGCAAATTGAGCCGTGCAAAAAAGTGGTCATAACATAGAATTAAGTTGTGGAATGAGTTCTATGATCCATGCATGAGTAGACAAGCAATAATTGATAATGTTTCAGTTGGTATAGACAGAGATTAATAGGCATCTTTTGTTCAATATCAGTTTCTACTTTTTACAATGGTTTTAAATTTAATATTAATACGTGATCACTTTTCTAATCTTCATTTTTCTTTTTTGATAGGAGATGTGTAGGAGAAACATAAGAGTTAGCAACCAGCAAACAATAGTTATTTAGACTTACCAACATTTAAGTTGTCTATACATTATTTTTTAAAATATTATGATTTCACAGTTATAATATGTAATATTAGTTATGTATGTATGTATAAAATGTGACTCATTTAGTATTTAACAATTTATCTTCGATTAATATTGTTATAATAAGGATACATGTGATTTTATGAGAATGATATAACCTAGACTTTGGTTATCTGAGAATTTACTAAGTGATTGGAGTAGCTCTATGTCACAAACAAACAAACAAATGCTAGCAATAGGGATGATGAAAAAACCAGTTGAAAAAGGTATTTGCAGGGATTATTCATGATTTAGGACTAGAAGGGACCATAAAATCTCACGGGTAGGGATCCGTCTATGCGGATAAATAGACAGGGATGGAAACATAGATACCTGCTCCAAGGGACCGTTAAATCCATGTGAATATAAAATTACTGATTTATCCTAATTTATATATACACAAATCCATTTATTAAATTTAGTAGCCATAATTTCTGCCTCCAATTCAAATCTATTTTCTTTCTTCGAGACTCATTCTCATCGATTTCACGTCTCTCTATCTCTAACTCACTTTCTCTGCCTCTCAATGCCATCACAATGTCACATAGTTTTACCTAAAAAAAATTGTTATGTTATTATGTTGGAAGATATTTTTTATATTTTTTCTTTTAAAATATAATTTTTTATAATAAATAATTATGAATTGTGTTGGATTATATTGACTTTTTTATTTTATGATTATTATATTAAATATTAA
>NC_029786.2:64482174-64507034 GCF_000816755.2 Arachis ipaensis
AATTAGAGTTTTTATTTGAAAATAAATTTTAAGTTGATAATTAAATAGTATTTTTATACATATTATTATTATTGGATTAAATTTTGTTTTAAATTAATACTCTACCCAAACCCTAATTCCCAAATCAAAACTTTAATTTTAAACCTAAATCCCCAAATTGGAACCTACTAACCCTAACCTAACCTAGCCACCGCCTCACCGCCATCCCCTTCCCATACACACACACACACAGAACCCAAAACACAACACACAACACACCCACGCCCTCCTATATTTCCATTAGTAGCCGCCACCCTTTTTTCCCTTTCTCCTTCTTCACCGAGCGCACATACATCATCATCATCGAGAGAGAGAGAGAGAGAGATTTGAAAGAAGGGAAGGAAGAAGACACGCTGCAGTTACGCCACACCCAACCACGTTCAGCTCACCGTCGTGTCGCCACTGCATATCATCACTGCCACGCCGCATCTAGTCTACCTCGCCACAGCTGTCGTTTTTGCACCGTCGCCATTGTGGGAGGAAGCCGTTTGTGCATATCATAGTCTTGTTGAGTCTGTGCCGCCATCGCGAGTGAGAGAGGGAGGCGTTACTGCCACTGAAGCTTCGTTGCTGCCATCATTGGTTCATCGTGGAAGAAAGTGAAGCACTCACTGTCGTTGGAGGGAGGGAGAGCCAGAGGACAAAGAGAGCAAGCATGATTCTGAGGAGAGAGAGAGCTCGAGAAAGAGAAGAACGCAAAGAGGAGGAACTGGGATCGCCGCTATTGTCACTGCTGTTGAGAGCCAGCAATCGCGTCGAGCTTCAGCCGCCATCAGGTCTATCGTCTGGTCACCAGATATTGTGCAGGTGTAGTTGGAATCACTGCTGGAGCTGCCGTAACTTCGTTCTTAGCTTCACTACAAGAAAAAGGGCCTATGGCCATATTTTTTTCTTGCCACGCTTTAAAGCATGGCCAAAAGTGGTCAATGGCCACACTTTTATGAGGGTGGCGATAGATTAGAGATTTGGCCACTTTTTTCTTGCTACGCTTAAAAAGCGTGGCGAAAATGGTCTACAGCCACACGTTTATGAGAGTAGCAATTGATTTGAGATTTGGCCACGTTTTTTTTTTCACGCTTAAAAAGGGTAGCCATAGAGGAAAACAGGCACGCTTTTAAAGCGTGGCAATAAAGTTTTGTTGTGGTGACGTTTTAAAAGCGTGGCCGTTTCTTGTAACTTTTTTGGCACGCTTCAAAAGCGTGGCCAAAAGGTTCCAAAAAAATTTTAATTTCTTCTTCTTATTTTTTGGCACGCTTCAAAGGCACCCTTATTCCCCATTCGACCACCCCCTAACCCTAATTCACGCGCAGCAACAACGCCTCCCTCTCTCCCTCATTTTCTCCATTCGAGTCTCCTTCTCCATCCTTCTCATGCAAACATGCAGGATGGCAGCAGTGGTGGTGGACTCATCGTCGCTCTCACGGCATCTTCGCGTGTCCCAGGTACAGCGCTCTTCTCCTCCTCCATCCTTCTCACGCATGACCAGTAGTCGTTCTTCGATGGTGCTGTCACTCTCGCTCCCAATAACCCTGCATCGGCACCCCTTCCGTGTCCCTCCATGGCTCAACACCTATCGCGTTGTGTCTCCCTCTCTGAAGTCGTCATGCTGCCATCTCTCTCTCCTTCACTCGTCACACCTCCGTTTCCATTTCTTAACCCTCCTCCTCACCACCCGTTAGTGCCGACTGTCAGCCACGTTCAGCATTTGTAGCGCCGTGATATTGATGGTTAGGGTTTCGATACTTTAAGCATTCACGGTTAGGGTTTTGATTTTGTTTAATTCTTGTTTATTGGTATTGATGGTTTGATTTAATTATTCAAAGTTTCCAGTTTTTGGGTTTTATTTGGTTTAATGTTTCATTCTTATCCAAATATGAAAAGGGAGATGTTCTATTTTGTTAGTTCTTTCTTATTCTAGTGATGTGTTTACTCTGCAATTTTTGGGTTTTATTTAGGTGAACTGAAATAAAATAATAAGGACCAGGTGAACTCAGGAAACTAAAGATGGTAAGTTTCTCTAACTATGTTCTTATGTTGTATATGAAACATATGATAGATGCAAAATAAAACTTGTAGTGAACAACAGAAAGGAATATCAAATCCCTATGGGCATTATCTGAATGTCAAGCATTATTTCTTTGCTCCCTGATCTTTTAGTTCCTCTTATTGGTGGTTTTTTGAATAGCTAAAAATGAAATAGTTAAGCTTCTTATCTTTTTTCCCCTACTCTAAGTTGACATATCTTTTGATTTGCATGATTAGGTTGCAAGAAAAACTGGTGCACTTTAAGAAGCAAAGGACAAACTTTAAGAAACGGTGGAGGAACTCACCTGGCATCTCCAACTAGAAAAAAGTTTGCAGGTCAGAGTGTTGTTTGTTTTGCAGTTAGATATAAGTTGGTGGACTTTATTATTTTGATATCTTTACATAATCATGCATATTGTAACTCTGGAAGAAAACTATGTTGAATTCTGCAGACCAACCTCGTCGAGTCCAAAGCACAAGAGATATCGAAACTGCAGAATTCATTACAGGAGATGCATGGTATAATTGATGAAACCACTGCTCTGCTTGTCAAGGAGCGAGAGAATGTAAAGAAGGTTACCGTCGAAGCAACTCCGGTTATCCAAGAAAAGGAGGTTATTATTGAAGACACTGCAAAGATTGATGAACTAACAGTGGAAGTTGAGAGGCTAAAGGTAACCATGTTCAACATTTCAAATCTTTTACTACTCTTATAGAATAATTTGATATCATCTTATGCTCATAGTGATATACTTAAGTTCATGTACATAGGTTCCAAATGATTATCACAACTAAGTTGTGTTGCCTGTGCCTTTATCTTTGAACGGACTTGCTTGTGCCTAATCTGATAATAAGATATTAATTTTAGCTAAATAATAAATACCTTAAAATTGCTTCTTCAAAATTTAACTTCTTTAATTTTCTAATATAAATTACTCATATGAATGATTTTAACGAAGGGTCTACAAGAAAAACACTTTATTTAATTTATTTATTAAATTATTTTAGTACATTGTGCCACCTATTTAAGCACCAAAGAGTAAGTGCTTTTCTCTATGTACCATTATACCAATATCTCTGCTTATTAGTGCTCTTTTTTGTCATCCAATTTATTAGTGTTAGTGTGTGTGTGGCTTTTCAATCCTATCATCATTCAATTATTCAAGATGATGCACAAAAATTCTCAAAGGCTCTTATTGCTACTTCTCTTTTCTGGGTTTCTCTTCTTATCTTCTTTTTGCTTCTGCTGTCCCTGCAACCAGTAAGACAGGCCTTCAAAGTTGTTAATGAATATTATTATATCTATTCTATTTTATTATCAGTTATTATAGCAATTGGATATATCACGGAATTAATATATTTAGACTGACAGAAAATTAAAAGAGAATGGAAAAAGTAATTAATATATAGTTATTACTTGTTTTAATTTGTGTGGAGTTTAATATGATGAATAATTAGGGATTAATTTGATTTAATTTGTGTGATTTAAGGGACCCATAATTTGGATGGTGAAGAATCTGAAGATGCATCACTTTTACTTTCTTTAGCTAAGGCATCACTTTTTGATATTGATGGTTATCTCTAGTTTATTAACTTACTGTTTTATTGTCAAACTTTTTTTTTTAGACTAAATTGTGAATGTGTTGAGATGCTAATTGTCCTTGCTATTTGATTTACGTTTTGCATTAACGATCTTTGATTCTGGGGGATGGGGGTTCTTAATCCTTTTTCATTTATATCAGTTTCATTTTGTGGAAAACTAAAGTAGACAACTAATTGAGACTTGGGCTAGATGCTTTATTGTGAATTCTTATCCAGATATGTATTACAGGTTTACACACAATAGACAATACTAGTAATAGTTGAGCAAGGATTCTCCATGTTCGTTTCTTTGATTCGATTCAATTTTATTCCTTTCACCTTGGTTCGTTATGGAAATGTAAATGTTCTGAACAAGGCATACTTCTAGTTCCTCTGTTTGGAGCAGATGAATTCTTTCAGTTTGGCTTTAGAGTGCTATTCAAAAATTTATCATTTGGTCTTCGCTAATCATGGTACTTTGGCAGTCAAAATTATACCATGTTAAAGAACTCCAATGAAACATAAAAGATTTTCAACTCGCTAGCATTAATTATGTGGGGAAGTATTTTCACGTGGATGTTGTTTTTCCATTTATTATTCGTTTAAATTTTTGTTCTCTTGTATATAAAATATATATAATAATAAAAAAAAGAAATGTTCATCAGTTATTCTATATATCTATAAACACATCATTGTTTGTGCATCATTATCGGAATTTAATATAGATGGTCTTTCAATGTAGTTGCTGTATTATCATTAGTTATCTTGGAGAGTTAGAGAATAGGGTTGTCATAAATATTTTTTATTTCTAACAGAAAAAGGAATCCTAAAGTTTATATGTAAATAATTTTAGAGTAATACCCCAAATTAGTCCCTAAGGAATTTTAGACCGGACACTTTAGTCCCCAAGGAATTAAAATACCAGATCGATCCCCAACGTTAAACGCCGTTAGTCGTTGCAGTCCTCGTCCGTTAAAAATACCCAGACGTTACCTTTTAACGGATGAGGACTGCAATGACTAACGGCATTTAACATTGGGGATCGATCTGGGTATTTTTATTCCTTGGGGACTAAAGTGTCCGGTCTAAAATTCCTTAGGGACTGATTTGGGGTATTACTCATAATTTTAAAGAGAAATGGAGAAATCCTTAATGTACTAATACAACTATTCAGAGATACATGAATGCTTTTTAATTCCCGATTGGATAATTGGTGCAAATATTCTGATATGTTGGTTGGAATAAGAAAATAATGAGTTATTCACAGATACATGAATGTTTTTTCTTGCTTTACGTTCATATGAGGAGGATTTCTACTATGATAATCAAAGACATGCTATGTAATTCTAGTTGAGAGAGTGAATTTTATTGCCAGTTAAAGAAATTTCTAAACATGTTTTGTGTTCCCTTGTTGATTTTGCTATTTCTGAATTGCATATTTTGATTGTTGTATGAGCTTATTGTTCTTTTTTATTTTCTGCATTAGATGCTTTGTACTGTTTATGCAAAGGGGAAAGGCCTTCTATGACTTCCAGTTCAACAACACAAGGCTTGTAAAATCCCCAAGCCTTATGTATGATCCAAGGGAAGGAAGTTTGACACGGCTAGAGAAAGGAGGAACAACAAAGGACTTAGGGTTTAAGTGGTATTGTTTTTGTATTTTTCTTCAATTTTTAGTTTTGGAATTTGAACTCAAGATTTATTTTGTATTTGAGTATTAGTTTTTTAATGTAAAAAATAATTATAGCAAAAGTTATATATGTCACTAATTACTGTTTGATTTTTCTTGTAATAAAAATTGCATACTATATTTATAGGTTTGGTAATAAAAAAGGACTAAAAATTTATAGTGCAGCAATGAAGGTAAAGTCAAAATAATGATTTTTTTTAATTTAATTAGGCTATCACCACGCTTTAAAAGCGTGGCCGTATCTTGCTATGGCCACGCTTTAAAAGCGTGGCCGTATCTCGCTATTGCCACATTTTAAAAGCGTGGCCTTATCTCGCTATTGCCACGCTTTAAAAGCGTGGCCATATCTCTCTCTATTGGCACACTTCAAAAGCATGGCTGTATCTCACATATGACCACGCTTTATCTCCCACAAACGGCCACGCTTTTAAACGTGGCAATCTATAAAAAGCGTGGCGAAAAAAGCGTGGCAATAGTTCACCAAAAGCGTGGCGATAGAGCAACTGCCACGCTTACATAGGCTACCCTTTCAAAAGCGTGGCGAAAAACTATCGCCACGCTTTTTTCAGCTTTTTCAAAAGCGTTGCAATAGAGCTGTTTTCTTGTAGTGTTTCTTTCTTTGTGCGAATTGTTGTGGTTGCTGCAGAAGTGGTTTGGAGTTGAGGTTGTGGCTGCCGAGGTTACAGGCCGAGAAGAAGGGGTTTTGACACGCTATATACTTTTTGAGTTTCGACAATCGAGGTAAGGACGTTTTCTTAAATTCATTTTACTTTCAAAAGTTGTTATAAGTTGATAATAGTATGAAAAATATATTTTTATAATTATGTTAGTCATATGAATTGAATTGAACTATTTGGATGGGTGTGATTATTTATCTGATTGATTTATTTAATTATTGAGGAAGCTGGTAATTCTGAGTTGTTGTTTTAGTTTGTTGAGTTGGTCGTTGTTGGATTGGTTTCTTGAATTTTGTTTTTGGATTATGATAGGATGATTTGAGAATATCGAAAATAATTCTGAGAATTGAATATGATTTAAGATATGAAAATGGTTTGATTTTGTAAGTGATTTGATTTTATAGATGTTGTGATATTATAAATGGTTTTGAGTAATGGTTTAGATGGGACCCAAGAAACGTGGCGAAGTCCGAGTTTTAGGGAAGGTACTACCAAAATTTTTAGAAGAATTTTGAGAAATTTTATTTTGGTTGATTTGGATTGAAGAATTTTTTTTATTTGATTTTGATTTATTTAAAAGAATAATGAATTATGTTTGAGTTTAAATGATTTAGTTTTGAAATAAGATCGTTTGTTACTCCCCTAAAGTTCATGCACTTTGTCGTGGAATTTAATTTAATAAATCTTGATTTAAGATAATTTGATCTAATTTAACAACTTAGTTTGTCTTGAGTATATTTAGGAAAAGAATTATGATTTTTAAGCATGATTAATTGTGAATATTATTGAAATGTGGTTGGCAAGGAGGTGGTCTTATCTCGCTTGTATGTTTGAGATTAATATGTAAGTATGATTGATGTTGTGAAGACGGTGGTTTTGTCCCGCTCACGGATTTGGCAGGTTGAGGGTGAAGGATTTCTCCTCTTATCGTGATATGAATGTGGGAAAGGTGGAAAGGCACTCTCCTTCGTATTATTTTTTCCCACATCTTTCTCTGGTTGTAAGGTAGAAAGGCACACTCCTTCGATATGGAAAGGCAATCTCCTTCGTGATTCCTCTAAGAGAAGGTGGAAAGGCACTATCCTTTGTTTGTGTTCCTCCTGGAGATATGCAACCTAGAGACAATGTCTGGTTTAGCTACCAGATGTGTCGGGTTCTAGTAGTTTGACTGACACGTGAGCTCACGGCCAGTAGGACAGACATGCATCATGTTGCATTTGTTTACTTTGTTTGGGTGTGCTTAAGTGTTTTGGTTTGAATATCTGATGAATTCTATTTAACTGGTAACTGTGATACTTGCTATAACTGTTCTTTAAATGTGTTTGCCTTGTATTTTGTTTGTGCTTGTGATTGAATCCTATTTTGAGTTTTGATGATGATTGATTTAATTTGGGCCGGAGGCCGTGACTTCATAAGTTTTATTAAGTTATCCCTGGATATGCTTTGAAATGATATAGTAAAGTAATTTATTTGGAATTCTTATAAGTATTATGTAAATGTTATTTGAACTATATTCTTTTCTTTATACATATCCTCTTATAATAATTCTGGAAATCCGTGGTGAGACCATGTGGTTAGATTCTCACCCCTTACAGCTTTACCTTTTCAAGAATCAGATAAAGGAGCTTATGGAGAGTTTTATTGCGTTTTGTTTATACGATGTTGTTGTTTTAGTTAGATAATTTTTCTTCCCTCACCTTTGTTATCATAATATTGTAATATGGATAGGAGTTGTATGTTTTGTATGTATATTATATTTATAAGCTACTTATGTAATAAATTTTGTAACACCCTACCACACAGAGCTTTACACCTAGGATGTAAAACAGAGGTGGCAAGGCGCTACGACCTCTAAAATAAAATACATACGTATAGTAGTAGAAATAATATAATAAACTAGGAGCCTTGAAAAACGGGTAAACAAATTTCACAAAATAAAAAGCGCATCGCTCGAGGAAAAGAATTACTTGCGTGCTAAGAAACCTAAAGGTTCAGGATAAGAATAGACAAAAGAGTAACAAGAGTGCCAAGAATATAGTGAAACTAGCTTCTGGTCTTAGTACTATACCTTAAGAGGGGTAGGTAGTCTAATCAGTCCTAAACTTACTCACTTCAAACCTAGTCATAAACACCAACCATTTCACCTTTCCCCTATTCCTCCGTAATCCATAAATCATGCAGAGACCAGCAACCAAACAAGTTCCCTCACAAGTAAGAAGCAGATAGTGCAAATAGCAAGAATAGTAGGTAGCAGGATATATATTCAATTAGGCAATCTCAAATAATGCCTAGCAATCAAAACAAATAAATGCACATGATGCATGCCTTAGAAAATAATGGAATTAATGTCTAAAAATCCCTTAGAAACTTCTTGCTTAGGGCGTCTATTACGATCTCACGCGGTCGCTTCCGCATGTATCTTAAGTCCTCCAATGATGCATCGTAGTGATTCCCTAAATGGTTCATTAGGTTCAAGTGATACTTGTATTGGCATAAAGATCAATCTTCTTTTTATGGCTCGAAGGCTTTCATCGTATCTTGGTATTTCATTCACACGGTGCACCTCATTGCATCTATTTAGTCATGAGCGATACGATCGGCGAGGATTAAGGCTCTAGATTTCCTAGGAATGTCACTGATTCATTTTCATGTTCAAAAGTCTTGATTTAAAGGATTGACACTCTAATAGTTGCATATAAGAGTCATGCGCATCGCAAGATTCAATACGAGTTGATTTTTCGAAGAGATGTTATGTTCAAGAGAAAAACGAGTAACATGAACGGTGTTCAGGAGAATTCAAAAGAAAGTCTTGCATACAGTTAACCGGATTTGTACAGAACTAATGGAATACACAAGAAGAGAAACCTAGTTGTATCTCAAGGGAGGAGTTCGAATCAAAGCTTAAATAGCATGAATAAGGCATGTCGAATTAAATAGGTTCTAGTTGGCTTTAAAGGAATGCGAGTTTCCACAAGAGGCAACTCCATGCACTGCAGGTTTCCAGGATTCAAGGATTATGTGATTATATTAGGATGAGTTCAGGCTTTTATAGGAGAAGATTCAAGGTAGAGCTTTCAATGTAAGCTATAAGAGAAATGTTAGATTAAGTGGTGAAGATTAGTTGGCACGCTCTCGCAAAGAAACACTTAGTTGGACGATCCTCTCTTCCAGTACTCCCTCCAACTCGGTCCTGAGTTTTACTAATTATAATAATATCTTCACTTGTGGTGCAATCAACACTTATCTGGCTTTCGGCATTGCGCCTATCGTAAACCCACGTTCTCTCTAAGGTGGGAATTCTGGTACATCTTCAAGAATGGTCTCGAAAACTCTCTCGTATAGAAATTTGGTCTTACCTTGACTCATCTCTTAATTAATTAGCAACTAAAGGTTGAATCCTCTCTATTCCTCTTCCTCGAAGCCTTAACGTCACTAGTTTTCAAACGGTAACCGCGCATAGCTCTTGATAATTCCAATTCCTTAGTTATAATCCACCCTACTTCCACTGTGTCGTTCTGATTCTTATCCTTCAAGAACCTAGCCTCTCCTCTAAGTTAGTTAAGTATCGCTTCATCTTGACAACTAATAGTCTTCGACTAACCATTAACTTGGACTCCACGATCATCAAACTTGTCATGCTTCACAAATGGATAATACATATTAATGATATGCAAGGTAGCTAAAAATTCAACTGCTATTTCATGGTTACCTCGGGTCTAAGAATCGGATTCGGCTGTATCCCGGCATTTCTTTTCTGGAGCTGTCTCTCCCTAGCCTTCCTGTAGCATTGCCCACTTCATAGAGTAATCTTCTGCGAACTGGCTTTTCTTGACCAATTCAGTAAAATTCGTTAACCTTTGCGGATACACGTAGTTGAAGATGTCTCTCCTAAGTCCTTTCTCATACTGAGCACACTTCCATGCCTCATAGTCGGCTGGATTTCCTTGACAAACTTTTGAGAGACGACACAGGTTGTCGAATTCATGATTATAGTTCACAACAGACATATTCTCTTGCTTCAGCTGCATTAACTCCAACTCCTTTGCAATGCGAAGTGCATGTAAGAAATATTTTCCGTAAAATTCCGTCTTGAATCTATTCCAAGGGATATCCGTTAACTCCATCTGCAAGGTATGATATAACTCCTGCCACCATTTCTGAGCATCTCCCTCTAACATGTAAGTCACTATTTCTACCGACTGTACTTCTGGTATGTGCTGATGTACAAAAACCTCTCCACGTCTCGAAACCACCGATCAGCCTCCAACGCATTGGCATTTCCATTAAACTGAGGTAGACCACTCTTGAGGAAATCAATAAGGGTCATAGATCTATAGTATTGTCCCATGTTGTTTGTACCAGCACCCGAGCTTCCATCTCAGGGTCCTTGCATTGGTTCGGTCCTAAGATTTTCCCTCCGGATACCTCGCTCGGATCCGCGAGACGATATTTGGTTCCTGTTCACACCAAACAATTGATATTAAGGTGATCAGTCTCAATATCTCAAGTTTAGTGCTTAAGAGTCCCAAATGCATGCTCATGAACATGTATGCTACTTATATCAGTTAGATATCCTAATAGCACATAGCCACATACACAGAGAATACACAGAAGCATAATCAGTCCGTCCTCAGGCTCTATAGGAACGAGCTGCTCTGATACCATAATGTGACACCCTATCACACAGAGCTTTACACCTAGGATGTAAAACAGATGCGGCAAGGCACTACGACCTCTAAAATAAAATACATACGTATAGTAGCAGAAGAATATAATAAACTAGGAGCCTTAAAAAATGGGTAAACAAATTTCGCAAAATAAAAAGCGCATCGCTCGAGGAAAAGAATTACTTGTGTGCTAAGAAACCTAAAGGTTTAGGATAAGAATAGACGAAAGAGTAAGAAGAGTGCCAAGAATACAGTGAAACTAGCTCCTGACTCAGCTTGCAAAGCCAAGGCTGACCGGAGAATATTTACATATATATACATAAGTATCCCGAATATCCAAAATACAGAAACAAATCCCTAACTCTCCTGCAACCTCTAGGAGGAACAAAATAAACCAGTTTTTTGGAGAGCAAGCTAAGTACATAAGTATATATTTATACAAACAGTAAAATCAAAATAACTCAGGACTACTCCGCTACAAGATTCCAGACACCTAGCGAGGAGCCTCTCGACCTGTGGTGCACGAAATTGTGATCATCAACAATGGCACCAAAGACTTGGAGCTCTCAAACGTGAATCACACTTCGTCACAATTCTGCACAACTAACCATCAAGTGCACTGGGTCGTCCAAGTAATACCTTACGTGAGTAAGGGTCAATCCCACAGAGACTGTCGGCTTGAAGCAAGCTATGGTCATCTTGTAAATCTCAGTCAGGCAGATTTAAATGGTTATGGAGGATTGATAATTAAAGATAAATAAAACATAAAATAAAGATAGAGATAGAGATACTTATGTAATTCATTGGTAGGAATTTCAGATAAGCGTATGAAGATGCTTTGTTCCTCCTGAACCTCTGCTTTCCTATTGCCTTCTTCCAATCATTCATACTCCTTTCCATGGCAAGCTTTATGTTGGGCATCACCGTTGTCAATGGCTACTTTCCGTCCTCTCAGTGAAAATGTTCTACGCACGTTGTCACCGCACGGCTAATCATCTGTCGGTTCTCGATCATGTTGGAATAGGATCCATTGATCCTTTTGCGTCTGTCACATGCCCAACACTCGCAAGTTTGAAGCTCGTCACAGTCATCCCTTCCCAGATCCTACTCAGAATACCACAGACAAGGTTTAGACGTTCCGGATCTCAGGAATGGCCGCCAATAATTCTAGCCTATACCACGAAGGTTCTAATCTTAGATTAGAAACCCAAGAGATACACATTCAAGCTTGTTTGCATGTAGAACGGAAGTGGTTGTCAGGCACGCGTTCATAGGTGAGAATGGTGATGAGTGTCACATAATCATCACATTCATCATGTTCTTGGGTGCGAATGAATATCTTGGAGAAGAAATAGACTTGAGTTGAATAGAAAAATAACAGTACTTTGCATTAATTCATGAAGAACAGCAGAGCTCCACACCTTAATCTATGGTGTGTAGAAACTCCACCGTTGAAAATACATAAGAACAAGGTCTAGGCATGGCCGTGAGGCCAGCCTCCAAAAGCGTCTAAGATAGCATAAGACTTATCAAAGATAGATGAAAATACAATAGTAAAAGTTCCTATTTATAGAGAACTAGTAGCCTAGGGTTTACAGAAATAAGTAATTAATGCAGAAATCTTCTTCCGGGTCCACTTGGTGTGTGCTTGGGCTGAGCATTAAAGCTTCCATGTGTAAAGACTTTTCTTGGAGTTAAACGCCAGCTTTTGTGCCAGTTTGGGCGTTTAACTCCAGCTTTTGTGCTAGTTCTGGCGTTTTGACGCCAGAATTCTTAAGCTGACTTGGAACGCCGGTTTGGGCCATCAAATCTTGGGCAAAGTATAGACTATTATATATTGTTGGAAAGCTTAGGATGTCTACTTTCCAACGAAATTGAGAGCGTACCAATTGGGCTTCTGTAGCTCCAAAAAATACACTTCGAGTGCAGGAAGGTCAGAATCCAACAACATCTGCAGTCCTTTTTCAGCCTCTGAATCAGATTTTGCTCAAGTCCCTCAATTTCAGCCAGAAAATACCTGAAATCACAGAAAAACACACAAACTCATAGTAAAGTCCAGAAATGTAAATTTTATTTAAAAACTAATAAAAATTAATAAAAATTAACTAAAATATACTAAAAACATACTAAAAACAATGCCAAAAAGCGTATAAATTATCCGCTCATCACAACACCAAACTTAAATTGTTGCTTGTCCCCAAGCAACTGAAAATCAAATAGGATAAAAAAGAAGAGAATATATAATGAATTCCAAAAATATCTATGAAGATCAGTATTAATTAGATGAGCGGGGCTTTTAGCTTTTTGCTTCTGAACAGTTTTGGCATCTCACTTTATCCTTGACACCTTCACGCCACAAGCACATGGTTAGGGACAGCTTGGTTTAGCCGCTTAGGCCAGGAATTTATTCCTGTGGGCCCTCCTATCCACTGATGCTCAAAGCCTTGGATCCTTTTTATTTTACCCTTGCCTTTTGGTTTAAAGGGCTATTGGCTTTTTCTTCTTGCTTTTCTTTCTTTTCTTTCTTTTCTTTTTTTTCGCATTTTTTTCGCATATATATTTTTTTTTCTGCAAGCTTTTCACTGCTTTTTCTTGCTTCAAGAATCAATTTTATGATTTTTCAGATTATCAAATAACATTTCTCCTTTTCCATCATTCTTTCAAGAGCCAATAATTTTAACATTCATGAACAACAAATTCAAAAATATGCACTGTTCAAGCATTCATTCAGAAAAACAATAGTATTACCACCACATCAAAATAACTAAACTATTTTAAAATTTGAAATTCATGCACTTCTTTTCTTTTTCAATTAAAAACATTTTTCATTTAAGAAAGGTGATGGATTCATTTTCATTGCTTTAAGGCATAGACACTAAGACACTAATGATCATGTAATAAAGACACAAACATAGATAAACATAAAGCATAAAAATTCGAAAAACAGAAAATAAAGAACAAGGAATTTAAAGAACGGGTCCACCTTAGTGATGGCGGCTTGTTCTTCCTCTTGAAGATCTAATGGAGTGCTTGAGCTCCTCAATGTCTCTTCCTTGCCTTTGTTGCTCCTCTCTCATGACTTTTTGGTCTTCTCTAATTTCATGGAGGAGGATGGAATGCTCTTGGTGCTCCACCCTTAGTTGTCCCATGTTGGAACTTAATTCTCCTAGGGAGGTGTTTATTTGCTCCCAATAGTTTTGTGGAGGAAAATGTATCCCTTGAGGCATCTCAGGGATTTCATGGTGAGGAATTTCCTCATGTCCATGAATGGGATCTCTTGTTTGCTCCATCCTTTTCTTAGTGATGGGCTTATCCTCATCAATAAGGATGTCTTCCTCTATGTCAATTCCAGCTGAATTGCAGAGGTGACAAATGAGATGAGGGAAGGCTAACCTTGCCAAAGTAGAGGACTTGTCTTCCACCTTGTAGAGTTCTTGGAATATAACTTCATGAACTTCTACTTCCTCCCTAATCATGATGCTATGGATCATGATAGCCCGGTCTATAGTAACTTCAGACCGGTTACTAGTGGGAATGATTGAGCGTTGGATGAACTCCAACCATCCTCTAGCCACGGGCTTGAGGTCATGCCTTCTTAGTTGAACCGGCTTCCCTCTTGAATCTCTCTTCCATTGAGCGCCCTCTTCACAGATGTCTATGAGGACTTGGTCCAACCTTTGATCAAAGTTGACCCTTCTAGTGTAGGGGTGTGCATATCCTTGCATCATGGGCAAGTTGAATGCCAACCTTACATTCTCCGGACTAAAATCTAAGCATTTCCCCCGAACCATTGTAAGCCAATTCTTTGGGTCCGGGTTCACACTTTGATCATGGTTCTTGGTTATCCATGCATTGGCATAGAACTCTTGAACCATTAAGATTCCGACTTGTTGAATAGGGTTGGTGAGAACTTCCCATCCACTTCTTCGAATCTCATGTCGGATCTCCGGATATTCACCCTTTTTGAGTTTGAAAGGGACCTCGGGGATCACCTTCTTCTTGGCCACAACTTCATAGAAGTGGTCTTGGTGCACCCTTGAGATGAATCTCTCCATCTCCCATGACTCAGAGGTGGAAGCTTTTGCCTTCCCTTTTCTCTTTCTAGAGGTTTTTTCAGCCTTAGGTGCCATAAATGGTTATGGAAAAATAAAAAGCAACGCTTTTACCACACCAAACTTAGAAGGTTTGCTCGTCCTCAAGCAAAAGAAGAAAGAAGAGAGTAGAAAAAGAAGAAATATAGGAGATGGAGGGGGCTTAGTGTTTCGGCCAAGGGGGAGAAGTAGTGTGTATGTTGTGTGAAAATGAAGGAGTGAAGATGGATTTATATAGGAGTGGAGAGGGGGGTATGGTTCGGCCATTATGGGTGGGTTTGGGTGGGAAAGTGGTTTGAAATTGAATGGTGAGATAGGTGGGGTTTTATGAAGGATGGATGTGAGTGGTGAAGAGAATGGTGGGATTTGATAGGTGAGGGGTTTTTGGGGAAGAGGTATTGAGGTGATTGGTGAATGGGTGAAGAAGAGAGAGAGGGGTAGGATAGGTGGGGATCCTATGGGGTTCACAGATCCTGAGGTGTCAAGGATATCTCATCCCTGCACCAAGTGGCGTGCAAAAATGCCCCTTTCTGCCAATCCTGGCGTTAAACGCCAGGCTGCTGCCCATTTCTGGCGTTTAACGCCAGCTTCTTGCCCATTCCTGGTGTTAAACGCCAGTCTGGTGCCTATTTCTGGCGTTAAACGCCCAGAATGGTGCCAGACTGGGCGTTTAACGCCCATTCTGCTATGCAAAAGTGGAAGGAATGCAAGAAGTTGGAGAAATTGCTAAGCTGTCCAGCCTGACCTCTCTGCACTCAAACGGCTATAACTTTAGCTACAAAGGTCCAAATGATGCGGTTCAAGTTGCATTGAAAAGCTAACGTCCGGGGCTTCGATTTGATATATAATATACTATAGTTCCCCTAACGCTAGGCGACACGACCGCGTGATCAATGCGGCCGCGTCGCAGTGACAAAAAATCAGCGTGGCAAAATTCGAAACCAGCGAATTCTGGACTGTTTTTGACCCAGTTTGCTGCCCAGAAAACACAGATTAGAGGCTATAAAGTAGAGAAATACATCCATTCAGGAGGAGGCTTTCAGATTCACAATTTTAGGAGTAGATGTAGTTTTTAGAGAGAGAGGTTCTCTCCTCTCTCTTAGGATTAGGATTTAGGATTTCTCTTAGTTTTAGGAGTGACTCTCAATCCCAGGTTCTTTATTTTTATTTATTTTTCCATCATTGGAGACACTTGAGTTATCAAACTCATTGTTGATTGAGAATTAGAATTCTTCAAGAATTAATTCATCCACTTAACTTACCTTCATAGTTAGAGGTTAATAAAGTGGGAGAAAAATCCAATTCTCATTACAATTGATAAGGATAACTAGGATAGGACCTCCAGTCTTCATACCTTGCCAAGAGTTTATTTTACAGTTATTTATTAATTTTTATTGCTTGAAAATATACCTGTGCACATTGCCCAAACTCCAAATTTCTCAAAACCCCAAATTTACAATCTTCATAACCAATAATAAGAACATACTTCCCTGCAATTCCTTGAGAAGACGACCCGAGGTTTGAATACTCGGTTATCAATTTCAAAGGGGTTTTTACTTGTGACAACAAAAACGTTTGCAAGAAAGGTTGATTGCTTGGTTTAGTAACTATACTCACAACGAGAGTTTATTATAACCTCTAAACCATCAATCTTCAGTTCTTCAAAATGGCGCCGTTACCGGGGAATTGCAAACGTGTGCCTTATTATTGGTTATTGTAAATATTTTCTTTTTAATTTGTTTTTATTTTTTTGTTTTTAATTTTTGCTTTTCTTCGTAAATTAAGAGGTTATTGGTTTTTATTTTGTTATTAAAAATTTTTTTTTCAAAAATTTATTCTTAGTGTTCATCTTGATCTTCAAGTTGTTCTTCGTGTTCATCTTGACCTTCAAGTTATTCTTAGTTGTTTTCTTCATTTTGATCTAAAAATTTTTAAATTTGGTATCATTTTGTTATTTTTCTCTTTCCTCATTTAATTCAAAAAAATATATTTTCTCTATTTTTCATTGAATTTTCGAAATTTGCCTAAAAAAAAATTTCAGATTTTGATTTTAAAATGTTTATCTTATCTTATCTTATTTCAAAAATCAATTTTCAAAATTCAAATTTAAAAATTTTTTAAATTTCAAATTTCAAATTCAAAATTTAAATAACCTTTTAATTTAAATTTATTTTTATTTTCATTTTTAATTTTTATTTACTACTATGAACTCTCACCCCTTTGGCTATAAGTCTGGTTACAATTATGTTGCAGGAAGAAGAAATTACAATGAGAACAGGCATCAAGGTTAGAACAATCAAAGATGGGAGGAGCCACAAGGATTTCATCAACCCTCATGGCAACAACCACCTCCAGTGGACTATCAACAACCACCATCATATGCCTATGAACCCTTTCCTCAACATGACTTTGGACCACCATACTCACAAGCCCCTTTCCACCATTCACCTCCATATGACCCTAACCCACATCCACCATACCAACCACCTTATGAACCAAATGAACCATACATAGATCCACCCCAAACCTCCATGGAGAGAGCACTTACCGATCTAAACTCTACTATACGAGCTCTCGCCGCCCAAATCAGACCACCAAATACGTTTAACAATCAACCCTCAAGCTCTAGCGCACTTCCTTTTCAATCACAGAATGATCTCCCCATCCCACCACCACCTCAATATCTGCCATCTCCATATCCATCAATCCAAGAGCACTATGATCCTACCTATGATAACCGAGTGCATCAAGAGACAAAAGATCGTTTCAAGGAAACAGTGGATCGATTTCAGGCAACCACTCAACAACTGAAGCAAGCATTAATTCAATGGGCTTCTAGGTGCTCAAATATACAAGGATTAGCCACAGCTCCATGTGGACAGTCTAGTGAAGAGCGTAGCATGAAGGAGATACCAGAAACCTCAGTGGACAAGACAGAGAATGAATTCGTACTAGAACAAGTAGAAGAAGCTGTCATTGTTCAAGAAGAAGAAGAAGTGGTTGAAGACTTAGGAGATGCAGAACCTCCGTGGGAAAGTCAAGACATAGAGCCTCCTTCCAAGACGGTTGAAATTGATGCTGAGGAGGGTGTACAACCTCCAAAGCATATCATAGTTGAAGACTTGGAAGAGGTTGTTCAAGAGATGGAGATTCAAGAAGAAGAAGCACAACCTCCCATGCCCTTGGAAAGCAATGAAGAGGAGATTGAATTGAAAGAGAGCTGCCAAGAGGAAGAGGTTGAAATTGAAGAAGCTTGCAAAGAAGTGGTAATTATCATAGAAGAGCACAAGGGAGTGGAGATTGCAATTTCATTAAGAACACCTCCCCCTAAGTTGCCATCATCCTTCACAGCATTCAAGTGGGTAAAATTCATATCCCATAGCTTTCTAATCCCACTTGAATATGGGCTACTGGAGACGGATGGTCAACTTAGAGCTCTTTGTGGCATTAAGAGTAAGAGGAAGATGGTCAGTCGTAAGAATTGTCCTGCAAGGTTCATTATGGTTGGAAGCTTTAAGTTTAAACGCAAAGGTTGGTATAAAGCTCAACTGAATAGGTCTAGGAAACTGTCTGGTCGCTGCAGTGAGAATTCAGATCACCTTTCACCCGGCTGGAAAAATGCAGATCGAGACAAAGACGGGTGTAAAAGTAAAGTTTGGGATCCTGGAATCTGTTCTGACATCCAACACCCCGGGAGCCTAAGAATCTTTTTGAAGCTGCTCAAGGGTTTTACATGCCTAGTTTGGAACCCCGGAGGTTACTGGAATCACAAACACTGGTGGAGATTCCTGGATGAGTTCAAGCATAAGCCACCATTACAGGAAGCTCATCAAATGTCCAACTTAAGGACTTTAACTAAAAGTGCTAGGTGGGAGACAACCCACCATGGTATGATCGTTCCTTTTTCATTTTTATTTAGTTTTATTTGTTTTCAAATTTTATTTTATTTTATTATATTGAACCTGGAGTTTTGCATCACATTCATATTAACACTGCATTCTGCATATTTTTTTTAGATTATCAAAAAAAAAAAAAGCGAGCACGCGACGCGACCGCAACAGCGACGCGTCCGCGTCGCAAGGAGAGGGGAGAAAAATAAAAACGAACAGAGAGTTACGCAGGAGCAGCGCTGGAGGCGTGCCAATGGCACAAATCACCCCACGCGGCCGCGTGACCTAAAATCGGCGTAAAAAGGGTGCATGGCCGAAAGTTGTGCTGGAGTTGGGCTGGAATCGTGCTGGAAGCCCAAGCCTCACCACACGAACGCGTGCCCCACGCGTTCGCGTCATATCCCATGATGGCCACTCACGCGATCGCGTCAACCACGCGACCGCGTCACCCAGGATTTTGGCAATACTAAGTTTTGAACAGAGTGTTGTGCGACCACAAGGCTGCACTCGCGCTACTAGCACAAATCAAGTCACGCGATCGCGTGTCCCGCGCGTCCGCGTCACCTAACCTTTTTGCGCACCACACGACCGCGTCACCCGGCGACCGCGTCGCCAGCGTCGCACAACCTATCCAGATTAGTGCCAATTTTCTTATCTTTTCTTCTCCGAATCCTTATTCTTCTTATCTTTTCTTACTTCTTTTTTCTTCCCTTCTTATTTTCTCTCACTTCTATTTTATTTTATTTAATTCATTTGCATACTTTCATTCATTGCATATTTTTATTTTTCTAAAATTATTATTGGTGTTCAAATATTTTTATTCAACTGTTACATCTTTTCTGGTATTTTCTTGGTGCTTCATGACTTGTTTTATTCTGATTGGGTAATATTATTTAAATCAATGCTAATTTTTATATTACTGATATTCCTTTTGCATTGACATGAATTTACATTGTCTTTCATTACCCACCTTTTTCCCCATGGTTGCAAATTTTGCACCACTGGTATGCCATGGCTTCTATTGTTTTCTCACTTGCATGTTGTAGCTACCATGTAATTGAGACCCTTATTATTTGGCATTAACCCACCCATACTGTATTCATTTTCCTATCTTTATTTCTGGGTTACTCTTCTTCCCTTTTTCTTTCAAGATGGCCACCCGGAAGGGAACCGGAAGACGTTTACATGGGGAGACAAACAAGTCCATCTGCACAATCTTTGAAGAAAAGCATCAGTTGGAACAACCCGTCCACCTGCACATCTTAGCATGCACCGAGGACGGTGCAATCTTTAAGTGTGGGGAGGTCGATACCGATCTCCATGGGTTAGTACCTTTCTGTGTCAACACCAATGTTTAAATTTTCTTTATTAAATTAGTTGTTGCATTTTCATGTTTAATTGCATGTTTATTTGATTTTTGCATTTAGTTACTGCTTGGTTAAAATAATAAGTTTCTTCTTAAGATCCTATTTTTGAAATATTTCACTAATTTAAATAAATAAAAAAGATATTAAAATTTTTATGTGTAAATTTGTTTGAAGTTGTATTTGGAACATGGTTTTTTGAGCCAAAAAACACACAACCTGTGAGACTTTGAGCTTATTTACATGGTTACATTATTTAACCATAAATATTTTATTCCTGTGTGTTCCCTTCTCTATGATTGTAATCTATATTTTGTTCCAACCTATATGTCCATTATTTAGTGTATTTAAATATTTGCATATGATTGAGGTCATTATTTGATTTTAGCTCACTTATCCCAAATAAGTCTACCCTTTAAATCACCCTTGTCAGCCACTTTGAGCCTTTTAACCCCATCTTGTTCTATATTTTACCACATCACTAGCCTTAAAGTAGAAAAACAATTAAATATCCCAATTGAATCTTTGGTTAGCTTAAGATAGTGTGTTAATTAAGTATGGGGAAACTGTGGGAACATGAGTTAATAAAGGAAAAGTATAATGTTTCTAATTTATTTGAATATCAGTAATTTGGGAACCTACTCATGAAAAACCAAAATAGAAAAATAATAGAAAATCCATGTGCATTGATAAGTTATGTTTGCTTTTATGATTCAAAAAAAAAAGAAAAAAAAAAGAGAAAGAAAGAAAAGAAAAAGAAAAAGAAAAAGAAAAAAATATTCAATAAATAAGCAAATAAATAAGGGGACAAAATTACCCCAATGTTAAGTTAATGAAAAATCAATGCACATGTGATAAAAATTAAAGAGAATTTGGTACATGAGTATGGGAATTATACAAAAGTGAGAATTATGGGTAGCTAGGTATGATTTTAAAGTTATATAGAGTATATGTATATTAGGTGAGAGCTTAGGTTAATTAAAGATTTATATTATAGCTCACTTGGCCATACATATATCCTCACCTTTACCTCAGCCCCATTACAACCTTGAAAAGACCTCATGATGTTTGCATTAGTACATTAAATATTTGTTGATTGGTTAGATGAAGAACAAGGTTTAGAAAGCATGACTAGAGAAGAGTAGAGTGAAAAAAAACCCTATACACTTGAGAGATTAGAGTGATATACACTACCAGTGAGGGTTCAGTGCTTAATTCTATGTTCCCTGCTTTCATAAGCTATCTTCTTACAAGTTTACTTGTCTTTTACTGTATAATTTGAATTAGTGAAATCTGATTTATGTTTGTCTTGAAGAGCTTATTTACTTTTAACCAAGTAGGTAGAATCATTTCACATTTAGTTGCATTCATATAGATAGGATTGCATTTCATACATTCTATCATTCCTCTTCACCTTTATAGCTTCTCTTGAGCTTAGCATGAGGACATGCTAGTGTTTAAGTGTGGGGAGGTTGATAAACCACTATTTCATGGTTTATCTTGTGCTCAATTGAGTGGATTTTATCAACTCTTTACCCACTTATTCATACTATTTGCATGGTTTTGCATTTGCCTTTCTAATTATGTGCTATGATTGAAAACATGCTTCTTTGGACTTATAATTGTTAATATTAATCCCCTCTTATTACCATTAGATGACTTGATATGTGTGTTAAGTGTTTTCAGATATTATAAGGCAGGAATGGCTTGGAGAATGGGAAGAAAGCATGCAAAAGTGGAAGGAATGCAAGAAGTTGGAGAAATTGCTAAGCTGTCCAGCCTGACCTCTATGCACTCAAACGGCTATAACTTTAGCTACAGAGGTCCAAATGACGCGGTTCCAGTTGTGTTGGAAAGCTAACGTCCGGGGCTTCAATTTGATATATAATATGCTATAGTTCTCATGACGCTAGACGACGCGACCGCGTGATCAATGTGGCCACGTCGCAGTAACGAAAAACCAGCGTGGCAAAATTTGAAACCAGCGAATTCTGGACTGTTTTTGACCCAGTTTGCGGCCCAGAAAACACAGATTAGAGGCTATAAAGTAGGGAAATACATCCATTCAGGAGGAGGCTTTTACATTCACAATTTTAGGAGTAGATGTAGTTTTTAGAGAGAGAGGTTCTCTCCTCTCTCTTAGGATTAGGATTTAGGATTTCTCTTAGTTTTAGGAGTGACTCTCAATCCCAGGTTCTTTATTTTTATTTATTTTTCCAATTTAATTTATGAATTCCCATGTTATGATTTGAACATTTTATTTAATATAATTCGAAGTATTTCAGACTTATGATTGCTCTCTTTAATTTATTAATGCTCTGTGTTTATCCAAATTATTTTCATTCAAGTAGAATTTCTCCTCTTTTGGCTTTGGTTAAATAATTGGTGACTCTTGAGTTATCAAACTCATTGTTGATTGAGAATTGGAATTCTTCAAGAATTAATTCATCCACTTAACTTACCTTCATAGTTAGAGGTTAATAAAGTGGGAGAAAAATCCAATTCTTGTTACAATTGATAAGGATAACTGGGATAGGACCTCCAGTCTTCATACCTTGCCAAGAGTTTATTTTACAGTTATTTATTAATTTTTATTGCTTGAAAATATACCTGTGCATATTACCCAAACTCCAAATTTCTCAAAACCCCAAATTTACAATCTCCATAACCAATAATAAGAACATACTTCCCTGCAATTCCTTGAGAAGATGACCCGAGGTTTGAATACTCGGTTATCAATTTCAAAGGGGTTTGTTACTTGTGACAACCAAAACGTTTGCAAGAAAGGTTGATTGCTTGGTTTAGTAACTATACTCACAACGAGAGTTTATTATAACCTCTAAACCATCAATCTTCAGTTCTTCAATATCCTTGAGCTTTAAACACAAGGGAGTCTTCATTCACTTGAATGATCAATTCTCCTCTGTCAACATCAATTACAGCTTTTGTTGTGGCTAGGAAGGGTCTTCCAAGGATGATGGATTCATCCACACACTTCCCAGTCTCGAGGATTATGAAATCAGCAGGGATGTAGTGGTCTTCAACCATTACCAAGACATCCTCTACAAGTCCATAAGCCTGTTTCCTTGAATTGTCTGCCATCTCTAGTGAGATTCTTGCAGCTTGTACCTCAATGATCCCTAGCTTCTCCATTATAGAGAGAGGCATGAGGTTTATACTTGACCCTAGGCCACACGGAGCCTTCTCAAATGTCATGGTGCCTATGGTACAAGGTATTGAGAACTTCCTAGGATCTTGTCTCTTTTGAGGTAATCTCTGCCTAGTCAAGTCATTCAGTTCTTTGGTGAGCAAGGGGGGTTCATCCTCCCAAGTCTCATTACCAAATAACTTGGCATTTAGCTTCATGATTGCTCCAAGGTACTTAGCAACTTTTTCTTCAGTAACATCTTCATCCTCTTCAGAGGAAGAATACTCATCAGAGCTCATGAATGGCAGAAGTAAATTCAATGGAATCTCTATGGTCTCAGTGTGAGCCTTAGATTCCCATGGTTCCTCATGAGGGAACTCCTTGGAGGCCAGTGGACGTCCAGTGAGGTCTTTCTCAGTGGAGATTACTGTCTCTTTCTCCTCTCCAAGTTCGGCCGTGTGGGTCATGTTGATGGCCTTGCACTCTCCTTTTGGATTCTCTTTTGTATTGCTTGGAAGAGTACTAAGAGGGAGTTCAGTAACTTTCTTACTCAGCTGACCCACTTGTGCCTCCAAATTTCTAATAGAGGACCTTGTTTTAGTCATGAAACTTTGAGTGGTTTTAATTAGATCAGAGACTATGGTTGCTAAGTCAGAGTGACTCTGCTTAGAATTCTCTGTCTGTTGCTGAGAAGATGATGGAAAAGGCTTGCTATTGCTAAACCTGTTTCTTCCACCATTATTGTTATTGAAGCCTGATGAGCGGATATTTTATACGCTTTTTGGGGATAATTTCATATAGTTTTGAGTATGTTTTAGTTAGTTTTTAGTCTATTTCTATTAGTTTTTAGGAAAAATTCATATTTCTGGACTTTACTATGAGTTGTGTGTTTTTCTGTAATTTCAGGTATTTTTCTGGCTGAAATTGAAGGAGCTGAGCAAAAATCTGATTCAGGCTGAAAAAGGACTGCTGATGCTGTTGGATTCTGACCTCCCTGCACTCAAAGTGGATTTTCTGGAGCTACAGAACTCGAAATGGCGTGCTTCCAATTGCGTGGGAAAGTAGACATCCAGAGCTTTCCAGAAATATATAATAGTCCATACTTTGCACAAGAATAGACGACGTAAACTGGCGTTCAACGCCAGTCCTCTGCCCAATTCTGGCGTCCAGCGCCAGAAAATGATCAAAAGCTGGAGTTGAACGCCCAAACTGGCATATAAACTGGCGTTCAACTCCACAAATGGCCTCTTCACGTGAATTGCTTAAGTCTCAGCCCCAGCACACACCAAGTGGGCCCCAGAAGTGGATCTCTGCATCATCCATCATAGTTTATCCAATTTTTGTAAACCTAGGCTACTAGTTTAGTATTTAAACAACTTTTAGAGACTTATTTTGTATCTCATGACATTTCAGATCTAAACTTTGTATTCTCTGACGGCATGAGTCTCTAAACTCCATCATTGGGGGTGAGGAGCTCTGCTGTGTCTCGATGAATTAATGCAAGTATTTCTGTTTTCCATTCAAACACGCTTGTTCCTATCTAAGATGTTCATTCGCGCTTAACTGTGATGAAGGTGATGATCCGTGACATTCATCACCTTCCTCAAATCCTGAACGTGTGCCTGACAACCACCTCCGTTCTATATACGATTGAATGAGTATCTCTTAGATTCCTTAATCAGAATCTC
>NC_029786.2:64507325-64509202 GCF_000816755.2 Arachis ipaensis
ATCACCTTCCTCAAACCACGAACGTGTGCCTGACAACCACCTCCATTCTATATCCGATTGAATGAGCATCTCTTAGATTCTTTAATCAGAATCTCCGTGGTATAAGCTAGAACTGATGGCGGCATTCATGAGAATCCGGAAAGTCTAAACCTTGTCTGTGGTATTCCGAGTAGAATTCAAGGATTGAATGACTGTGACGAGCTTCAAACTCCTGAAGGTTGGGCGTTAGTGACAGACGCAAAAGGATAGTAAATCCTATTCCAACCGGATCGAGAACCAACCGGTGATTAGCCGTGCTGTGACAGAGCGCGTGAGCATAGTTTTCACTGGAAGGATGGAAGGTAGCCATTGACAATGGTGATCCACCAACACACAGCATGCCATAGGAGGACGTGCGTGCGTGAATGATGAGCGGATATTTTATACGCTTTTTGGGGATAATTTCATATAGTTTTGAGTATGTTTTAGTTAGTTTTTAGTTTATTTCCAGTAGTTTTTAGGAAAAATTCATGTTTCGGGACTTTACTATGAGTTGTGTGTTTTTCTGTAATTTCAGGTATTTTTCTGGCTGAAATTGAAGGAGCTGAGCAAAAATCTGATTCAGGCTGAAAAAGGACTGCTGATGCTGTTGGATTCTGACCTCCCTGCACTCAAAGTGGATTTTCTGGAGCTACAGAACTCGAAATGGCGTGCTTCCAATTGCGTTGGAAAGTAGACATCCAGGGCTTTCCCGAAATATATAACAGTCCATACTTTGCACAAGAATTGACGACGTAAACTGGCGTTCAACGCCAGCCTTCTGCCCAAATCTGGCGTCCAGCGCCAGAAAAGGATCAAAAACTGGAGTTGAACGCCCATACTGGCACAAAAACTGGCGTTCAACTCCACAAATGGCCTCTGCACGTGAATTGCTTAAAGTCTCAGCCCCAGCACACACCAAGTGGGCCCCAGAAGTGGATCTCTGCATCATCCATCATAGTCTACTCATATTTTGTAACCCTAAGCTACTAGTTTAGTATTTAAACAACTTTTAGAGACTTATTTTGTATCTCATGACATTTTTAGATCTAAACCTTGTATTCTCTGACGGCATGAGTCTCTAAACCCCATTGTTGGAGGTGAGGAGCTCTGCTGTGTCTCAATGAATTAATGCAAGTATTTCTGTTTTCCATTCAAACACGCTTGTTCCTATCTAAGATGTTCATTCGCACTTAACTGTGATGAAGGTGATGACCTATGACATTCATCACCTTCCTCAACCCATGAATGTGTGCCTGACAACCACCTCCGTTCTATATACGATTGAATGAGTATCTCTTAGATTCCTTAATCAGAATCTCCGTGGTATAAGCTAGAACTGATGGCGGCATTCATGAGAATCCGGAAGGTCTAAACCTTGTCTATGGTATTCCGAGTAGGATTCAAGGATTGAATGACTGTGACGAGCTTCAAACTCCTGAAGGCTGGGCATTAGTGACAGATGCAAAAGGATAGTAAATCCCATTCCAACCGGATCGAGAACCAACCGGTGATTAGCCGTGCTGTGACAGAGCGCGTGAGCGTAGTTTTCACTGGAAGGATGGAAGGTAGCCATTGACAACGGTGATCCACCAACACACAGCTTGCCATAGGAGGACGTGCGTGCGTGAACAAGAAGACAGAGGAAAGCAGAGATTCAGAAGACAAAGCATCTCCAAAACTCCAACATATTCTCCATTACTGCACAACAAGTAACCTTTAATTTATGCTCTCTTGGTTATTCACAATTCAACTGATAAACATAATTGACTTCCTGCCTAAGATTTACAAAATAACCATAGATTGCTTCAAACCAACAATCTCCGTGGGATTCGACCCTTACTCACGTAAGGTATTAC
>NC_029786.2:64509518-64510441 GCF_000816755.2 Arachis ipaensis
TTCCTTGGTGTTTTCCCTCCAAAATTTTCAAAAACTAGGAGCATTAGATCTAAAAAATTTTAAATCTTGTACTATCTTATTATTTTTCTCTCTCCTCACTAAATTCAAAAATATCTTTTCAAAAATATCTTTTCTAACTTCATAACTTCTTATCTTTTCAAAATTTGTTTTAACTAACTAACTAACTTTTTGTTTGTTTCTTAACTTTTTCAAAACTACCTAACTAACTCTCTCTCTCTCTAATTTTTGAAAATATCCTCCCCCTTTTTCCAAAATTTCGTTTTTATTCAACTAATTATTTTTATTTTTTATTTAAAAAAAATTTATTTCAAAATTCAAATTCTTTTTAGTTATTTTATTTTATTTAAGTATTTACTTCTTATAAAATAAAATAAATAAAAAGATAAATCAGTCCAAGTTATATCCATATATCCATCATGGACATAAGTGGAGATGGACAGTCCAGGAGGACTTTGGGGTCATATTCTAACCCCTCTACTGCTTCGTATGGGAGTAGCATATGCATACCCTCCATTGGAGTTAGTAGCTTTGAGTTGAATCCTCAGCTCATTATCATGGTGCAGCAAAGTTGCCAGTATTCCGGTCTTCCACAGGAAGAACCTACAGAGTTTCTGGCACAATTTTTACAAATTGCTGACACAGTACATGATAAGGAAATAGATCAGGATGTCTACAGACTATTACTGTTTCCATTTGCTGTAAAAGATCAAGTCAAGAGGTGGTTAAATAACCAACCTAAGGCCAGCATAAGAACATGGAAACAGCTGACAGAAAAATTCCTGAATCAATATTTCCCTCCAAAAAGGATGACACAGCTAAGACTGGACATCCAAGGCTTTAAACAAGAAGATAATGAATCTCTTTATGATGCCTGGGAGAGATACAGAGAGATGCTACGAAAA
>NC_029786.2:64521840-64541294 GCF_000816755.2 Arachis ipaensis
CTCAGTTAATTAGAACGTGGTGTTTATGTTCATGGTAATTGGCTATCATATTTTTAAAAACCTTTTTCAAAAATAATTTTTTCTATTTAATCCTGTGCCAAACTTTAAGTTTGGTGTTTTCTTGTTGATTTCCCTTTGGTTTTCGAAAATTTTGGTTTGGTTTTCTAAAAATTTTAAGTTTGGTGTTCTTTCTTCGTGTTCTTGAGTTTTCCTTGTGACTTGATTTTAAATTTTTTAGTTTGGTGTTCCTTGGTGTTTTCCCTCCAAAATTTTCGAAAATAGGGAGCATTAGATCTAAAAATTTTAAATCTTGTGCTATCTTATTGTTTTTCTCTCTCCTCTTTAAATTCAAAAATATCTTTTCTCTCTATTTTAAAAACAAATTTTCGAAAATTATCTGACTCTGGCATTCAATTGCCAGTGAGGGATCAGACACACACAAGTGCTGATAACAACCCCTCTAAAAAGGCTTCTTTAACCACTAAGGTTGAGGAATATAAAGCAAAGATACCTTATCCTCAAAAACTCCGGAAAGAGGAGCAGGATAAGCAATTTGCTCGCTTTGCAGATTATGTAAGGACTCTTGAAATAAAGATTCCATTTGCAGAGGCACTTGAGCAAATACCTTCTTATGCCAAGTTCATGAAAGAAATCTTGAGTCATAAAAAGGAGTGGAGAGAAACAGAAAGAGTTCTCCTCACTGAAGAATGCAGTGCAGTCATTCTGAAAAGCTTTCCTGAAAAGCTTAACGACCCTGGGAGTTTTCTGATACCATGCACATTAGAAGGTGGTTGCACCAAGACAGCTTTGTGCGATCTTGGGGCAAGCATCAACCTGATACCTGCATCCACTATCAGGAAGCTTGGCTTAACTGAAGAAGTTAAACCAACCCGGATATGTCTCCAACTTGCTGATGGTTCCACTAAATACCCATCAGGCGTGATTGAGGACATGATTGTCAGAGTTGGGCCATTCGCTTTTTCTACTGACTTTGTTGTGCTGGAAATGGAGGAGCACAAGAGTGCTACTCTCATTCTTGGAAGGCCCTTCCTAGCAACTGGACGATCCCTCACTGACGTCCAGCAGGGGGAAATAACCCTGAGAGTCAACGATGATGAGTTCAAGTTGAACGCTGTCAAAGCCATGCAGCATCCAGACACATCCCCTCCCCTTTCTTGAGATCTCTGAGACGTTCCCTAATGAGCATCTATTTGCCATTCAGGAAGCACCATGGTTTGCCGATATTACAAAGTATAAAGCTGCACGGTTCATACCCAAGGAGTACAATAGAATACAAAAGAAGAAATTAGTCACTGATGCAAAATACTACTTGTGGGATGAACCCTATCTCTTTAAGAGATGTGCAGACGGAATTATCCGTAGGTGTGTATCCAGAGAGGAAGCATAGAGAATCCTATGGCATTGCCACGGATCTCAATATGGAGGCCATTTCGGAGGTGAGCGAACAGCCACCAAGGTCCTCCAATGTGGCTTCTATTGTCCCACACTCTATAAAGATTCCCGAGAGTTTGTACGTAATTGTGACAGTTGCCAAAGAGCTGGTGATCTGCCTCATGGTTACGCCATGCCTCAACAAGGAATCTTGGAAATTGAGTTGTTTGACGTATGGGGAATTGACTTCATGGGACCTTTCCTACCATCATACTCAAACACTTATATTCTGGTGGCAGTTGACTATGTATCAAAATGGGTTGAGGCTATTGCCACACCACCAATGATATTAAAACAGTGCTGAAGTTCCTCCAGAAACATATCTTTAGCAGGTTTGGTGTCCCTAGAGTACTAATCAGTGATGGGGGCACTCACTTCTGCAATAAACAGCTTTACTCTGCCATGGTTCGGTATGGAATTCGCCACAAAGTGGCCACACCATATCATCCACAAACCAATGGGCAAGCTGAAGTCTTTAACAGAGAATTAAAGAGAATCCTGGAATGGACAGTAAATACCCATAGAAAGGATTGGGCAAGGAGCTTGAATGATGCTCTGTGGGCTTACAGAACAGCATTCAAGACCCCTATAGGGACCTCTCCATACCAACTCGTGTATGGTAAGGCATGCCACTTGCCCGTGGAACTGGAACATAAGGCCTACTGGGCAACCAGATTCCTAAATTTTGATGCCAAATTAGCAGGAGAAAAATGATTGCTCCAGCTAAATGAGCTAGAGGAATTCAGATTCACAGCTTTCGAAAATGCCAAGCTTTATAAAGAAAAATAAAAAAAATGGCATGACAGAAAGCTGTCATCTAGAATCTTTGAACCAGGACAGAAGGTCCTGTTGTTTAACTCTAGACTCAGGCTATTCCCCGGGAAACTGAAATCCCGGTGGAGGGGACCATACGTGATTACAAGTGTGTCACCATATGGGTATGTGGAGCTTCAAGATATTGATTCTGATAAGAAGTTCATTGTCAACGGACAGAGAATCAAGCATTATCTTGAAGGCAACATTGAGCAAGAATGCTCAAGGCTGAAGCTAGATTAAAAGCTCAGCAAGGTCCAGCTAAAGACAATAAAGAAGCGCTTGCTGGGAGGCAACCCAGCCATGGGGCATCAATCCTCTAATCATTTTTGCCCTATTTTTATTTTTATTTGTTTATATAAAGTTCACTGACACTAAGGTAAATAATCATTTACAGAAGACCTCGGCACACAAAACAGAGAAAAAGAGCTCAATGGCAAGAAAACGCCAGTAAAGGGGCATTTTGGGCGTTCAGCGCCCAAAATGGGCATCCACTGGGCGCTGAACGCCAGTAAGGGCAGCAATCTGGGCGTTCAACGCCAGAAACAGGCACCCAATGGGCGTTGAACGCCAGTAATGGTAGCAACTGGGCGTTGAACGCCCAGGAGATCAGCATTTGGGCATTGAACGCCCAAAACAAGCAGTGTTTGGGCGTTCAAACGCCAAGAAGACAGGGAGGAGCCAAATCCATTTATCCCACACGTATTTCCATTCTAATTTAAAATTTTATGATTCAATACATGATTTTATTTACATAAACATGTCAAGAACCCTGATTTCTAAAAATCCTACTTTCAAAATATCAAATGTATCTTAATTCATAAGCACACACCCTCTTTGCAAATTCAATCCAACTCTTTTCAAATCTTTTCCAAAAACAAATCTATCTTCTTCACTCTAAAATCTTTTCAATATCTTTTTTTTTATATATTATCTTTTTCAAAATCCAGATTTATCTTTTTCAAAAATCTATCCTATCTTTTCAATATTAAACTCTATCTTCTATCTTATCTTTTTCAACTCAAACTTTTTATCTTATCTCTTCCATTTTTTCGAAAAGCCCCCCCCCACCCCTTTAAAATCGGGTTCGGCCTCCCCCCTCCTCCATCAACAAGTGCACCTCGATCTCCTTCTATCCCTCTCCTTTCTTTTCTTTTGCTTGAGGGCAAGCAAACCTCTAAGTTTGGTGTGTTTTTCCGAGATCACTAAGCTCATGGCTCCCAAAGGAAAACAATCCGCTCCAAGAGGCAAGAAAGAGAGCGTTCCAAAACCACTTTGGAATCATGGGAAGTTCTTATCTAAAGAACATTCAGACCATTATCTTAAAGTAATGGGTCTGAGATCAGTGATCCCGGAAGTTAGATTCGATCTGAAAGAAGACGAATATCCGGAGATCCAGGAGCAAATTCGAATCAGAAACTGGGAAGTCCTAGCTAATCCTGAAACGAAAATAGGAAGGAACATGATCCAGGAGTTCTATGCTAATATGTGGCAGACTGACAAGCAAAAACTATCTGGAACTGCCTGCTACGAATTTCGGACCATGGTCAGGGGAAAGATTGTTCATACCACCCCTGACAAGATCAGAGAGATATTAAAGCTACCTCAGCTAAAGGATGATCCAGACTCCTTCAACAGGAGGATGATGAGAGCAGACATTGGCCTGGATAAGATTCTAGAGAAAGGTATTACTTGGACGACCCAGTGCACTTGCTGGTTAGTGGTACGCGTTGTGAAAAGTGTGATTCACAATTCGTGCACCAAAGCCTTGTTGAGGCCTCTGTTGGTCCTTCCATGAGAGATTTGGATGATTTCTCCATGAAGGATTATAGGTGTTTCCATAGGAATCTCCCATGTAATTCACCTCTTCCATTGCTGGGTTCTCAGGATCATAAGCTTCTTCTTCAGGGGAAGCCTCCTTAGTACTGCCTGGTGCAGCTTGCATTCCAGACAGACTCTGAGAAATCATATTGACTTGCTGAGTCAATATTTTGTTCTGAGCCAATATGGCATTCAGAGTATCAATCTCAAGAACTCCTTTCTTCTGACTTGTCCCATTATTCACAGGGTTCCTTTCAGAAGTGTAAATGAATTGGTTATTTGTAACCATTTCAATGAGTTCCTGAGCTTCTGCAAGCGTCTTCTTCAGATGAAGAGATCCTCCAGCAGAGCTGTCCAATGACATCTTGGACAGTTCAGACAGACCATCATAGAAGATACCTATGATGCTCCATTCAGAAAGCATGTCAGAAGGACACCTTCTGATCAATTGCTTGTATCTTTTCCAAGCTTCATAGAGGGATTCTCCTTCTTTCTGTCTAAAGGTTTGGACTTCCACTCTAAGCTTGCTCAATTTTTGAGGTGGAAAGAACTTTACCAAGAAGGCATTGACTAGCTTTTTCCAAGAGTTCAGGCTTTTTTTGGGTTGTGAATCCAACCATATCCTAGCTCTGTCTCTTACAGCAAAAGGGAAGAGCATAAGTCTGTAGACCTCAGGATCAACCCCATTGGTCTTGACAGTGTCACAGATTTGCAAGAATTCAGCTAAGAACTGATGAGGATCTTCCAATGGAAGTCCATGAAACTTGCAATTCTGTTGCATTAGAGAAACTAATTGAAGCTTAAGCTCAAAGTTGTTTGCTCCAATGGTAGGGATTGAGATGCTTCTCCCATAGAAGTCGGGAGTAGGTGCAGTAAAGTCACCAAGCACCTTCCTTGCATTATTGGCATTGTTGTTTTCGGTTGCCATGGCTTCTTCCTCCTTGAAGAGCTCTGTTAGGCCCTCCAGAGAGAGTTGTGCTTTAGCTTCTCTTAGCTTTCTCTTCAAGGTCCTTTCAGGTTCAGGATCAGCTTTAACAAGGATGCCTTTGTCTTTGCTCTTGCTCATATGAAAGAGAAGAGAACAAGAAAGTATGAAATCCTCTATGTTACAGTATAGAGATTCTTTGAGGTGTCAGAAGAAAAGAAGAATAGAAGGAGAAGGTAGATAGAAAAGAATTCAAACTTATCAAGAAGGATAGAGTTCGAATTGTACCTTGAGGAGGAGTGTTAGTCCCTTAAATAGAAGGATGTGAGAAGAGGGGAAGAATTTTTGAAATTAAAGTAAAAGATTTTCAAAATAATAAAAAGAAATTTGAAAATTTGATTGAGATTTTCAAAAATTAAGATTAGGAAAGAAATTAAGTGATTTTGAAAAAGATTTTGAAATTAGAAATTAAAAAGATATGATTGAAAATTAATTTTGAAAAAGATGTGATTGAAAAGATATGATTGAGAAGATATGATTGAAAATCAAATTAAAAAAGAAAGTTTTAAAATTAAAGTTGATTACTTGACTAACAAGAAATTAAAAGATATGATTCTAAAATTTAAAATTTGATCCTTTCTTAATAGGCAAGTAACAACTTGAAAATTTTGAAGTAAATCATTAAATGTAGCAAGGATTTTCGGAAATAAAAAAAATGGAAAGAAATTGATTTTGAAGAGATATGATTGAAAATATATGATTTGAAAAAGATTTTATTTGAAAAATTATGAAGATTTGAAAAAAACTTGGATTAAAAACAAAATCTTCCCTCTAGTGTCCTCCTGGCGTTAAACGCCCAGAATGATATCCATTCTGACGTTTAACGCCCAAAATGCTACCTTTTTGGGCGTTAAACGCCCAGCCAGGGTTTAAACGCCAGTTTTCCTTCTTCACTGGGCATTTTGAGTGCCTAGCTTTTTCTGTTTAATTCCTCTGCTGAATGTTCTGAATCTTCAATTCTTTGTATTATTGACTTGAAAAGACACAATTTTGAACATATTTTTGAATTTTTAATGATGAGAAACAATAAAAAATGCAACTAAGATCAAATAAACAATGCATGCAAGACACCAAACTTAAAAATTGACACTAAGATACATAAAATATTTTTTTTTATGATTTTATAAATTTTTGTGATTTTTCGAAAATCATATGGAAAAGAGAATAAAGAGATTCAAAACTTTTAATAAGAATTCCAGGAATCATGCAATGTTAGTCTAAAGCTTCAGTCTAAAAAGATTAGACATAGCTAGCCAAGCTTCAGCAGAACATTACATTCAGCAGCTAAATTGATGAGAATCAATCAGCTTTTGTGATGATAAGAACATCACCTTGAAACTCTAGAATTCATTTTTAAAAATTTTGAAAAATAAAAAGAAAAGTACCTAATCTAAGCAACAAGATGAACCGTCAGTTGTCCAAACTCGAACAATCCCCGGCAACGGAGCCNNATCCTACTCAGAATACCACAGACAAGGTTTAGACGTTCCGGATCTCAGGAATGGCCGCCAATAATTCTAGCCTATACCATGAAGGTTCTAATCTTAGATTAGAAACCCAAGAGATACACATTCAAGCTTGTTTGCATGTAGAACGGAAGTTGTTGTCAGGCATGCGTTCATAGGTGAGAATGGTGATGAGTGTCACATAATCATCACATTCATCATGTTCTTGGGTGCGAATGAATATCTTGGAGAAGAAATAGACTTGAGTTGAATAGAAAAACAACAGTACTTTGCATTAATTCATGAAGAACAGCAGAGCTCCACACCTTAATCTATGGTGTGTAGAAACTCCACCATTGAAAATACATAAGAACAAGGTCTAGGCATGGCCGTGAGGCCAGCCTCCAAAAGCGTCTAAGATAGCATAAGACTTATCAAAGATAGATGAAAGTACAATAGTAAAAGGTCCTGTTTATAGAGAACTAGTAGCCTAGGGTTTACCGAAATAAGTAATTAATGCAGAAATCTTCTTCCGGGCCCACTTGGTGTGTGCTTGGACTGAGCATTGAAGCCTCCATGTGTAGAGACCTTTTTTGGAGTTAAAAGCCAGCTTTTGTGCCAGTTTGGGCGTATAACTCCAGCTTTTGTGCCAGTTCTGGCGTCAAAACGCCAGAATTCTTAAGCTAACTTGGAATGCCGGTTTGGGCCATCAAATCTTGAGCAAAGTATGGACTATTATATATTGCTGGAAAGCCCAGGATGTCTACTTTCCAACGCAATTGAGAGCACGCCAATTGGGCTTCTTTAGCTCCAGAAAATCCTCTTCGAGTGTAGGGAGGTCAGAATCCAACAGCATCTGCAGTCCTTTTTCAGCCTCTGAATCAGATTTTGCTCAGGTCCCTCAATTTCAGCCAAAAAATATCTGAAATCACAGAAAAATACACAAACTCATAGTAAAGTCCAGAAATGTGATTTTTATTTAAAAACTAATAAAAACATAATAAAAATTAACTAAAATATACTAAAAACATACTAAAAACAATGCCAAAAAGCGTATAAATTATCCGCTCATCAACCTGCATCTGAAAACAACAACACGGTATGGGGTGAGAACCGGAGGTTCTCAGCATGGTAAAGGTGCCACGCGTATAATAAATAAGGTCCTGGAAATGCTAGAGGCAATCCTAGAACTCCATCATAAGAATCACAGAACTTACTTTTAAGTAGAAACCATAAGAGGGGTAGGTAGTCTAATCAGTCCTAAACTTACTCACTTCAAACCTAGTCAAAAACACCAACCATTTCACCTTTCCCCCGTTCCTCCATCATCCATAAATCATGCAGAGACAAGCAACCAAACAAGTTCACTCACAAGTAAGAAGCAGATAGTGCAAATAGCAAGAATAACAGCTAGCAAGATATATATTCAATTAGGCAATCTCAGATAATGCATAGCAATCAAAACAAATAAATGCACATGATGCATGCCTGTCCTATGGTTGATGAGGCTCATCTGTCGATTATCCAGCCAACCCGACAAGTCCAAAAACCTTAGACTATCCCCCGTTGCGCATCCCCAAGAGTATATGAATATATTTCACATTCATTCATCATATAGTCACTCAATGGGGGCTATCCATACCCGGGAATTTATACGTGCCTGGTCACCCTTACGACGTAGGGTCAACAGAGTATCAAGATTCAACCTGGAACACATGGTGGCAAGCCACGGTTCTTACCCAGGGAAACTCGTATCTCAGATATCATCATTCATAAGCCATTTCATTTTCATAATCAAAATATAATCATTTATCAAGCCATGGTATTAAACTTCCTTTAACATTCTCATCTTCTTTATAAAACTCCTTATTTTACCTCTTACTTCACCCTCAAGTTATCTTATTTTTCTAGCTTTAACTAGCTACTGGTCTTAATACTATACCTTAAGTCTAAAAGGGAGAAAATGGAGGTTTAGAAGTGAAAAATCTGATTTAAAATGTTAAAATCCAATTTTGCAGCAAACAGGGGCCACGTGTACGCCAGGGATAGGCTTTGAGGGGTCACTTCCTTCTTCACAACTTCCAGAATTGTGGGGTTCAACCACCTTTGAGGTTGACGGATAGGCTTTGCTCCCTCCTCTAGAAAAATGCGGTGCTCACAAATTTGAGGGCTTATACCTACTATGTCCGCCAAATTCCACCCAATAGCTTTCTTGTTTCTTCTCAGCACATTAAGCAGTCGCTCCTCTTGTTGGGAAGTAAGTTCCTTTGCGATAATCACTGGGAGCTTTTGATTGTCTTCAAGATAAGCATACTTTAGGTGAGGTGGAAGGGGCTTCAACTCCATGTTCAGCTCATGGCTTGGCACTTGATCATCCAAAATTACTAGAGGTGACAAGGTGTCTTTAGTATACTCAAGGAGCTTCTCCACACTTGCACCTTGAACCATGTTCCTCTCATCCACTATATCCTTGTGGATTTCAGCCACAATCTCATCAATAATATTACACTGGAAGATAGAGTGGTCTTTCGGTGGATGCTTCATAGCTTCATTGAGATTGAAGCTCACTACTCTTCCATCAATCTCAAAGGAGTAGGTACTCAAGAAGGCATCCAATTTAAACCGAGAGGTCTTCAAGAAAGGCCTTCCAAGAAATATGGATGATGGTCTTCCTGAGTCATTAGGGAGCATCTCAAGAATGTAGAAATCAATAGGAAAAATCAACCCCTTAATGCTCACCAAGACGTCTTTCGCAATGCCAACCACTGAGATTATGCTCTTATCTGCCAAAACAAAACAGGCTGCCGACCTTTTCAACGGTGGAAGCTTCAAAGCATCATATACAGATAATGGCATAATGCTAACACATGCACCTAAATCACACATGCAATCAATAAACTGTACACCCCAATAATGCAAGTAACCATACATGGAACGGGATCACCACATTTCTCTGGTATAGCACCCATCAAAGCAGAAATAGAGCTACCCAAAGGAATAGTTTCTAAATCATGAATTCTTTCCTTATTCATGCACAAATCCTTTAGAAACTTAGCATACTTAGGAACCTGACGAATAGCATAAAAAAGGGGAATAGTTACCTCAACCTTTTTGAATATATCAACCATCTTGGGATCTAGCTCCACTTGCTTCTTAGTCCTCCTAGCAAGGTGTGGAAAAGGAATGGAAATGGCCTCTTTCAACATATTGTCTTCCTTGGAAACTCCATCCCGTGGTTGAGTAACTTATTCTTCAACCGCCCTTTGTACCTCATCCTCGTCATCCACATCTTCTACCTCAACAACATTTTCATCCTGAGTGGTTTGACTTGAGCTTGGCTCCTCTGGACTCCTCTCTTGCAATGTAGTGCCGGACCTTGATGCCTAGGCATCTTAGGCTAGTTTCACAAGCATTTTTCATTAGTTTTCATTAGGTTTCATGCACTTTCTTGAGCAATAAGTAAGTATTTGGATGAGAATTTCATGCACATCTTGATTCAATCATACATGGTTAATTATGGGCATTTTTATGAGATTTATGCAAGAATTTACTTGAATGCTATGAACGTTGCAAAATCTTGTGATTATGGCAATGCTTTGATGCAATTGTTTGGTTGATGATAGGTGAAGAAAAGCATAGGAAGGGTGAGAAAGATGTAGAGAAGGCAACGTTGGTGGCCAAATTTGGCTCACCAACGTTGCTGGTAACGTTTTGAAGAGAAAGGGTGCCAACGTTGGAGGAAATATTGGTGAACCAACGTTACTCCCAACGTTTTCTATAAATTTCAAAGTTGGAAACTGGAAGAAATACCTTGTGTGCATACGCACAGTGCTATGTGTGTACGCACAAGTGTGCAATATTGGAGGAAACGTTGGTGAACCAACGTTGCCCCCAACATTCTCGACTAATCTTAAAACTGGAGCTCGAAGAACTGCCTTGTGTGCGTACGCACAAGAAGAAAAATTTCAAGTGTGCGCATGTATAAGGCAGTGTGCATACGCACAAGTGTGCAACGTTGGTGAGCCAACGCTACCCCAACGTCTACGATCAAATTTCAGTTTTGAGATTGGAAAATTTTGATATGACGCATACGCGTGAAAGTGAAAAAGCAGCAAGTCTCGCGTACGCATGGGTGACGCGCACGCGCAAAATTGCAACAATCCAGTTTGACGTGTACGCGTGGGCGACGCGTATGCGTGACCAGACCAACGTTGGTAGTAATGTTGGTGCATTAACGTTGCCTCTAACATTCCTCAATGATTTAAGGGGAACGTTGGCCAACGTTAGTGGCCACCAACGTTAGTTGCTAATGTTCCATGCTGAGTCATTTCCAATGACACCAATGCAAGCTCATAAACGTTGGTTAGCTCAAGCCCATATCAACATCACTTAGAGCCACTCACAACTAGCTTCAACAAAGGCCACAGCCCATATCCAAGACTTCAAAACTGAATGAAGAAAGTGTATAAATAGCATAGGATTTAAGTTAGAAGGAGGCTCGGAAGTCAGGGACCCTAGTTTGGAAACCCTGTAATCATTTTTCTTTTGTACTTTCTTTACTTTTCCTGTACTTACTTTCTTTTGGGTTTTGATTGAACAATGATGAACTAAACCCCCACTTCATTAGGGGGAGGAGCTCTATTGTAATCATAATGAATCAATGAAATTCTTCTTCTTCTTAATCCACTTGGGTAGCTATCGGATATCTTCTGTTTTGATTGTGAATCCTTCACTCCGAAAGGGGGTTTGATTCAATTGAATGTAGGTGTGAGCCTCGGAAGGGGAATCACTTACATTAGAATTGGAGCTCTATCCTTCACAACTCTCTTGATCAACACCATTCGGGAGGAATTGAGATCTTGAGAGTTAGTGTGGCTTATGGATGAGAGACATGCACTTAACCTCTTCTCATGACAATTAGATCAAGAAATTAGCAAGATTGATTGTGATTAGAGATATTGGATTGCCAAGGAATTGGGATCTAATCAATTTCAAACTGCCATAGATCTACCTATATGATTGAGAAAGAAGTTGAGACTGATGTTGGCGGAAATTGGCGAGTTAAGAATGATTATAAAATATGCATTGCAAGTATAGTTCTCAACCAACCAGAAATCCGCTTATCAATTTAAAAAGGGTGTCACAGAAATTAAAATTAAAATACTGGGAGTATGAATCCCAGGTCGTCTCCCAACGAGTTGCAAAAAAGTGTGCTATTTTATTAATCAGATGTTTTCAAAAAGGTTTGAGTTGAATGGCAGAAAATTAAATTAGAGAATTTATATAATTTTAAATAAAAGCCTTGACTGGGAGTTGATTAGCTGGAAGCCCTATTCTTGTTGGAGTACTCTCAAGATTAATTGACAATTGAGGGTTATTATATTTAGTTGTCCCTCACTAAGTAAGGAAAGTTAAACAAGTTGGAATGCTATTTCTATCCACCAGTTTCAATCCGCTCTTGGGAGGATTGGTGTTAGTGACTAGAGAGCAATCCAACAATAAACCCAATTACAATCTTTCTCTTGAGCATCCCAACTCAAGGGTTCCTTTCAATCAACTCCCCATCAAGTTAGGGAACTACTCGCTCATTGTAAATGTAAAATTCATAACATAAGAAAGGGAATTAAAGAAAGGCATGATAAATAATAATCAAAAGATTAATTAAAAATAAAAGTAATTCTTGTATTAATAAATGCTAAAATAATCCAATAGTAAAATTAAATAAATTAAGGAACATGGAAGAGTAAGAGACAAGTAAAGAGAACGAACTAGAATGTCGAATTCTTGATGAGACAATAACTCTTCTCGATATCCCAATGCAAAAATAATGAAAATAACAAATCCTAAAAACTATGAATGTGTAGAGAGAAAAACCTAGAGGATGAGTAAAACTAGATCTAAAAAAACTAAAACTATGTGGAATGAATGTTGTTGTTGGTTTCTGCATGTTCTCTGGCTCTAGTCTGCTTTTCTGGGCCAAAAACTGGGTCAAAATAAGGCCCGAAATTGCCCCCAGCGATTCTGCAGATTATGCAGATCGTGCATGTCACGCGGACGCGTCATTCAGGCGGACGCGTCATTCGGCATTTCGCTTTGCCACACGGGCGCGTCGTTCACGCCTCCGCGTCACTTGTGCAGTTTCCAATTCGCGCGGCCGCGTCATCCATGCGGCCGCGTCATTGCGATTTCCTCTTTCCGCGCGGTCGCGTCATCCATGCAGCCGCGTCGCTTCTCGCTGGTAATCTCCTCAATTTCTTGTGTTCCTTACATTTTTGCAAGCTTCCTTTCCAATCTCTAACTCATTCATGCCTTATAAAGCCTGAAACACTTAACGCACATATCACGGCATCGAATGGAATAAAGGAGAGATAAAATACATAATTAAAAGTCTCTAGGAAGCAAGTTTTTAATCATGCAATAACTTTAGGAAGGAATTATAAATGCATACTTATTTAATGAATAAGTAGGTAAAGATCATGATAAAACCACACAATTAAACACAATATAAACCATAAAATAGTGGTTTATCAACCTCCCCACACTTAAACATTAGCATGTCCTCATGCTTAGTTGAAGGAGATAAAATGAATGAGTAAGAACTTGTAAAACCCATGCAATGCAATGCAACCTATATATGCGAATGCAACTATATGATTCTTTTCTACTTGATCAAAAGTAAGTAAGCCCTTCAAAACAATTACAAATCAAATTCCACTAACTCAATTCTTATACAGTGAGAACAGATGAAAACGCAAGAAGATAGCTCATGAAAGCAGGGAACATAGAAATTCAAGCATGGAACCCTCACTGATGATGTATGTACACTCCAGTCTCTCTAGTGTATAGGGTAATCACTCTATCTTTCTCTAATCATACTCTCTAATTTTTATTCTTCTCCTAACCAATCAACAATATTTAATATACCAACATACCTAGCTACCCAGAAATTTCCTTTCACATTCCATACTCATGTTTCAACCTTTTATTTTAATTTTATCATACATGCATTGATCTTTGAATGCTTGACTTAGCATTGGGGTAATTTTGTCCCCTTATTTATTTGTTGAATATTTTTAGATTTTTTTTCTCTTTTTTTTTCCATAAACATAGAAACATAGAAATAACATAGCTTATCAATGCACATAGAGTTTTAACTCTTATAGTTTCACATGAGTAGGTATCCAAATTACCATTATATTATCATGACTCATTCCCTTATTATCCTTTGTTCTCACAATTTTCCATACTTGGATAACACACACAATTCTATCTTAAGCTAACCAAAGATTCAATTTGGGGTATATACTTGTTTTTCTGCTTAAGGCTAGTAATGTGGTAAAATATAGAACAAATGGGATTTAAAAGCTCAAAGTGGCTAACAAAGGTAATTGAAAGGGTAGGCTTAATTTGGATAAGTAAGCTAAACAAATAATGGCCTCAATCATATGCAAACATATAAATATAATAAACATTGAACATATAGGATGAAACAAAATATAGATTACAATCATAGAGAAGTAAACACACAAGAATAAAATAATTATGGTTAAATAATATAACCATTCATAAAGGCTCAAATCTCACAGGTTGTGTGTTCTTTAGCTCAAAATTTATGTTCCACATACAACTTCAAGCAAATTTAACATAAAGTTTTAATTAAAATTAGTGAAATTTTGTTCCAAAGATATGGTCGTAGAAGAAACTTATTGTCTTTTCAATCAAGCAGAACATGCATGTAACTAATCTATTACTATGCAATTTATCCTATTCTACAAAAGAAAAATCTAACTAAATATCCTAATTTATTGGTGCTAGGGAAGAGAAATTACCTCCAGAAGTCAGGTACTGACCGACCTCCCCACACTTAAGGCTTTGCACCATCCTCGGTGCTATCTGTCAGGAACAAAGGTGGGCTGGTAGCAGTATCTCCACAGTCGGGACCATCATGGCTCCCTGTGCTGGTAAAGGAAGTGGAGTCCGAGGTGTCTGAGTCCTTGAATTTTCCCATAATCAGCTCCTTGAGGTATGTGAATCGGCGCTTGTTACAGCGCTCTCTCATCTTAGCTTTCTATTCCTGCCGATCCAACCTTGCAAGTATTTGCGGGAGAAGTTGGTTAGTAGTGGGTGTTTTTGGTGTTGAAGAAGGAATATCTTCAACTAGTTCAGTAGGCTGGCTAAAAGTGGCTGCTGGAAGTCTAAGGTACTTCCCGTTGGGGACATACTGATCATCCCGTGGAAGCATGGCTTTGGTGTCCCCAGCTCTGTAGGAGACTCCGGCTGCTGAGACAAGATCTGAGCCCAGGGCGGGAAAAGGTAAGTTGCCAGCGATTTGTACGTGTCCCATGGCATTCCGGATATGTCTTGGTAGATTCAAAGGTTGGTCTGTAAGGATACACCATAGTAGAACGGCCATGTCCGCAGTGAAGGAGGATTCGTGAGTGCTCGGAAAGACGTAATGAGACATGATTTATGCCCATACGCGAGCCTCCAAGGTAAGTGCAGAAGCCGAAATTCTCTTAGGGCGGGTACGATGGTATCCATAGATCCATCTGCTGTCAGGTAGTGCGATAACTCTGAGAACGGCGTCCCAGTCAAATTGGTACATCTGGTGCTTGAGTGTGGCTTCTTGAAAGGCATCCAATCCTTCTGGAACAGGGGGAAGACCTAGAGCTTTTTGAATGGCCTCTTCTATAATAGGGACTTTCTTCTGACGGACATAGACAGACTGCATGGTCGGCAGGTGGAAGTTGGAGTAGAACTCGACTACCCAAGAAAGATTGACCTGCCTTAGCTGTCTCTGTAGGAAACCCCATTATCTTCGGGCAATTTGCGGCTCAACAAAGGTAGCAATATTGTGCGGAAGGAGAAGAAGTTATTCGTTGTTGTAACTCCTTTCATCCAGGATGGGGAACATCTGCTCACAGTAGCGATTGGGGAATCGCATAATGTCCTTTGCTGGGAAGGCTTTTTCTTTATCATCAAACTTTATGATCCTTTTAATCTTCTTTGTTGAGGGCTTTACCGTAGTTGAAGAGGGTTCTGCCATTGTTTGGGGGTAGCTTTCTCCTTTCCTTTCTTGGTGGCCATCTTGAAAAAGGAAAGAGAAAGTAAATTAAATTTACAGGGGTAGAGCAAGGAAGAGGGCGATGTAAGTGATAATTAATGCACAATAAAAAAGGATGACGTTAACACATGGTCCGGACTACATGTGAAAAGTTCATCAATGGAAATATAGCAAGTGCATGTAGGACAATGAAATGCAAGAGGTTTATTGGCATGCCGGCAAAGGCATGAGTAGCATAGATCAAGCATTCAATGCCCAATTTAAATATGTTATCACTCGTAACTAACCATCACGTTTGTGTTGACAATTAAATTCAATGAATAAAATAGTAAAGGGAGTTTGTGAAAAGCAAGCATTGAATATTAGAGTAGAAAAATGTAAAGAAGTTCATAATGCCATATGGGCATTTTCACAAACACATAGCATGCATGTAGAAGAAGCTCTTGAAAATAAGAATTTGAACATGCAAGTAATCCCTTAAAAAGCAATATATAATTGTCAAACAAATTTACAACAATCCACAAGCATATAATAATAAATAATGACTCACATAAATTGATAACACCAAGTAAAAAGGAAAAAGAAAGAAAAAGAAAATATGAATAATGAAGGTAAAAAGAAAAGAAAAGAAGATGACATATAAAAATAAGAAGAATAATAGAAAAGTAAGGAGGGAAGGAGAAAAAAAAAGGAAAACCTTGTTAATGGGGGTGAGAGAGAGTAAAAAGTGAGAAAGAAGGAAGAAGGGAGGAAGGGAGGGAGAAGAAATAAGGAGGGAAAAAAGAAAATAGGATTTGGGGAGAAAAAGATATGATAATTGGCAAATTAGGAAAATGTGCGGCGCAAGCGACGCGGTCGCGTGGGGCACGCGATCGCGCGACTTGCGCTTAAACTAAATGACGCGGTCGCGTCGGTCACGCGGTCGCGTCGGTCACACGGTCGCGTGACCCGTTTTAGGCTAATGGCGCGAGGGTAGCCTCGCACTCACACAACTCTCTGTTCAAAATCATATTAGTGCCAAATTTTGGGTGACGCGATCGCATGGGGCATGCGATCGCGTGAGTGGTCAATTATTGGGATACGACGCAGTCGCGTGGGGCACGCGATTGCGTGAGAGGGACTGCGCGCCCAGCACCAGTCCAGCATCACTCTAGCACAACTTTCGGGTGTGCACCACTTTGACGTCGAAATCCTGGTCACGCGGCCGCGTGGGGCACGCGGTCGTGTGGGACAATTTGTGCCATTGGCACACCTCCAGCCACACTCTCGTGTGACTCTCTGTTCATTTTATTATTCTCTCCCAACACCTACGACGTGGACGCGTCAATGAGGCGGTCGCGTCACGTTAATTTTTTTTAATTAAAAATAAAAGTATGGAAATGCAGATGCACGAAATGTACTAATGAAGAGAAGAGTTATTGAATAAGAAAATTAAAAATAAGGAAAAGAACGATCATACCAAGGTGGGTTGTCTCCCACCCAGCACTTTTCTTTAACGTCCGTAAGTTGGACGCTCCACTAGCTCAGTCTTCGGCTATGTGGGGATCTTCCAAGAAGAAGATCTCAATCTCCTTGTTTTTCTTCAGCTTCTCGCCATGGTACAGCTTTAAATGATGTCCATTAACTTTGATAAGTTCAGAGTTTGAAGGATGGCTTAGGTGATAAACTCCGTACGATTCGGCCTTCTCTACTCTGTATGGACCTTCCCATCTTGATCTCAACTTGCCTGGCATGAGCCTCAGTCGAGATTTGTAAAGGAGAACTAAATCCCCAGGTTGGAACTCTTTCCTCCTGATGTGCTGATCATGTACAGCCTTCATCTTCTCCTTGTATAGTCTTGAGTTCTCATAAGCTTCTAGGCGAAGGCTCTCCAGTTCCTACAGTTGCAACTTCCTTTCAGCTCCGGCCTTTTCAATTCCCATGTTGCATTTCTTTACTGCCCAGAAGGCTTTGTGCTCTACTTCAACAGGGAGATGACAAGCTTTTCCATAGACTAAGCGGAAAGGACTCATCCCAATGGGTGTTTTGTATGCTGTTCTATATGCCCAGAGTGCATCTTGTAGCCTGGTGCTCCAGTCTCTTCTATGAGGTTTGACTATCTTCTGCAAGATATGCTTTATCTCTCTATTTGACACCTCGGCTTGCCCATTAGTCTGAGGATGGTAGGCTGTTGCAACTTTATGAATTATCCCATGCTTCTTCATTAGTCCTGTTAGTCTCCTGTTACAAAAATGGGTGCCTTGATCGCTCACGATTGCTCGTGGTGATCCAAAGCGACAAATAATATGGTTTCTCACAAAGGAAACAACAGTGTTAGCATCATCAGTGCGGGTAGGAATTGCTTCCACCCATTTGGAAACGTAATCCACAGCTAACAATATATAGAAATAACCATTAGAATTTGGAAATGGACCCATGAAATCAATGCCCCAAACATCAAAAATTTCACAGAAAAGCATAATATGTTGAGGCATCTCATCCCTCCTGGATATATTACCAAATTTCTGGCACGGGAAACAAGATCTACAAAATTCAGCAGCGTCCCTAAAAAGAGTAGGCCACCAGAATCCACAGTCTAAGATTTTTCTAGTAGTTCTTTGAGGGCCAAAATGTCCTCCACTCTCAGATGAGTGACAGGCCTCTAAGATGGACTGGAATTCTGATTGAGGCACACACCGTTTAATTACCTGGTCAGCGCCACATCTCCATAAATATGGGTCATCCCATATATAATATTTAGACTCGCTTTTCAGCTTGTCTCTTTGATGCTTAGAAAAGTTTGGAGGAAAAGTGCGGCTAACTAGATAATTAGCTACAGGTGCATACCAAGGGACTATCTCAGATACTGCTTGCAGGTTATCAAATGGGAAATTATCAACTATAGGAGTGGAGTCATCTGTAATATGTTCAAGGCGACTCAAGTGGTCTGCCACTAAATTTTAGTTACCACTCCTGTCCTTAATTTCTAAATCAAATTCTTGTAATAGCAGTATCCAACGTATAAGCCTTGGTTTCAACTCCTTTTTAGCTAATAAATACTTTAGAGCTGCGTGGTCTGAATACACTACTACTTTAGTAGCAAGTAAATAGGCTCGGAATTTATCCAGAGCAAAAATAATAGCAAGAAGCTCTTTCTCAGTAGTAGTGTAATTAGACTGAGCGGCATCTAAAGTTTTAGACGCATAAGCAATAACAAAAGGATCCTTACCTTCACGCTGAGCCAGTGCTGCTCCTACGGCATGGTTGGAAGCATCACACATTATTTCAAATGGTTGGCTCCAATCTGGTCCTCTCACAACTGGAGCTTGATTCAGGGCGGTCTTCAGCTTATCAAATGCTTGTTTGCAATTTTCACTAAACTCGAACTCAATATCTTTCTGCAGTAGCCTGGATAAGGGAAGTGCTACCTTACTGAAGTCCTTAATGAACCTCCTGTAAAAACCTACATGGCCAAGGAAAGAACGGACCTCCCTCACAGAAGAGGGGTAAGGTAAACTAGAAATAACATCCACCTTTGCTGGATCTACAGAAATGCCAGTGTTAGACACAACATGTCCTAGTACAATCCCTTGTTTAACCATAAAGTGACATTTTTCAAAATTTAATACCAGGTTTGTACTGACACATCTACCTAATACTCTAGATAATCCATCTAAGCAAAGGCTAAAGAAATCGCCATAAACACTAAAATCATCCATAAAAACTTCCATGCAGTCCTCAATAAGATCAGAGAAAAGACTCATCATGCACCTTTGAAAAGTAGCTGGTGCATTGCACAAGCCAAAGGGCATTCTCTTGTAAGCATAAGTCCCAAAAGGACATGTAAAAGTAGTCTTTTCCTGATCCTCAGGAGCTATATGAATCTGGAAATAAC
>NC_029786.2:64541349-64576538 GCF_000816755.2 Arachis ipaensis
ACTTCAGCCACGGTTTCATCTATAATGTCACACTAGAGGATAGAATGATCCTCCGGAGGATGCTTCATAACTCCATTCAGATTGAAGATCACTATTCGGCCATCTATTTCAAAAGAGTATGTTCCTGAAAAAGCATCTAATTTAAACCTTGAAGTCTTCAGGAATGGCCTTCCGAGTAGAATTGATGATGGCTTGTCTGAGTCATTTTGGGGCATTTCCAGGATATAAAAATCAGTGGGGAATGTGAGTCCCTTAATGCCCACTAATACATCCTCAACAACTCCAACCATTGTAATAATGCTTTTATCTGCTAACACAAAACGAGCTGCCGACCTTTTTAAGGGAGGGAGCCTCAAAACATCATATATAGACAAAGGCATTATACTCACACATGCTCCTAAATCACACATGCAGTCAGAAATTATCACACCACCAATAGTACAATTAACTATACAAGGACCTGGGTCACTACACTTTTCAGGTAAACCTCCCATTAAAGCAGATATGGAACTACCTAAAGGAATAGTTTCTAATTCGTTAATTTTGTCTTTATGTATACATAAATCTTTTAGAAACTTTGCATACTTAGGTACCTGTTGAATAACATCAAATAGAGGAACAGTTACCTCAATCTTTTTGAATATCTCTACCATTTTTGGATCAGGTTCCAGCTGCTTCCTGGGCTTCCTTGCAAGTTGTGGAAATGGAAGAGGAGTGGTGTCTTCTGCAGTGTCTGCGCCTTTTGATGCTTCCTCTTATGGTTGAGCTTTTTCTTTTTCAGTTATGTCCTGTATGTCTTCTTCCTCTTCAACATCTTCTATTTCCACTACCTCTTCAGCTGAGGCGTGTTCTGGTGAGCTTGGCTCCTCCTGGTTCCTCTCCTGCAGTGTGGTTCTGGACCTCAGGGTGATGGCATTAATACCACCTTTGGGATTGGATAATAGTTGAGAGGGAATTCCACTGGAGCTCAAAGGTTGGTTATTGGAGTTGTTCATTGACCCAATTTGGGAGACAAGAGCTTGCAAAGTAGCGTTCAGACCATTTAGAGTGGCATTAATGTTATTTTTCATGGTTTGCTGTCTCCGATCAATAGATTATAGTAAGTCATCATTGGCAGATGAAGAAGGATAGGTAATTTGAGAGGTCTGCTGTAGGGTATTCTGTGGTCCTTGGAATTGTCTTAGGTGAGGTACTCTGTAAGGCTGGTACTGATTCTGCTGCCTGTTGTTGTTGTTATTCCACCTCTGATTCCCGTGATTATCTCTGCCTCCTCTGTTGTTGTTGTTGTCCCTCCAATTCTGGTTAGAATTGTCCTACCATCCATGGTTGTAATTGCCACTTTGATTGTACCCTTGGTTGGGGCGGTCATAGAAGTTATGAGTGGCTGCCACGGTGTTGTCTTCCTGCTGGAGTTGCGGATATTCATCAGTATAATGGCTATAATCAGCACAGATTTCGTAAATTCTCTATGGGACTAACTGTTGGTTTTGCTGTGTTGGAGAAGGTTGAGCTTGCTGAACTTATTGTTGGTTCAATTGCATCTGCTTCAGCAAGTTGGTCATTTCACAGATACTCTGAGTTAAAGCAGCAGTCTCTCTGCTAGAGGATACTTCTGCAACGGCTTTTGCACGGCCTTGTTTCTGCCTGTGATTCCTAGTAGATTCAGCTAAGTCACTGATCAATTGCCATGCCTCATCAGTGGTCTTGTACTTTTTCATAGACCCATTTCTAGCACTTTCCAATGTGGTCTTATCTTGGGGCCTCATGTCCTGTGTGACATAACCGAGTAACACTATCTTGTCAATCATATGGTAGGGGCAAGCTTCGAGAAGATTATTGAAGTGCTCCCAGTACTCATAGAGAGTTTCAGAATCATCCTGAACAATCATGGAAATATCTTTCCTCAGTTTATCAGTAACTTCAGCTGGAAAGAACTTTTCCAAGAATTCTCTTCCCAGTGTATCCCAGTTGGATACAATTGCTGCTGGTTGAGTGTAGTACCATTCTCTTGCCTTTTTCTCAAGAGAAAATGTTATTCGTGAAATAGTTCTTTCAATCTCAGGATCGAATACTAGCAAGCTTGGGTCAGGAAGCGAACGCGTCATCCAACAAAAGAAACAAGCAACTCATAGTAGTAAAATAAAATAAAATACAAATAAATAAATTCCAATTAATAACTTTAGCACTCTATTGCAACTCCCCGGCAACGGCGCCAAAAATTGATGTTGGCGGAAATTGGCGAGTTAAGAATGATTATAAAATATGCGTTGCAAGTATAGTTCTCAACCAACCAAAAATTCGCTTATCAATTTAAAAAGGGTGTCACAGAAATTAAAATTAAAATACTGGGAGTATGAATCCCAGGTCATCTCCCAACGAGTTACAGAAAAGTGTGCTATTTTATTAATCAGATGTTTTTAAAAAGGTTTGAGTTGAATGGCAGAAAATTAAATTAGAGAATTTATATAATTTTAAATAAAAGCCTTGATTGGGAGTTGATTAGCTGGAAGCCCTATTCTTGTTGGAGTACTCTCAAGATTAATTGACAATTGAGAGTTATTATGCTTAGTTGTCCCTCACTAAGTAAGGGAAAGTTAAACAAGTTGGAATGTTGTTTCTATCCACCAGTTCCAATCCGCTCTTGGGAGGATTGGTGTTAGTGACTAGAGAGCAATCCAACAATCCCCAATTACAATCTTTCTCTTGAGCATCCCAACTCAAGGGTTCCTTTCAATCAACTCCCCATCAAGTTAGGGAACTACTCGCTCATTGTAAATGTAAAATTCATAACATAAGAAAGGGATTTAAAGAAAGGCATGATAAATAATAATCAAAAGATTAATTAAAAATAAAAGTAATTCTTGTATTAATAAATGCTAAAATAATCCAATATTAAAATTAAATAAATTAAGGAACATGGAAGAGTAAGAGACAAGTAAAGAGAACGAACTAGAATGTCGAATTCTTGATGAGGCAATAACTATTCTCAATATCCCAATGCAAAAACAATGAAAATAACAAATCCTAAAAACTATGAATGTGTAGAGAGAAAAACCTAGAGGAGGAGTAAAACTAGATCTAAAAAAACTAAAACTATGCGGAATGAATGTTGTTGTTGGTTTCTGCATGTTCTATGGCTCTAGTCTGCTTTTCTGGGCCGAAAATTGGGTCAAAATAAGGCCCGAAATCGCCCCCAGCGATTTTGCAGATTATGCAGATCGCGCATGTCACGCGGATGCGTCATTCAGGCGGACGCGTCATTCGGCATTTCGCTTTGCCACGCGGGCGCGTCGTTCACGCCTCCGCGTCACTTGTGCAGTTTCCAATTCGCGCGGCCGCGTTTTCCATGCGGCCGCGTCATTGCGATTTCCTCTTTCCGCGCGGTCGCGTCATCCATGCGGCCGCGTCGCTTCTCGCTGGTCATCTCCTCAATTTCTTGTGTTCCTTCCATTTTTGCAAGCTTCCTTTCCAATCTCCAACTCATTCATGCCTTATAAAGCCTAAAACACTTAACGCACATATCACGGCATCGAATGGAATAAAGGAGAGATAAAATACATAATTAAAAGTCTCTAGGAAGCAAGTTTTCAATCATGCAATAACTTTAAGAAGGAATTATAAATGCATACTTATTTAATGAATAAGTAGGTAAAGATCATGATAAAACCACACAATTAAACACAATATAAACCATAAAATAGTGGTTTATCAGAGACCCGTTTAATTCATGATGGATTATGATATCTCCAATCCATGATGAATCATTCTCTTTGATTTTCTTCAGTTTAGATCACTCTGAATTTATTTTAGTTACAATTGTTCACTGCTATCTTGATTCTCAGCACCCAATTCCCTTTACAATTCATGCAATTTAAGTTTCACTGTCAGTTAGACTCTGCAATTTTACTTTCTTGCAATTTAAGATTCAAGTCATTTACATTTATTGCCTTTTAAGCTACAGCCCTTTTACTTTCTTACTCTTTAAGTTTCAGTCCTTTAAGTTTCTTGTCATTTACATTTCAAGCAATGTACATTCAGCAATTTACATTCCCTGCAATTTACATTCTATTAAGCAATTTCCACCAAACTCTTTCAATATTTCACTTGACTAGACATATCACCCCACTAAAGTTGCTTGATCCATCAATCCCTGTGGGATCGACCTCACTCTTGTGAGTTTTACTACTTGATGCGACTCGGTATACTTGCCGGTAGTTTAAGCGGACGTGTTTCCTGCCATCAAGTTTTTGGCACCGTTGCCGGGGATTGATATAGATTGACAATGATTAAGTGGGTGATAATCTAGATTAAGCATTTTTTTTATTTTTGTTAAGCCTACTAACTGTTTGAGATTTTGTTTCTACTAACTATAATTCTACTCTAGCAATAGAGTATTCTGTTTTTTTTTTTTTTTGTTTGTGTTTGTGTATGCTAGTATGCCAGGGGAAAGAAGAGGTGCATCCACCTCCTTTGATTCTGAACCAGAGAGAATCTTTTTTTTTTTTTTTTTTTTTTTTTTTTTTTTGTGTTGTATGTCAGGAGGGAGAAGAGGTGCATCCACCTCCTTTGATTCTGAACCAGAGAGAATCTTCTTGAGGATGAGAAGAGAAGAAAGAGGAAAGGGGGTAATTGGGGAAGAAGATTCAGAAGAGGAAGACTAAGAGATGGAGGATAACCTCCACAATCCACCAGAGGAAGTGGCCAACAACAATGGCCAGCCTCCAAGGAGTGTTCTAGCTTCCTACACCATCCCCAATCCAAGAAATTGCAGGAGCAACATTCTAACTCCCAATGTCCATGCTAATAATTTTGAACTCAAACCCCAACTCATCACCTTAGTTTAGAATAACTGCCAATATGGAGGAAGTGCTGCAGAGGATCCGAACCAACATCTTTCTGTGTTCTTAAGAATTTGTGATACTGTTAAAACCAATGGAGTGCATCCTAATATTTACAAACTACTCCTATTTCCATTCTCTCTTAGAGACAAAGCCTCTCATTGGCTAGAAACTTTCCCAAAAGAAAGCATTACCAATTGGGATGATTTGGTTAGCAAGTTCTTAGCCAAATTCTACCCCCCTCAAAGAGTCATTAAGCTCAAAACAGATGTGCAAATATTCAGACAACTAGAGAGAGAGTCATTATATAAAGCTTGGGAAAGGTATAAGGCCCTGATTAGCAGATGTCCTGAAGGAATGTTTAGTGAGTGGGTTGAGCTCCAAAACTTTTATGAAGGTCCATGAAGTCAAGAAAAGCATTAGATTACTCTTCAGGAGGCTCATTTCAAATGATGAAGACTGCACAAGATGCATATGACCTCATAGACATGGTTGCCAACAATGAATATTTCTATTCCTCTGAAAGACAAGCAGCTCCCAAGAGAGGTGTATTTGAGCTTGAAGGTGTTGACACAATACTGGCTCAAAACAAGATCATGCACCAGCAACTTCAACAACAAATAGAAATGATGTCAAAGAGGATGGATGGATTGCAACTCGCAGCAGTAAGCACAACTAACCAACCACCAGTTGTGTGGGGTCAAAATAAGGAGAGCTATGAAGGATATAATGCTAAGCAGCAGCAGGAACAAGTTCACTACATGCACAACCAAGGTTCTGGACCAAATGAGTTCCATGGGGACACTTACAACCCTTCATGGAGAAATTATCCCAATCTGAAGTGGGGAGAAAACCAAAGTTCATGGCAGAGAAACTCTAACCCAAGCAACTTTCGCAACACAAACCACCAAAGCCACCAACCAACTAACCAAAATCCATACAGAAAACCTCAAAACAATCATCCCACATCTACCTATTATCCACCCAATAACCCATCAACTAACCAAAATAACTTTCACTAACCATCAACATCCCACACTCAACCACAACCACCTTAAGAATCCCAGAGAATCTCCAACTTGGAGATAATGATGGAGAAATTAGCAAAGAGTCAAGAATTGGCCCACAAGAATGATGAAGCTTCCATGAGAAATCTGGAAAGGCAAATCGGGCAATTATCTAAGCAGCCAGCAGAAGGCCAACCAATGCCTTCCTAAGTGATACTGTCCCTAACCCCAAGGAGGAATGCAAGGCAATCCAACTCAGAAGTGGAAAAACACTGGAACAAGCAGAGGCAGAGAAGAATGACCAGGAGGATTCCAAGAAGAAAGAGGAACCACAAGCCTCAAAGAAGGGAAAGCAAGTCTTAGAAGAGCAATCACCAGAGCAAAGAAAGGAGGTGAAGGCCTATATCCCTCCTCTGCCATACCCTTAAAGGCTGCAAAGAGAGATCAAGGACCAGCAATTCCCTAAGTTCCTGGAAATTTTCAAGAAGCTCGAAATCATCCTCCTACTGGCTGAGGCATTGGAGCAAATGCCACTGTATGCGAAATTCCTCAAGGAGCTCATCAACAAGAAGAGAAGTCGGAATGAAAAGGAGTCTGTGATCTTGACCCAAGAGTGCAGTGTCGTGATTCAAAGAGGCATCCACCCAAAACTGAAAGACCCAGGGGGCTTCCTCATATCATCACTACAAGAAAAAAGGTCTATCGACACACGTTTTTCTTGCCACGCTTTTAAAGCATGGCGAAAAGTGGTCAATGGTCACGCTTTTGCGAGGGTGGCCACTGATTTGTGATTTGGCCATGCTTTTTTCTGCCACGCTTGAAAAGCGTGGCCATAGAGGGCTGTCGGCACGCTTTTTTAGAGTGGCCACTGATTTGAAATTTGGCCACGCTTTTTTTTGTCACGATTGAAAAGCGTGGCCATAGAGGGAAATCGGCACGCTTATAAAGTGTGGCTAGTTTGGCTTCTAATAGGCACCTTTTTAAAGCGTGCCCATATCCTATGTTTATTTTAGCACCCTGCAAAAGCGTGCCAATAGAGTTCCCTCCCCAAAATTTAATTTCCCAGCCATTTTGTCCACACTTTACCTTTTTTTTTCTAAGTTTTCAGTTTTAAGCTTAAAAGTCATAACAACAGCATATTTTAACTTAATTTCCAAATTCCCTTTTAACCCTAAAAGTGAAGCTGCGTCGTCGGATGTTCATCGATGTTCATCGCACCGCCTTCATGATCCCACAGCCTTCATCGTCTTCATTAATGAGCAACGCCTTCATCACTGAGCATCACATAGCCCTCAATGACCGTCACACAGCCCTTCCTCTAACCCTCGCACCCGGCCCTCTCTCTATCGCCATCTCAACCCTCGGACCCACCCCTCGCACTATAAACCCAACCCTTTCAATCATTCGCCCTCTCTCTGTCACACCATCAACATATCGACATTGTTCTGCTCTGTTCTTGTTTTGATTTTAGGCTTTATTACACGAAAATCAAGCTCGGCACTTGGTATGCGAAATTGTGATTCACACTTTTCACAACTCCGCACAACTAACCAGCAAGTGCACTGGGTCGTCCAAGTAATACCTTACGTGAGTAAGGGTCGATCCCACGGAGATTGTCAGCTCGAAGCAAGCTATGGTCATCTTGTAAATCTTAGTCAGGCGGATTCAAATGGTTATGAGGTTTTGATAATTAAAAGATAAATAAAACATAAAATAAAATAAAGTTACTTATGTAATTCATTGGTGGGAATTTCAGATAAGCGTTTGGAGATGCTTTGTTGCTTCTGAATCTCTGTTTTCATATTGCCTTCTTCCAATCATGCGTGCTCCCTTCCATGGCAAGCTGTATGATCCTCTCGGATGAAAAATACCAGGTACGATCTCTGTACGACTAATCAACTGTCGGATTTCTCGTCTCGGATGAAAAATACCATGTACAGCTACCGCACGGCTAATCATCTGTCGGTTTCCGCTAGCGTCAAAATAGGATCTCTCTATCCTTTTGCACACTGTCACTGCACCCAACATTCGCAGGTTTGAAGCTTGTCACAGTCATCCCTTCCCAGATCCTACTCGGAATACCACAGACAAGGTTTAGACTTTTCGGATCTTAGGAATGCTGCCAATGGTTCTAGCCTATACCACGAAGGTTCTAATCACAAATTTGGATGCTCTGTTGTCAAGAGAGATGATGTGAATCATGAATTAGAGATCCAAGAGAATATACTCTGGCTGTCGTCCAATGACTACGTTGAACATCATGTAGATCGCTTGTGATTGTTAGGCACGCGGATCTTGGCTAAGCGAGTAACAAAGATAGTGGGTGAATATCACAGGTCACCCTTTCATTCTGACTTAACTGAATTAAGTACAAGAGTATATCTTGGAGAAGAAGTAGGCGTGAATTGAAAGAAAAACAACAGTACTTGCATGAATTCATGAAGAACAGCAGAGCTCCACATCTTAATCTATGGGGTGTAGAAACTCCACCGTAGAAAATACATAAGTGAAAAGTCTAGGCATGGCCGTGTGGCCAGACTCAAATGTCTAAGGACTAAACGTCCAGAGATCCGAATACAATAGTAAAAAGTGCTATTTATACTAAACTAGTTACTAGGGATTATAGAAAAAAAGTAACTAAGTGCAGATAGTGCAGAAATCCACTTCCGGGGCCCACTTGGTGTGTGCTTGGGCTGAGCATTGAAGCTTTAACGTGCATAGGCCATTCTTGGAGTTAAATGCCAGCTTGGGTGCCAGTTTGGGCGTTTTATGCCAGTTTTGGTGCTAGTTCTGGCGTTTTACACCAGAAATCTCTGGTGGGAATTTGAATGCTAGTTTGGGCCATCAAATCTCAGGAAAAGTATGGACTATTATCTATTGCTAGAAAGCTCAAGATGTCTACTTTCCAACACAGTTGAGAACGCGCCAATTGGGCTTCTATAGCTCCAGAAAATCCACTTCGAGTGCAGGAGGATCAGAATCTAACAGCATCTGCAGTCCTTTCTTAGCCTCTTGCTCATGTCCCTCAATTTCAGCCAGAAAATACCTGAAATTACAGAAAAACACACAAACTCATAGTAAAGTCCAGAAATGTGATTTTTGAGTAAAAACTAATAAAAATATAATAGAAAGTAACTAAAACATACTAAAAACTATGTAAAAAAGGGTATAAATTATCCGCTCATCACAGCACCAAACTTAAATTGTTGCTTGTCCCCAAGAAACTAAAAACAAAATAGGATAAAAAAAGAGAATATACAATAAATCTCAAAAATATCAATGACAATTAGTTTCAATTAGATGAGCGAGGCTAGTAGCTTTTTGCTTCTGAACAGTTTAGGCATCTCACTTTATCCTTTGAAGTTCATAATGATTGGCATCTATAGGAACTCAGAATTCAGATAGTGTTATTGATTCTCCTAGTTTAGTATGTTGATTCTTGAACACAGCTACTTTATGAGTCTTGGCCGTGACCCTAAGCATTTTATTTTCCAGTATTACCACCGGATACATAAATGCCACAGACACATAACTGGGTGAACCTTTTCAGATTGTGACTCAGCTTTGCTAGAGTCCCCAGTTAGAGGTGCCCAGAGCTCTTAAGCACACTCTTTTTGCTTTGGACCACGACTTTAACCGCTCAGTCTCAAGCTTTTCACTTGACACCTTCACGCCACAAGCACATGGTTAGGGACAGCTTGATTTAGCCACTTAGGCCAGGATTTTATTCCTTTGGGCCCTCCTATCCATTAATGCTCAAAGCCTTGGATCCTTTTTACCCTTGCCTTTTGGTTTAAAGAGTTATTGGCTTTTTCTGCTTACCTTTTCTTTTTCTTTCTTTTTTTTCTTTATTTTTTCGGCCTTTTTTTTCGCAAGCTTTTGTTTTTCACTGCTTTTTCTTACTTCAAGAATCAATTTTATAATTTTTCAGATTATCAATAACATTTCTCTTTTTCATTATTCTTTCAAGAACTAACAATTTTAACATTCATAAACTTCACTATCAAAAATATGCACTGTTTAAGCATTCATTCAGAAAACAAAAAGTATTGCCACCACATCAAAATAATTAAGCAAATTTCAAGATAATTTTCAAAATTATGCACTTCTTGTTCTTTTGCAAATAAAAATATTTTTCATTTAAGAAAGGTGAGGGATTCATAGAATCATTCATATTTTGCCAAAGTGGAAGGCTTGTCAGCCACCTTGTATAGTTCTAGAGATATGATCTCATGAACTTCTACTTCCTCCCCAATCATGATACTATGGATCATGATAGCCCGGTCCACAGTAACTTCTAACCATCCTCTAGCCACGGATTTGAGGTCAGACCTTTTCAATTGAACCGGCTTGCCTCTTGAGTCTCTCTTCCATTGTGCTCCTTCCACACAAATGTCCATGAGGACTTGGTCCAACCTTTAATCAAAGTTGACTCTTCTAGTGAAAGGATGAGGATCTCCTCTCATGATTGGCAAGTTGAATGCCAACCTTACAGTTTTCGGACTAAAATCCAAGTATTTTCCCCGAACCATTGTGAGCCAATTCTTTGGGTTCGGGTTCACACTTTGATCATGGTTCTTAGTGATCCATGCATTAGTATAAAACTCTTGAACCATTAAGATCCCGACTTGTTGGATGGGGTTGGTGAGAGTTTTCCAACCTCTTCTTCGAATCCCACGTCGGATCTCCGGATATTCACCCTTTTTGAGCATGAAGAGACCTCGGGGATCACCTTTTTCTTGGCCACAACTTCATAGAAGTGGTCTTGATGGACTTTTGAGATGAATCTCTCATCTCCCATGACTTGAAGGTGGAAGCAATTGCCTTCCCTTTCCTCTTTCTAGAGGTTTCTCCGGCTTTAGGTGCCATTAATGGTTATAGAAAAATAAAAAAGTAGAGATTTTTCCATACCAAACTTAGAAGGTTTGCTCATCCTCGAGCAAAAGAAGAAAGAAATAAGGAGAAGAAGAAGAAATGGAGGAGATGGAGGGGAGGAGTGGATTCGGCCAAGGGGGTTTAAGTGTGTAAGAGGTGTGAAATTGAAGGTGGTAAGGAGGGGTATTTATAGGGTAAGAGAGAGAGAAGTCGTGTATGAGGGGTTGGGTTTGGGAGGAAAATGGTTTGAATTTGAATGGTTAATGTTGTTTGGGGAAGAGGTGGTGATTGGATTGGTCAAGGGTGTTTGGAGAAGAGTGTTATGGAGAGGTGTGAAGAGGGGAAAAGGGGAGGTGGGGTAGGTGGAGATCCTGTGGGGTCCACAGATCCTGAGGTGTCAAGAAATTTGGGTCCCTGCACTATTCTGGCATTCAAACGCCCACTGTGTGCCAATTCTGGCGTTTAACGCCAGCTCTACTACCTTTTCTGGCGTTAAACGCCAGTTTGATGCCCCTTTCTGGCGTTAAACGCCAACCAGACACCCTTTTCTGGCGTTAAACGCCAGACTGGGCGTTAAACGCCCATTCTGCTATCCTTACCGGCGTTTAAACGCCAGTAAGCCTGTCCTCCAGGGTGTGCTATTTTTTATGCTATTTTTTATTTTGCTTTAATTCTGTAGTTGTTTTTGTGACTCCACATTATCATCTACCTAAAGAAAACATAACATGACAATGGAAAACAATTAAATATAATTAAATAAAATTGGGTTGCCTCCCAATGAGCGCTTCTTTAATGTCACTAGCTTGACAGTGAGCTCTTATAGAGCTTCACAAACACTCAGAGCATGATGGTGGCCTCCCAACACCAAACTTAGAGTTTGAATGTGGGAGCTCTGTTTGACTCTGTATTGAGAGAAGCTTTCCATGCTTCCTCTCCATGGTTACAGAAGAAGATCCTTGAGCCTTAAACACAAGGTAGTTCTCATTCAATTGAAGGACTAACTCTCCTCTTTCCACATCAATCACAGCTTTTGCTGTGGCTAGGAAGGGTCTTCCAAGGATAATGGATTCATCCTCATCCTTCCCAGTGTCGAAGATTATAAAATCAGCAGGGATGTACAGGCCTTTAACCTTCACTAAGACATCCTCTACAAGTCCATAAGCCTGTTTCCTTAATTTGTCTGCCAATTCTAGTGAGAATCTTGCAGCTTGTACCACAAAGATCCCCAGTTTCTCCATTACAGAGAGTGGCATGAGGTTTATACCTGACCCCAGGTCACACAGAGCCTTCTCAAAGGTCATGGTACCTATGGTACAGGGTATTAAGAACTTTTCGGGATCTGGTTTCTTTTGAGGTAACTTCAGTTGAGCCCAAGTATTCAGTTCATTGATCAGCAATGGAGGTTCATCCTCCCAAGTCTCATTACCAAATAGCTTGGCATTTAGCATCATGATTGCTCCTAGATACTGAGCAACTTGCTCTTTAATAATATCTTCATCCTCTTCAGAGGAAGAATAATCACCAGAGCTCATGAATGGCAACAGTAAGTTCAGTGGAATCTCTATGGTCTCTGTATGAGCCTCAGATTCCTTTGGTTCCTCATTAGGGAACTTCTTAGTGGTCAGTGGACGTCTATTGAGGTCTTCCGCACTGGAAATCACTGCCTTTCCCTCCTCTACAGGTTCGGCCATTTTGGACATATTGATGGCCTTGCACTCTCTCTTTGGATTCTCTTCTGTATTGCTTGGGAGAGTACTATGAGGGATTTCAGTAACTCTTTTACTCAGCTGACCCACTTGTGCCTCCAAATTCCTGATAGAGGACCTTGTTTCAGTCATGAAACTGTGAGTGGTCTTAGTTAGATCAAAGACTATGGTTGCTAAGTCAGAGAGGCTTTGCTTAGAATTCTCTATCTGTTGCTGAGAAGATGATAGAAAATGCTTGCTATTTCCAAACCTATTTCTCCCACCATTATTATTATTGAAGCCTTGTTGAGGCTTCTGTTGATCCTTCCATGAGAGATTAGGATGATTTCTCCATGAAGGATTGTAAGTGTTGCCATAGGATTCTCCCATGTAATTCACTTCTTCCATTCCAGGATTCTCAGGGTCATAAGCTTCTCCTTCAAAGGAGGCTTCTTTAGAACTGCCGGATGCAGCTTGCATTCCAGTCTGACTCTGAGAAATCATATTGACTTGCTAAGTCAATATTTTATTCTGAGCCAATATGGCATTCAGAGTATCAATCTCAAGAACTCATTTCTTCTAAGTCATCCTATTATTCACAGAATTTCTTTTAGAAGTGTACATGAACTGGTTATTTGCAACCATTTCAATGAGTTCCTGGGCTTCTGCAGGTGTTTTCTTCAGATGAAAAGATCCACCAGCAGAGTGGTCCAATGATATCTTGGACAATTCAGACAGACCATCATAGAATATACATAAGATGCTCCATTCTGAAAGCATGTCAGAAGGACACCTTTTGATCAATTGCTTGTATCATTCCCAAGCTTCATAGAGGGATTCACCTTCCTTCTGTATGAAGGTTTGGACTTCCACTCTAAGTTTACTCAATTTTTGAGGTGAAAAGAATTTGGCCAAGAAAGCATTGACTAACTTTTCCCAAGAGTTCAGGCTTTCTTTAGGTTGTGAGTACAACCATGTCCTAGCTCTGTCTCTTACAGCAAAGGGGAAAAGCATAAGTCTGTAGACCTCAGGATTAACCCGATTGGTCTTAACAGTGTCACAGATCTGCAAGAATTCAGCTAAGAACTGATGAGGATCTTCCAATGGAAGTCCATGAAACTTGCAATTCTGCTACATTAGAGAAACTAATTGAAGCTTAAGGTCAAAGTTATTTGCTCCAATTGCAGGAATTGAGATGCTTCTTCCATAGAAGTCGAAAGTTGGTGCAGTAAAGTCACCAAGCATCTTCCTTGCATCTCCACCACTATTATTATTTTCGGTTGCCATGTCTTCTTCTTTTTCGAGAATTTCTGTAAGGTCCTCTCTAGAGTGTTGTGCTTTATCTTCTCTTAGCTTCCTCTTCTTCAGAGTCCTTTCAGGTTCAGGATCAGCTTCAACAAGAATGTCCTTATCCTTGTTCCTGCTCATATGAAAAAGAAGAGAACAGAAAAGAAGAGAAATCCTATATGTCACAGTATAGAGATTCCTTTATGTGAGTAGAAGAATAGAAGAATGAGGTAGAGAGAGAATGAGAAGAATTCGAACACAGAGAGAGGGATAGGGTTCAAATTTTAAGAAGAAGAGAAGTGTTAGTAATTAAATAAATAAATAGAAAGAGATGAGAGAGAGAAGAAATTCGAATATTAATTATAAGAAAAGAAAAATATTTTTGTTTCTATTTTAATTATAAGTTAGAATTCAAAATTTAAGAAAAAAATAAAATAAATTAGAAATTAAAACATTTAGTTAATAGAAAAGGAATTTTGAAAAAGAGGTTAGTGATTTTCGAAAATGATGAGAGAGAAAAGTAGTTAGGTAGTTTTGAAAAAGATAAGAATTAGTAAACTTTTAAAATCAAACAAAAAGTCAAGTGGTTAATTGAAAAAGATTTGAAAATAAATTTTGAAAAGATAAGAAATTAGAAAAAGATTTTGAAAATAAATTTTGAAAAAGATATGATTTGAAATTTATTTTGAAAAAGATTGAAAAGGAAATTAAAAAGATTTAATTTTTAAAATTAAAGTTAATGATTTGACTAACAAGAAACTAAAAGATATGATTCTAGAATTCAAAGATTGAACCTTTCTTAAAAAGAAAGTAACAAACTTGAAATTTTTGAATCAAAGCATTAAATGTTAGTAATAATTTCGAAATTATGAAGTAAAATTAAGAAAAAGATTTTGAAAAGCAATTTTAAAATTTTCAAAAATATTAAGAAAAAATAAAAAAGATTTTATTTTTGAAAAAGATTTGAAAAGATAAAGTTTTTAAATTGAAATTTTGACTTGACTAACAAGAAACAACTAAATTTTTAAAATTTTTGACTAAGTCAATTCAAAATTTCGAATTTATGAGTAAAATAAGAAAAAGATATTATTTTTTATTTTTGAATTAATGAAGAAAGAGAAAAACAACAAAATGACTCAAGACATAAAAATTTAAGATCAAAACAAATAATTCATGTAAGAACACTTTGAATGTCAAGATGAACACCAAGAACACTTTGAAGATCATGATGAACATCAAGAACATATTTTTGAAAATTTTAAGAAAACAAAGACATGCAAGACGCTAAACTTAGAAATTTTTAAACTTTAGACACTAATAATTCGAAAATGCGTATGAAAAACAACAAAAAACACAAAACAAGAAAATCACAAGATTAAACAAAGGACATCATGAAGAACAACTTGAAGATTAAGAAAGAACACATGATGAATTTTCGAAAATTTAAGAAAAATTAAAAACATGCAATTGACACCAAACTTAAAATTTGACACAAGACTCAAACAAGAAACACAAAAAAAAATTTTTTTGGTTTTTATGTTTTTATTAAATATATTTTTTTGTATTATTTTCGAAATTATATTGGAAAAAGAAAATAAAGAAATTCAAAATTTTTAATAAGAATTTCAGGATTCATGCAATGTTAGTCTAAAGCTCCAGTGCTAAAGAATTAGACATGGCCAAATGGCCAGCCAAGCTTTAGCATCACAAATACAGACCTGTCCTTTCTACAGTGGAAAGTGAAAACCTTAGTCCAAAAGATTAGACATGGCTTAACAGCCAGCCAGGCTTCAACATATCCCATGAAGCTCTAGAATTCATTCTTAAAAATTTTTTATGAATTTTTCGAAAACTAAATATATTTTTTTCAAAAATAAAAATAAAAAGCTTAAACATAAAATAAAATTACCCAATCTAAGCAACAAGATGAACCGTCAGTTGTTCAAACTCGAACAATCCCCGGCAACGGCGCCAAAAACTTGGTATGCAAAATTGTGATTCACACTTCTCACAACTCCGCACAACTAACCAGCAAGTGCACTAGGTCGTCCAAGTAATACCTTACGTGAGTAAGCGTCGATCCCACGGAGATCGTCGGCTCGAAGCAAGCTATGGTCATCTTGTAAATCTTAGTCAGGCGGATTCAAATGGTTATGAGGTTTTGATAATTAAAAGATAAATAAAACATAAAATAAAATAAAGTTACTTATGTAATTCATTGGTAGGAATTTCAGATAAGCATTTGGAGATGCTTTGTTGCTTCCGAATCTCTGTTTTCCTATTGCCTTCTTCTAATCGTGAGTGCTCCCTTCCATGGCAAGCTGTATGATTCTCTCGGATGAAAAATACTAGGTACGATCTCTGTACGGCTAATCAACTGTCGGATTTCTCGTCTCGGATGAAACATACCATGTACAGCTACCGCACGGCTAATCATCTGTCGATTCCCGCTAGCGTCGAAATAGGATCTCTCTATCCTTTTGCACACTGTCACTGCACCCAACATTCGCAGATTTGAAGCTCGTCACAGTCATCCCTTCCCAAATCCTACTCGGAATACCACAGACAAGGTTTAGACTTTCCGGATCTCAGGAATGCTGCCAATGGTTCTAGCCTATACCATGAAGGTTCTAATCACGAATTCGGATGTTCTGTTGTTAGGAGAGATAATGCGAATCGTGAATTAGAGATCCAAGAGAATATACTCCGGCTGTCATCCAATGACTACGTTGAACATCATGTAGACCCCTTGTGGTTGTCAGGCACGCGGATCTTGGCTAAGCGAGTAACGAAGATAGTGGGTGATTACCACGGGTCACCCCTTCATTCTGACTTAACTGAATTAAGTACAAGAGTATATCTTGGAGAAGAAGTAGGCATGAATTGAAAGAAAAACAATAGTACTTGCATTAATTCATGAAGAACAGCAGAGCTCCACACCTTAATCTATAGGGTGTAGAAACTCCACGGTAGAAAATACATAAGTGAAAAGTCTAGGCATGGCCGTGTGGCCAGCCTCAAATGTCTAAGGACTAAATGTCCAGAGATCCAAATACAATAGTAAAAAGTGCTATTTATACTAAACTAGTTACTAGGGTTTACAGAAAATAAGTAACTAAGTGCAGATAGTGCAGAAATCCACTTCTGGGGCCCACTTGGTGTGTGCTTGGGCTGAGCATTGAAGCTTTAACGTGCATAGGCCATTCTTGGAGTTAAACACCAAAGGATAGACTATTATATATTTCTGGAAAGCCCAAGATGTCTACTTTCCAACGCAATTAAGGGCGCGCCAATTGGGCTTTTGTAGCTCTAGAAAATCTACTTCGAGTGCAGGAGGGTCAGAATCCAACAGCATCTACGGTCCTTTCTCAGCCTCTGAATCAGATTTTTGCTCAGGTCCCTCAATTTCAGCCAGAAAATACCTGAAATTATAGAAAAATACACAAAATCATAGTAAATTTGAGAAATATGATTTTTGAGTAAAAACTAGTAAAAATATAATAGAAAGTAACTAAAACATACTAAAAACTATGTAAAAATAATGCCAAAAAGGATATAAATTATCCACTCATCAGTACTCCTGGTACTGATTACTGGGTGCAAGTTGATACTAGAAGTGACCTTTTATGGGTGAATTTTTCTGGCTGCTCATCATGTGCTACAAGAAGTTTTATTAAGGGTGTATGTATCTACACTTTACTGATTCATGTTTTGTGCTTTCTAATGTTTTGTCGAAAATAGATCATTCATTACCTTTCTGATTCTAAGTCCTACTCCCTCAGTTGTCTCTCTCTGTCGCAACCCTCGCACCCTCAATGGAAGCCTCCTCCTCAGATTCGCAACCTCGTACCATTTCTCGCAACCTTCCATCGGCGCTACCCCGTCGGTGCTGCTCCTTCGACGCTGATCCGTCGGTGTGTCCTCCCTCAATCGACGCTGTCTATCGCTGCCTATCCCTCACTTGGTGCTCAACCCTTGAGGTTTCTTTCGTTTTTTTATTTAGATTCTATCACTGCCACTGTTATTGCCCACCATGTGTTTGATTAAATGTGTGTGAGCAATGTAGTGCATATTTGATGTTAACTATTTTGAGGAACATCCCGATGCAATGCTGCTATTATGTGTGCTTCAATGGAATTAGATGTTAACTATTTTGAGTTTGAGTCTATGTTCACTATTTGTGTTAGATTGATTATTTTTTATGGTGTGTTTGTGTTAATTTCATACATAATCTATATAAATATTTTTTATTATTATTGCTGGTTTGTTAGATTGATTATTGTTGATTATCGTATTGTCATTAATCTTTTTATAAATATTGAATTTATGAATTTTCCCATATGAATTAATTACCCTAATTAATTTAGATAAAACTTTTTTTTACTATGTACTTGTCTTCACTGATAGCAACTGGAACCTCAGCTTCTTGAATGTCAGTTACTTGAAGGAATTATGTCACCATTGTTGCTTGTAAATAAACTAAGAGAACCATAGTAGCTAACAAAGTTTGACTTAGCAGTAAGAGGAGGGTAACTTATTGCTTTAGCCTATAATCTCCTAATTAGTCCTAATTATTCTAGGTGAATTTTTTCAGTTGATAGTTTATTTAATGCTTTATTGTCATAATGAGTTCTTCCTTATTCCTTCCTCCAGCTACTTGGAACTTCTCACAAATGCCTTGGACCGTGAAAATTGGTCACTGGTTCAATTCCTCATGTCATCTTCTTACAGTGGATATGCACCTCCATCTTGCAACAAGTAAACAACTAAACTATTCCTGGTTTTACCATTTTTGTGACTGTTGCTCTAGAATATTACATTACAATTTGTAATTCAGTGTAGTACCACTAACGTTTAGCTCAAGGAATTATCTTTTGTAGGTAAAAAATTTCACAAATGTTCCAAAAACAATTATGTATGATCTAAGGGAAGGAAGTTTAAGAGGGCTAGAGGAAGGAGGAACAACAAAGGAAATAGAATTTAAGTTGTATTGTTTCTGTGTTTTTTTTCAGTTTTTAGTTTTGGAATTCGAACTCCAGATTTATTTTATATTTGAGTATTAGTTTTTTAATGTATAAAACAATTATTGCAAAAATCATATATCACTAATTATTGTTTGATTTATCTTGTACTAAAAATTGCATACTATATTTGTAGGTTTTGTAATAAAAAAGGATTGAAGATTTATATTTTTAAGCGGTGAAGGTTAAAATAAGAAAAAGGATATTTTTTTTAAATTTTATAAGGATATTGCCACGCTTTAAAAAGTGTAGCCATATTTTTCTCTATTGGCATGCTTTTAAAGAGTACCTAAAAAAAATATTCTGGGACGTTTTAAAAGCGTGGCGATATGTGCACTTTTCAATACGCTTTGTAAGCGTACCTATAGGTTAAGACCTATGGCCATACTTTTTAAGCGTGCCAAGAGATGAAAGCGTGCCAACAAAAAAAAGCATGCCGATAGATCCACAAAAGCGTGGCGATAGAGCAACCGGTATGCTGGCAGATGTGACCCTTTCAAAAGCATGCCGATAGCTCAAAAAGTGTGGCAAAAAGCTATTGGCACGCTTTTTTGCACTTTTTGGTACGCTTTTAAAGCGTGGCAGAAAGCTTATTTTCTTGTAGTGCATGCACCATAGGCAACATGGCATTAGAAAGAGCTCTCTGTGATTTGGGTGCCAGCATCAACTTGATGCCTCTCTCTATGATGAAAAAGCTTGTAATAAAGGAAGTTAAACCTACCAGAATGTCACTTCAAATGGCTGATAGATCACTCAAGATACCTAATGGAGTTGTAGAGAACTTATTGGTGAAGGTTGGAAAATTCATCTTCCTTGTTGATTTTGTCATCTTAGACATGGAAGAAGAGGGACACAACTCAATTATCTTGGGGCAACCTTTCTTAGCCACAACAAGGGCTATCATTGATGTAGAGAAAGGTGAAATTATTCTCAGGGTGCATAATGAGCAAATGATCATCAATATCTTTAAAGCAATGCAATATCCCCCTAAGAAAGAAAATCATATGAGAGTAGAAATGATAGAAGACTTGGTAGAGGAAGTGCTTGAAACAAGCAGTCTTGAGAAACAAGAAGAAGATATAGAAGAGGATCAAGATGAAGGTGTCAAAAAGGAGCAAGTGACTGAGATCTTACTATAAGGAAAGAAAGAAGAAGCACCCAAATTAGAAATAAAACCGCTGCCACCGCATCTTAAATATGCATTTCTTGGTGGAGAGGAGACCCTTTTAGTAATCATCAATTCCTCCTTAAGCACGAAAGATGAAGCAAAGCTGATTGAAGTGTTAAAAATTCACAAAACGGCTTTAGGATGGACAATTGATGACATCAAGGGTATAAGCCCTGCTATTTGTATGCATAAGATCCTGCTAGAAGAGGACTCAAGACCAGTGGTGCAACCTCAAAGAAGGCTTAACCCAACCATGAAGGAAGTTGTTCAAAAGGAGGTGATGAAGTTGTGAAATGCTGGAATCATATACCTAATTTCTGAACTCTTGGGTGAGTCCAGTTCAAGTGGTACCAAAGAAAGGAGGTATGACTGTCATCTTCAATGAGAAGAATGAACTCATCCCTACAAGGACAGTGACGGGGTGGAGAATGTGTATTGATTATAGAAGGTTGAATGATGCCACAAGGAAGGTCCACTTCCCTCTCCCCTTCATTGATTAGATGTTAGAAAGATTGGCTGGCCATGCTTACTACTGCTTCTTGGATGGATACTCTGGATACAATCAGATAGTGGTGGACCCCAAGGACCAAGAAAAGACCTCCTTCACATGTCCATTCAGAGTCTTTGCCTACAGAAGGATGCCCTTTGGACTGTGCAACGCCCCTGCAACCTTTCAAAGGTGTGTATGCTTTCCATATTTTCTGACATGGTAGAAAAGTTTTTAGAGGTCTTCATGGATGATTTTTCTGTCTTTGGTAATTCTTTCAACACTTGCTTGCATCATCTAACCCTTGTCTTGAAAAGATGCCAAGAAACAAATTTAGTTTTAAACTAGGAAAAGTGTCACTTCATGGTGCCAGAGGGTATTGTTCTTAGGCATAAAGTTTCAAGCAAGGGTATAGAAGTTGACAAAGCTAAGATAGAGATCATAGAAAAGCTTCCTATACCAGTTAATGTGAAAGTAGTGAGAAGTTTTCTTGGATATGCTGGATTTTATAGGAGATTTATCAAGGACTTTTCAAAGATAGCTAAACCACTAAGCAACTTATTAGTGGTTGACAATCCCTTTGTCTTTGATGATAGTTGCAAGCATGCTTTTGAAACCTTGAAAACCAGACTCACTACAGCACCAATCATCACACCCCCAGAATTGGGACTTTCTTTTGAATTCATGTGTGATGCAAGTGATGTTGCCATTGGTGCTGTATTGGGACAAAAAAAGGATAAGTTGCATCATGTTATATACTATGCAAGCAAGGTGTTAAATGAAGAACAGAAAAATTATACCACCACAGAAAAAGAACTTTTGGCATTTGTATATGCATTTGATAAGTTTAGACAATACTTGATTGGTTCAAAAGTCGTAGTGTATACTGACCATGCTGCTCTCAAGTATCTCATGTCCAAACAGGATGCCAAACCAAGGCTTATTAGGTGGGTGTTGTTGCTACAAGAATTTGATATTGAAGTTAGGGATAGGAAAGGAAGCGAGAACCAAGTTGCAGATCATCTGTCAAGGTTACCACAAGAGATCAATCAAGATGCACCACAACCAGTGAATGAGAAGTTTCCAGATGAGCATCTATTCCAAGTCCAACAAGCACCTTGGTTTGCTGATATCACAAACTACAAGGTGGGAAGAAGAATTCCCCATGAGTTTGCCAGGCAACAAGTGAAGAAGTTGCTCAATAAAGCCAAGAAATTTTTGTGGGACGAGCCATTTTTGTTCAAGAGATGTGCAGATGGAATGATCAAAAGGTGTGTTCCTGAGAAAGAAATAAGAAACATACTGTGGCATTGCCATAGTTCAGATTATGGTGGGCACTTTGGGCCAGAAAGAACAGTTGCTAAAGTGCTTCAAAGTGGTTTCTATTGGCCATCCATATTCAAAGATGCCAGAGAATTTGTGCACCAATGCAATGAATGCCAGAGAGCAGGAAGCCTAACAAAGAGGAATGAAATGCCTCGGACTTTCATTTTAGAAGTAGAACTGTTTGATCTTTGTGGCATAGATTTCATGGGACCTTTTTCCCCATCATATTCCTTCAAATACATATTGGTAGCAGTGGAATATGTCTCCAAATGGGTGGAAGCCATAGCAACAATTACTTGTGATGCACCAATTGTTCTCCAATTTCTCAAGAAACACATCTTTACCAGATATGGGGTGCCCAAAGGCTTTATTAGTGATCATGGCAGCCACTTTTGTAACAAACAAATGGAAAATTTGCTCCACAAATATGGGGTAACTCACAGAGTAGCCACACCATACCACCCTCAAACTAATGGCCAGGCTGAATTGGCAAATAGGGAGTTGAAGAGAATCCTAGAGAAGACAGTTGGGGTCACAAGAAAAGACTGGGCAAGAAAGTTGGATGATGCCCTATGGGCATATAGAACCGCATTCAAAACCCCAATTGGGAAGTCACCATTTCATCTAATCTATGGCAAATCCTGTCACCTTCCTATGGAGCTCAAACACAAAGCTTTCTGGGCCACTAAGCTCCTCAATCTTGACTCTCAAGCAGCAGGGGAGAAAAGGTTACTGCAACTCAATGAATTGGATGAATTCAGGTTGGAAGCTTATGAGAATTCTAAGATATACAAGCAGAGAATTAAAAGATGGCACGACAAAAGAATTTCAAGAAGAGAATTTGAGCCAGGACAACAAGTGTTATTGTATAACTCCAGGCTCGAGATTTTTCCTGGCAAACTCAAGTCCAAATGGACTGGCCCTTATCTGGTGACTAAAGTTTTCCCACATGGAAGCCTTGAACTTCTGAATGAAGCTACAAAGGACACATTCATAGTAAATGGTCACAGAGCGAAGCATTACCTGGGAGGGCCTTGGAATAAGGAGGAGAGCATTCATGAATTGAAATAAACAAGAATGAAAAATGTCAAGCTAATGACGATAAAGAAGCGCTTGTTGGGAGGCAACCCAACCAGAGGTAATTTTCTTTTCCTGGTTGTGTCAATAAGAAGTTAAGATTTTCCTGTATTGCAAGGAGTTAAGTTTGGTGTTGTACACCAAAAAGCGTGTAAAAAGGGTGAATGTGTGATTTTAAGTTTGGTGTTCCACCATAGATTTCATGGAAACACACTATAACCCTCCAAAGAGTATCATGAGTCATAAGCTCCAAAACAATCAGGGAAATTATTTAAGAGTTGCTCAATTTCTAGTTCATAGATAGCTTACTTAATAAAAGCACAAGGTTTCATGTGTGTAATCAATTTGCTGCATAATAGACAGTGGCAGGGAACTAAATTTGGTATTCACACACCAAAGTAAGTTCAAAAGCCTACAAACATTCATGCATGACTAACCATCTTTCAAGTTCTTGGGGGAACAAGCAACTTCCACTATCATTGCAGGAATTCATTCAACTTCTTGAAAGGACTATGCATCATCACCAAGGAAAATGCAAGAGCTAGGGAAGATGATGAAAAGCTAAGTAAAGATTACAAGAGGTTGTGTTGTTACTTAACTGTCTTGAAGTGTTTTAATAGAAAGTCTAAATGTACCCCTGCTGATTAGATTACCTTTGTTTACATTCTGTTTGTTTGTTTTCTTTACTTTTCATTCAAGTGTTCTAGTCTAAGTGTTTGTTTCACTTTCATCCTGCTTGAATATATGTCTTGTCCCTTTTGCCTTTTTATTGAATAAAAGAAAATGTTTTGAAACAGCAAGAGTAATAGTCCAATTTGGTAAGAAATAGACTAAGGCATAAGTGGTGGTGCATGTTTGATTGTTTAGCAAGTTCACTAATAAAGATGAAAGGTAGAATGTCCCTTTTAAGCATGAACTTAGCTGCTGTATGTGAAGCTTTAGTGAATAAACACCCTTAGAAGAAAGAAAGAAACAAGAAAGAAAGGAAGAAAAGCCAACGCTGGTGGCAAAGTTGGGCCACCAACGGCCAGCACCAACGTTGACAACAAAAAGAAAAGAAACAAAGAATAAGCTAGACACCAATAGCTTGAACCTTAACACGCATGCCTGTGGTGTTTTTGTACTAGGATCTGCTTGGATGATTAGGTTCTAAGGAGTATTTTAACACTTGGTAATTTAGGTTGACTAACCCGGGATTATTAACCAAAAGTCCACTATCAAGAGCAATCTAGTTACAAGGCATTTAGTGACCCCAAGAAGTGCTGGGAATCAATGTCTTTAGGATGAATTGTGAGCCAAGTGTCTGTAGTGTGTATGTGTTAAGGAGAAGCTTGAGTTAGTAGGTCTGAGGGGTGCTTTATCACCCAACACTTTGAGCCAACTGGATCGGGGGTGTTGACTGAAAACTTACCTAAAAAGCTTCCTCAACACAGAACACTAAGCTGCAAATAAAGAATAAGTTTCTAAGAAAAAGAAAAGCAAAATCAAACACCAAAGATCAATGAATAACAAAGTTTCATAGCAGCACCTTAGTGGGTACTCAAAGGGACATCTCAAACCTGGAAATCAATAAGAGTGAGCTTCAAATATATCCTGCATGAAACCCCATAAACCAGATTTGATTTTCTTTCAATAAGGACCCATATTTCTCTCTGTTTTCATTCATTCTTCCTATTGTTTCACTTCTTACTTGGGGACAAGCAAGATTTTCTTCACAAGCCTTTTTCATTAGTTTTCATTAGGTTTCATGCACTTTTTTAGCAATAAGTAAGTATTTGGATGAGAATTTTATGCACATCTTGATTCAATCAAACATGGTTAATTATGTGCATTTTTATGAGATTTATGCAAGAATTTACTTGAATGCTATGAACGGTGCAAAATCTTGTGATTATAGCAAGGCTTTGATACAATTGTTTGGTTGAGGATAGGTGAAGAGAAGCAGAGGAAGGGTGAGAAAGAAGCACAGAAGGCAACATTGGTGGCCAAAGTTGGCTCACCAACGTTGCTGGTAACGTTTTGAAGAGAAAGGGTGACAACGTTGGAGGGAACATTGGTGAACCAACGTTACCCCCAACGTTTTCTATAAATTTCAAAGTTGGAAACTGGAAGAACTACCTTGTGTGCATACGCACAGTGCTGTTAAAAGTTCATTACTCCCACTTAGTTATCCTCTAACAATTGAAGGAAAGTCAAGTGGCTGTCACTAACTCTGACTCATAAGTCCTAGTCACTTCGTGGGGAAGGACTAGAGTTGGTGAAAATCGAGTTAGCCAGTAATTTCCAATTACAGATTAATACTTGAGTATCACAACTCAAGGGTTTCCAATTTTCAACCCCCAACCAAGTTGGGAGCTTTAATCCATTAACATGAATGCCATTTTCATAAACACATAATAAAAATAAATAAAAGACATGGTAATTCTGAGAAATTAATTAAATTAAAATTTGCACTAACAATAATCAACAAGGATCAATCAAGCAACAAAAATAAACATAAAAATACTTCAATGCATTAATAAAACTAAAAAATGACAGGATCCAAACATGAATTCAAAGCAATTATTGGAAAAGAGTAATTGAGTTATTGGAGAAGAAAACTATAAGGATAATGACTCCAATGGAAGCTAGTAGCAGCTCTCTCAAAATCCAATGCAAAGCAAAACTAAGAAAATCAAAACCCTAGAGAAAAGTAAGTGTTTCTCTCTCCAGAATTCAAAAACTAATCAAAAACTAAAGTGGAAGTGAAGTCTGTTCAGTCTCCGCTCCATCCCTACCTCTAGTCTGTGTTTTCGGGCTTGAAATTGGGTCCAAATCAGCCTAAAAATCGCCCCCGGCGAGTTCTGTTAAGTGCACCACGTGGCACTCTGTCACGCGTATGCGTCGGCCACGCGTACGCGTCGCTGAACTTCTGCGTTGGTCACGCGTACGCGTGACTCGCTAAAAGACGCTCTGGATCACGCGCACGCGTCAGCCATGCGTACGCATCGCTCCTCGCTTCTCAACTCTTTAGTTGCTTGTGTTCCTTCCACTCTAACATGCTTCATCTTCATCCTTTAAGTCATTCATGTTCGGTAAACCTGAAAGTACTTAACAAACACATCACGGTATCGAATGGTAATAAAGGAGAATTAAAAATTAATAATTTTAAGGTCTAGGAAGCATGTTTTCAATCATAGCACAAAATTAGGAAGGAAATGAAAAACATGCAATTTACATGAATAAGTATGTGAATAGTTGACAAAACCCACTCAATTCAGTCCAAAATATATCATAAAATAGTGGCTTATCAGACACGCTAACACTTGGTAGTATTTAGGTGTGTCCAAACGTTTTCAGAGAAGAATTTTTTATTTTTCATTAAGATACGGTTGGACACAGCAGATATGCGTGTCGAGACGAATGTCGGTGAGTGTCGTGTCAAAAATGTGTCCGACACGCGGACACGGCAACTCAGCAAAGTATCCGTGCTTCATAGATTGTATTCAATTAGAATAAGTAACAAGTCATCTATTTTATTATGCACGTTATAAATTAACGAATCAAAATAATCGATATAATGAATTACAATTAACTGATTAATATAAATTATAATAAATTATGTGATATTTAAATATTTAATCAAATCAATTAGTTGATGTAATTAATTCATCGTAATAAATTGTTTTCAATGAGTCAAAAGAAATAAATCGAAAAATACTCTCAAAAATATATCACACGAACTCAATTATTAAGTGTAGAAATTCGATTTTTATATAATAAAATGGATAAAATAGATCAACCACAAATTAAAAGATTTCAATACCTCAAGGTTCCTTTCAATTAAGTTTTGATTTCATCTAATTTGATAAATTTATCATCCTAATAATCAATTAAGACTCTATGTGTATTGTAGTATCACTTAATGTGTCACATTAATAAATTTTGGTACTATCAACAAAGAAAATAATAGAAAGACTAATGCGATTAATTTAAAATTCTGAAGGACAAATTTAATTAAAAAATTTTTGAAGACTAATTTAAATAATAAATACCATTTTGCCTTTCTCTATCTCTCCATTTTCAAGGTGGGGTTCAACTTTTCAATATTCTCGCCTCAACTTTCTCCTAGCATCCATCCATTATTCAGTATTCAATATTCATCATCATTTAAACAAAAATGACATGAATACTCCCCCACCCAAACACGCGCACACACACCCCAACCAGATGAATTAAGGATAAGTACCACAGCCACATACACGTAGTTACACCACAAAATATTTACGTATATAAAATATATATCGTGTTCATATCACTTCTCACGTTTCTTCTTCGCTTTGGTCAGCAACTTTTCCCTAATTACCGCTCATTTCTCGTAACCTTCGTTTTCTCGTTTTCCTTTGAAATTTAATTCATTTATTTATATTTTAATAAACCAGAGCAAGGTTGTCTTTGCTTCTTTGTGGAGGTTTTAGGCTAATGCCAGAACCCGAACCAGCAACAGCAAACAACACAAGACATACGTTTTGTTGTATGTATTTTAATATAAATATATTAATAATAATAATCATATAATATTTAATCTGTCTGTTTCTGAGTTGTTGCCGCAATCCACAATCCCTTCCCTCTCCTATCCATTCCTCAAATCAAATCCCATTCTTTGCCGCAACGCAACACCAACAAAAATTGAAATTCAAGACTAAACTATAAAAATTTTCATCTACAAGCATTGATTTGATTTTATTTTATTTGATTTTCCTCAATCCAAAATTCATCTAATACCTTCTAATTCTTCTGATCCTGCATATTAATGGCATCATCACATTCTCAATTCTGAGACTCTATTTGGTGATTCGTCGATTGAGTTCTTTTTTTAAATCCTTGGATCCAGTATCGATCTTCGTGACGACGATGAACTCAGCGGCGTCACAGGATCACTGGAGGAGTTACTTCAGGAAGGCGAATTCCGACATATTCAGCATCATTGACAACGCCATCACGGTGGCCGCTTCCGATTGCCCCAAGGAATTCAGGCTTCGCCGTGACGCCATTGCCGAGCTCCTCTTCTCCTGTAGGCTCGCGCGGTGCCGTGGATGTGACCGTGTTGAGCTCGCCGTCGATGGAGGCAGCGGCAAAGATGATTGTGGTGGTGGCGGCGGCGGCGGCCGCAAGAGCGGTGAGTCCGAGGTCGAGACGGGTGGGAGTAAAGAGAGCAAAGTCAACAGCAGCAGAGATGATAGGGGAGAGGTGAATGTTCAGATCGTGAGCAATTACAGCTATGGGGAAGCAGAAGCCTTGACGGATGAGATTGAAGAACAGTCTCTGTATGCTGATGAGGTCTTCAGGATCAGACAGGTGTTGCTTAATTCTCAAGAAGAGGTATATATATGAATGATCTTTTAATTATTACTTCAATTATTGCTCCTATGTTATGTAATTTACTTGGATAATTTTTATGAGAATCACTGAAGTATGAATTTTTGACTTAAACGAATCCAAACGATAAAGGCTAATTTGGGTGACTATGGTAGCAAGGCCACTCTTGACCCTAGCTTTCTGTGCTTTTCTTTTATTTCTGGTTATGATTAACATCAATTATTAATTCTGTGTTATTCAATGTAATTGAATGATGTTTATGAGAGTTATTGGAATCTAAATTTCTGGCTTAATTACTGTAATGTGGTTTCATTGGATGGCAATTAGTTCTTCCATGGAGGTACACTTCTTTGTTGTTCTTTGGTCCCTGATTTGATGGTGGTTTCTTTGTGTTGGAACAGTCTGATTCAGTAATATTCGAGTCATTGCGGAGGCTTCAGCTGATGGAGCTCACTGTGGATCTTCTGAAGGTTTGGATTTGATTGAATAATTCCTTTACTTCCATTCAGTGGGCATTCCATTTATGTCATGGATTTTGCAGGCTGCTTTTTTATTTTTTTCCGTTCTGCCATTTTCATCAAGTTCTCTTATTTTTGGAATGGGTAAATCTGCCAGGCCACTGAGATTGGTAAGGCTGTCACTCCTCTTCGAAAGCACAGCTCGAGGGATATTCGCCAACTTGCACGGACACTTATTGAGTATGGATTCGTTCCACTATATTTTCTTGGCATGTTTAGGGTCATTTAGTAGATGAAAATTGAGCCTGTTTCTCTTCTTATGAATGGGTTAAAGAGAAGTCTTCAAACTGGTTTCTTCCATACCAATTAGTGGATTCCTTTTATGTGTTATATTGTTTGGGAATATGAAGGAAAATCACTACACTTTTCACTTTTTCCGTGCTTAACCTCTAGGTACTTTTGGCTTGTATTTAGCTGTAAGTTCTCGGTCAATCATGTGTTTCTATTCTCAAATTTAATCTTCATTTATATCTAATGAGGATCTGGAGATAGGTGGCTAAATAGCCGTGATAACTAATCTCGGTTCTATCTATATTGTAACATCTCATCCACTTATTTTGCATTTATGAAAGAAGCTAACATTCTAGATATTGATTTAAAATTGTAGTGGCTGGAAAGTTATGGTGGATGAGTGGGTCAAGGCTACCACACCTATCACAGGTATTGAAAATCTATCTGCCTTTATGTCGTCCTTAATATCCTCCTTCGTCGATATCTAAGATTAATTCATCTTTAAAATTTCATTAATAAATATTTGCAGGTTCAGAAGGTACCCCAGATTCAGTAAAGCCATCTACAATTGATGAGGAAGAAGGGCTTCCATCACCTCCCATGGATGAAGGGGCTTTCTTTGCCACTCAAGCTGGTTCAATGGAACTCTCCCAGGTACTTACCTGTCCTTTTTCCTCTGTTATCCTTTATAGTTTGGCAGGGTTTTGATAATTTGCGACTGACTTCAACTTCTATCGGTCGGATGATATGCAAAGTTCTTTGATGGCATGGATGATTATGGAAGTGAGTTACCTTTGCTGTTTCTCATGCTTAGTCTAGCTTGCTTTTGCTCTACGGTTCTTTATTTGAATTCCCCACTTCTTAAGATTGACGATTATGAATGGAAACGATATTTCAGATCCTCAACAGAGTGGGGAATTCATCAAGAACCGTGAAAGTGGCAGAAGGGCATCGCTGGATAATCAACATATTGTAGAGATGAAAATTCAAGCTTCAGCCAATGACACAAACAAGGACTTTAAGGGTCAGCAAGCCATGAAACATGAGACTACTGTGAAGCTAACTAAGCTGGTAAACACTGATTCTGGCCCTGGCAGACCGCCAAAAACTACCATGCAGATAAAAGGGACTGTGAAACAGAAGATGCCTCAAAAGATAGAGACAAGTGTCATCCCAAAGCAGCCTCAGGCTAGTAATCAGGATGTAAGGAAAACAATATCATAGGTCATCAAATTTGTCTTTTTGAAAATTTTTTTTCTGACATTCATGACTACTCTCAGAAATCCAAGCCTTCGGATGATTCTTCATTGAAAGTGAAGCTAGAAGCCGCTAAGAGAAAACTTCAGGAGCGGTATCAACAAGCTGAAAATGGTTTGTAATTCCTCTACCAATAACTATTTTCCATTTTCTCTCTAATCTTAATGATTCGAATTCATGACCAGTCCGATAGATTTTAATTTTATAGAGAATCTATCCTTTGGCTGATCAATGTTTGGAAACATGAGTTTGAGTTAATTTAATTTTAATTTATTGGGTAACATTAATCAATGTTCATAATGTATCTGAGTCTCAGTTCATTGATAGACTGATTAGTTTGCCTTTTCATTCTCACTTGAAGCTAAGAGGCAGCGAACGGTACAGGTTATGGAGTTGCACGACCTGCCCAAGCAAGCGGTTGCACACCGGAATCCACATGTGAAGCCTGGAATGCATAAGAGGAAATTGAATAACGGACGAAGATAGTGATCTGCATAATGGGGAACCTGCATTTTTTGTTATAAGCTTCTCCCGTTCAAAAAATAAGGAGGAAGAAGAGCTCTATGTATGTAAGCTTTGACCATTTGAAATCACAATTCAGGTTTACCATATACTTGTACAGAGAGCCGTTTTGAATCTCTGATCTGATTGAGAGGGAAGTAAACTCTGAAAAACACTGTTTATTTCCTAAGTTAAAGGCGTTGAGTATATATAGAAATTTTGTTTATCCGGGGATTGGATTTGGAGGAGGCACTCTTTGGCAATAAAATGAGGATGACTATGTTCACTCTTTGGCACCATCTTTTACACTCACATGGTTGGTTATTTAGCTGTAAGAGAACAAAAAGTGTTAGAAAGTGAGGGAAGCAAGTGTGATTCCTTTAAGTTAGGATTAATGCGTAAATCATTATGATTTTTATAGTTTTCAATGAGTTAAAATAGTTTATATAAAGGTGGAGTTTATGGTGTCTATAGCTATAATAATTACGGTGGCTAAACAAATTTAGCCGTACTTAAAAAGTGTTGCTAAGTTAAAGTTACACTTTTTTTATATTTTGATAGTATTTTTATTTTTATATTTTAAGTTAATAAGCAACACTTTTTAAGTGTTATAAAAGTCGTATAGCATGCGTAGTATGGGATAGAGAATTAATCCTTAAAAAACATCCTGATGACATGATATTGTTTTCCTTAAAAAACATAAAAAACATAAAAACATCTTGATGACATGATATTGTTTTCCTTAAAAAACATAAAAACATCCTGATGACATGATATTGTTTTCAATATCATGCTTTTATTTTTAACTTTTTTTTGTCTTTATAATTAAATAATATATAAAAAATTAATTTGTAATTAAAATTAGATTAGAATTATTTAGCAGTTATTAAAAAAACTTAAAAATTATATTTTGTTATAGGACCATTTAATGGTCCAAACGTTCTGGGACCATTGAATCCGGTGTCTAGTAATATATAACAAAGTTTGAATTACTTTTAGAGAATTTACCCCTAGACCACAGTGGCCTAATATGAAAAAGTTCTCAACAAACTCGTCCCAAGTTAGTTATTTGAGAGACTAGTGACAATGTTATTTGGGAGACTAGTGACAATGCGTCTTGTATGTTCGTGGATAGTGACCATGCATTGGCTAAATAAGTTTTTCTGACTAAATACTCTACTATTTTTTTTTTTTCGTTTATTTAATCTGTAAAAGATTATGATTTGCAAGGATCATTCCACTAAATTCAAGAGATTTGGCTAATGTGGTTTTCACACTGATACAGAAGATAGAATTCGTATCTTTATCGTATAAGAGATCATTATCCATTTATCTATTTATCCAAATAGAAACTAGAGTTGTCACAATAGTTTCTTAACAATTTACAACTCTATATTGGAGGTTTTTTTGGTGGGAAAGAATATTAGGGAGCTTTAAGCACCATGATATGATGTTATATTAAAAAGACTATGTGGGTTGAAATTACTTTTTTGTGGAAAACAATTATTTTTTCTCTAAAACCTTGTTTAAGAAAATGAATATCCTAAATTTGTACTGAAATTGTAGTTAGTTCTAGAATAAAGAAGTATTGGTTGATTACAAGTGTTTATTAAAATTTTTGCACACTTACGATTCTATTTTTTTTTTTTTTTTCATTATCATTTTCTCTAATAAATTTAGAGTGAATCTCTCCTCTTTTACCATGGCTGCTATTGTAGAGTTTCTTTGAACCCGCTTCTTGCACTGTTTCTGTCAAGCTTTCAGTATCAACATTTGTCTTCTTTATTTCTGTTCTTTCTTCTGCTTCTGTCATTATTGCCACTTTTCGAACTCTTTCATTTTGTTTGGTGGTTACCGCCATTATTTTTTGCTTCAACATATTCATGGTCCCAAATTTTAAACCCGCACATAAGGCCTAGATGACACTTGACACATGAAAGGAGTAACCACGTGATATCTACATTCTTATAGTTAAAGAGAGCAATTCTTGTTTTTCAAATATAAACTTTTATGGGCCAAAATCAGAAATTGTGAAAGAAGTTACGGATACATTTTCAGCCACAAAAAAGGAATATTCTAATATGGAACCTCAAGATCCAACAGATATTTTTTCCATTATAGACAAAGCCCTCTATATTTCGCAGTCAGAGGTTTTGCCAACATGTGATACTTTTCGTTATGCTCTCTCCTCCATATATGGAGCTTTCTTCAATAAGTATGGTCTTTTATGATCAAAATTCTTTATAAATCATGATCATTGAATTTTTAAATCAATGCCAAAGATTTAAAACTTTTAATAATAATATAATAATTATATTTATATTTAAATATTTTTACAAATAATTCTATTTCAAAATTTTATTTTTGTCCTTTGTCTCCTCTTTCTTTCATTTTTTTTTTTCGTCACCTCTCTTGTCGCTATCACTAATGTCGCTGAAAGAAGAAATGCAACTGCTACGAGAAGCTACCGCCGTCGTCATTTTTGCGGGTTGTCTCTGTGTGTACCGTCATCGCCGTCGTACATCCATGTCTTGCCGTTACCTTCTGTGAAGTCACTAGGCCGTCGCCGCCAAGTCAAGCACGAGCGAGAGGGAGAGAGTTCTGTCGCTGTTGGGTAGCAGCGGTCAGAACCGCTGCTAATAGAGTCCGCCGGAATTTCTGTCCGAGAAAATGATAATCGGTTCTAATATATGTTGGTGGTGTAGTAGTAAGTGTGATGATAGTAATGGTGGTTGTTAGAAGTTGTGAGAAGAGGAAGAAGATGAGAATATTTATGTAATTTACTATTTTATTTTATAATTTCTTTTATCTAGACCACCAATAATTTAAATATATTTTCTCCACCTAAGACAAATTCATTGTTCTTTTTGTTTTTTAAGATAATAGATGCATTTCATTCAAACAAACAAAGAAATACAAATATCTAAAATTGGACTGTCAAAGACAAAAGAAGAATGACATTCCCAAAATACAAATTGAAACTTAAATAGAAGTGAGCGAGAAGTGAGCGAGAATTTAGGATACAAAAACCTTTTGCAAGAATTTATCAATTGAATATTCAAGTACCTTCCAAATCTCTTCTGGTATCAATATTTTGCTTTCAAAAATCTATTTATTGCAAGTTGCAACTAGTCCATATACTCGAGGTCAAGCACATTACCGAGCTACTTCATTTCCTTCCGTGGCTATCCTCATTAAGACAAATTCATTGTTCACATGGTTGAAATTTGTATCTCCTTATTCACAAAGAAAAGTAATATTTGCCAAATAAAGACCAAAAGTAACACACATTCTCACCAGAGACGGATATCCACCAATCAATTTTTCTGGCTCTGTCACTAATTCTGACCCTTATCAAAAACAAATAATACAACCCCAATTAACCATCTTTAGCCATTCCATTCAAAGGTATGCAAATTAAAAAGAGAGAAACAAAATTCTCTGCCTAAGGCTTTGGCCATGCCTTTTTTTTATTTAACTAAAAAATACTTTATTTGCCATTTAAACAGAAATAAGAAGATTTACAAATTTTACATTACATTTTCACCATCACTGGTGCAAAAACGAATTTTGAACAGTTCGCGCAGATTTAACTTTTATTTTTGGATGCAGTACTAGCAAAAATAAATAAATTGTTTTTCATTTTTTTTTTTGCAGTTGTTGACAACAAAAATCGAGTAGAAGAGAAAAAAGAAAAATTAACCAACTTATTTATTCATCCGCACATTTTACATAACTTTAATACGTTTTATTTGTTTGAGTACGATTTTGTTTGTCTTTAGAAAAAATAAAGGATATATATTCAAGATTTACCAAAAACAAAAAATGAGATGGAATTTGATTCACATTAGAGTTAATAATGAGGAATTAATTGAAAAAATGTGTTGAACACTTCCCTTAAAAACAAAATCTGCGATTGACTCTCATGTACACTAGAGTTACTTATACAATGAAACCACTTACAACATCAGTTACTCATGAATAGTATTTAACTATTTATTTTCTTTAGACAACATCGTTACTTTTAGTAAATTACTTTAAAAAGCTATTATGGCATAGGAAAAAACATCAATGAAAAATATCTAAGGCAATCATTTAGAAAAAATGAAAAATCAACAAAAGCACGACATTTGGCCACAAGGGGTTAGGCATGAGAGATTTCTTGAACCGCAAGAATCAATGAGAATTCCCAGTTGATGACATTAACAAACTTCATGTTGCTTGATTGTATATAAATGTATTCATGTTGAAGCGCAATTAGTATATATTAAATGTAATTGTTGTTCTTTCTTATTTTATTTTATTTTAATGATGCATTTTTTATTTAGTTGTTTACTAGTATTTTTACTCGTAACTACAGAAATATACATTTTTTAAAATTATATTGGTCCTAATATTATAAATTATGATACAAAAAATTTATAACATTAAACTACTTTTATAAAATGGCCGTAAGGGACAAAAGTCTCCGTCGGCTAAGAAGATCAAGGTCTATGTAAATAAAAACAAAATTAAATAATAAGTTTTTTAGTTATTATTTTCATATGAAAGAG